>NC_071506.1:116642566-116945597 GCF_027887155.1 Malaclemys terrapin pileata | reverse complement strand
GGTCACGTTATATCAGAGTAGAGGTGTAGTGCAAGGTTCTTTCCGAATTTTCCTACCACTATTCTCTTTGCCATGAGATGAGGATTGGGGGAAGCAGAGTTTGGAAGTCACTCCACCTTTTGTCATTGTGGATCTCAAGAATCTCTGATGAAAGCACTTGCCTCCTTCATGGAGACAGGAACCTTTAGGAACAGCTGCTTCTCTGCTAGTGCCTGTCTGTCTGGCAGCATTGTCCTTACTGCAGCTGCATAGCCATTGCCTTCTGTTTCTCTGAGTAGCTGCTGAAGAGGAGACCAAGAGTGACATCATACAGGATATAGCAGTATTATCTCCTTCTGAGTTTTTCACTTGCTGCTCTGGGTTCTCGGATGAAAGAAGCATTTCATCTGTTTTTCACCCTTGCCCCAGCTCCACCTCCAACCCTTTCTGGAGTTCCAGTTGACAGTCATCCATATATCATGAGGAGAGAGGAGACAATACAACAGAGAAGGCATTCTTTTCTCCTCAACATTTTTGATATTTTCCTGGAGTGCAGAAAGACGCACACTGGTCAGCCAAACTGTTTTATAAAGTTTTGTTGGAACTGTATTTAAACACCTTTTTTCAATTTAGATCATGGCCTACTGTAGATGGAATACAAGGTTTTAGACAACAAAAACAACATCCTTCCTGTCACGAGTTGACAATTGCTGTGCTTACATAGCTAAGAATCTTGCTTCATTTAAGAGACAACAGTGTTTTGGTATGAATTTCCTATGCTATGCTCATTAGGCTTTGACACTGTTTTCTGCTGGGTGGTAACAGATACTGATGGCGCTGAATGCCTAAATAGAGATTTGACTGGAGTTTCAATGGGAGCCTTTGTGTTGACTTGAATTGGTTCAGACCCTAAGGCTATGTCCACTACCACAGTAAGTCAACCTAAGTTATGCTACTCCAGCTATGTGAATAATGTAGCTGGAGTCGACATAGCTAAGGTAGACTTCCGGTCTACACTGTGCTGGGTTGATGGGAGATGCTCTCCCGTCGACTTACCTTACTCATCTCGTTCCCGGTGGAGTGTACTGGAGTCAACAGGAGAGTGCTCTGCTGTCGATTTAGTGGGTCTTCACTAGACCTGCAAAATTGACTCCTGGTGCATTGATTACAGCAGCGTCGATCCCGTGGTAGTGTACACATTGCCTAAGTAACTAGGTAGCCATGTCAAGAACTGACGAACCCACAGAAATACAGCAATGAGAACTGAATCTCTCCTATTTTTAAGGTTCTGAAACTAGATGATGTCTTGATTCTTAACCTATGTCACCATTAATGAAAAATTAGTGTGAATAAAAATTGAATAGATGATAGAATTCAATGGTGTTTTAAAAGTTTAATTGAGATAATAGGAGTCTTTTAATTGACTACAGTGGGCTTTGGATGAGGCCTTTATACATGTGATTTAATTAGGGGCAAGCTTTTGCTTTGCTGGTACGTTTCTTTTCTGGTGGCCCAACTAAAGGTGAAAATACCATCTGTATAGGTGGAATAATGGCTGGCAACTGTAAATGGAACATTTATATTATATTATATTATATTACAACATATCTAGAAATATCCTACGACTGTGCCTACTTTAAATTTAGGTTAGTGTATGTCTACATCTATTTTTTTTATTGCTTGCTGATTAAATATTAACCAGGGAGTCTATTAAGTCACATGTGGCAATATTTCACTGACACAAGGAGCTATTTTATGCTAAAGGACGGGGCAGTTAAACAATGTGACTTTATTCTGGACCACTTATTAATAGTTAGGAATTTTCCATACTGAACTTAGATCTGACCTCTCAAGAAAACAATAACTCCAAACCAAGAGACAGTTTCAAGATGCTGAAATGGTTCCTTGTTTTATTAACCTTATCCAAGAGCAAAGCAACAACAAACATATTATAAACAGTAATGCTGACAGTTATATTTAACTTATACTGTGATGTTCTTGCCTAAGGGTAAAAAGGAAGTCCTCTAATACAAAATGCCCATTGTATTGTGTGTGCATTCACCAGGGAGCAGGTTACATTTATCCTGCATAGTGTTGTAATCTTTTTTTCTGTTTCTTATTTAGATTATCTTAAGCAACATAACACCACATTTGGAAGATGAGTAGTTTGGTTTGAATTAAGGAGACAACTTTAAAAATAATCTTAACTGCCATATAGCATGGAACATATGCTATTTCTGAGGAAGACATTATCTTTCAAAATAAAAAGACATGCACACAACCACTATGATATGTGAATGTCTATCATTTGCAGTGATTTGGAGGGGCATGTGATAACATAAAAATATTTTCACATGCTTTAGGACAGCGGTTCTCTCCAGGGGTCTGAGCCCCCCAGGGGCCGCGAGTAGGTTTCTGGGAGTCAGTCAAAATAAACCAGAGAGCAGGGCCAGCATTAGATTCACTGGGGCCCAGGGCAGAAAGCCAAATCCCAAGCTCTGCTGCCCCACTGACGAGTAACTTAGCTTCATGGGGCCTCCTACAGCATGTGGGCCTGGCAAGTGCTCTGCTTGCTACCCCCTAACGCTGGCCCTGGCTTTTAATTTACTGAAAAACAGTTGTTGTGGCACAGGTGGGCCAAGAAATTGTTATAGCATGTTGTGGGCGGGCCTCAGAAGGAAAAAGGTTGAGAACCCCTACTTTAGGGAACAATTTAGGACTAGCAGGAAAGATAGATTAGGTGACCTAATTGCTCTCTGCTTTCTCTGAATTCTGATTCATTAGCGTATATCGATCCTAGTTCTGCATGTGCTTTTAGGAGGTGGGCAGGGCAGGCAAATTATTAATTTCTCACTTGCTTTTATGTTTTAGTGCAAATTATGAACTTTTTAAAATTGAAAATTCTGTTTCTATCAGGCATGGGGTAGAGAAGTAAGGGAGAACTTGAGTGCGTTCCTTCAGGCCAATGTTCGGGTGTCAGATGAGGATAAAACAAAACAGCCATATATTGTTTAATTTAATTGTTTAATTCACTGGGGTTCTAGTAGCTGCTGAAGTGAGCTATAAGTATTACCTTGAGACTACCTTGAGGCAATGTGCTCAAATGGACCGGACAGGACAGGACAGTAGGAGTCAGGGGAGTTGTGTTCTAGTCTGGTCTCTGTCACTAAGCTAATGTGTTACTTTGGCAAACTTTTTCACCTCCCCATGCTTTGGTTTCTCCAGCAGTGAGATGGAGATAACAGATCAGATTTTCAAAGGCACAAATGGAAGTTAGGCATCCAATTTCAACTGGGATAGGAGTCATGCACCTAACTGCCCTTTGTGCCTTTGAAAATTTCCCCCAATGATACTTACCTTCCTTTATAAAGTGCTTTGGGATTAACAGATGAAAATCACTGAATAACTGAAATATCTATTATTATTATGATTGTTACCTTAATTAGTTAATGGAACAAATTCAGTACAGCTTAAGCATTGGTTATTCCCCCTTTCAGAAAAGTAATTTGTCCCAGGTGGAAAAGTCATCCCTGTGGAGTTGCCCAGCTACCCCTCCTCGCCCCACCGTTTGTTTGTTTATTTATTGCGCCAAAATCTGAAACATTTTCAAGTTTGGGGTTTTAAATGAAAATCCAAACAATTGTAGTAAACTTTTGATGAAAATGAAAGCCATTTTGGGAGAAAAAATAAACAAAACCAACCACCCCACAAAAATCCATTTGTGACCTGCTCTTGTAGATAGAATGTTTGGTTGATGTGTGATTTAATTAATGGGACTTGTCCGCCCCTGGTACCTTTGCATCCTGTAGTGCCAACATGATATATCTGAGTTAGGGAACAAGGGCATACTCTTAATATGAACGTGCTAAGAACATGACCATGCGTTACTGAAGTTAATGGGAGTTTTGACATTGATTTAAGCAGGAGAAGGCCCTAAACTTAACATTTTACCCAGAAAGCAGATGTATGGCTGATATTGGGAAAGAGGGCTCTAATAACCAGACACCTTTGTAGAACAAGACTACATATTGTAAGGATTTACTTTGCTGGGCTACTCAGGAAGACCTACGGGAACTCCAGCAGTAATTAAGATTAGAAACATCCTTGCACTGGTCATAAATATAATGGAAAGAGAGGGCATACAATACATGCTTAAAGTCAGTGAAAAATCTATATGTGTCCAACACACAAGAAAAATTTGTTGAAAAATACATTTATCTTTGCGGGAAAGCAACACTGTCGTTCACTAAGATCAATGACGTTTATGGCTATCTTCTATGTGAGTGTCAGTTGCACAAGTGAAAACTGCTTGGAAGAAATGTATAGTTTTAAATTGTACAATCAGTTCTTCTAAGATTTATAGGAGGCAGGGAATGTAGAGAATTGCGTAACAATACATTCTTACGGACTCGTTCTTCCCTTGGTTTGTACATGGTCCATCCTCCTTCATAAATGTGGCAGATTTCCTCAGCTATGCATCCTATGTAGTAGTGCAGGGAATTACCATTAGTCTTTTGAACTGGCTAACCATATCCTCCTAAAATCATTTTGGAAATATAAATCCAAAGTTCTGTGTTTTAAAAAATAAAGTGTTGATGCTTCCTACAGTTACTAATTATTATTGCTACTGATATGGTATGTGCTTCCAAATGTGAACTTATGGCATTATTGTACTTAAAGGAAATTGTTGTGAAGCCCTGCCTGACCCATATAAATATTTTAAACAAATAGATCTGCTGAAAACATGTGAGTAGAGCTAAGGGAATTCTATTCTTTTATATTCTCGTAATGAAGGAAGGAAATTTATTAGGGTTAGCCAGATGGGCACTACTCATTTTTGGCATTCAGAGATAAGTCTGCAACACCTCCAGGTGGCTCCACAAAAAATGATAACACCATGGCAGTGCTCCAATTTTATTTTTATTCCTCTCAGACTAGTTAGTCACCTGTCTTTATTCTCATTTAGAACCATCTGCTGGCTTTTTTTGCTGCTTGCCTAGGTTCTTTGGGTGCTCATCATTCTAAAGTCAACAAGGGGACCTCCACGGGAGACTAATGTAGAGTCTTTGTGTGCTTGGTGTTTCTAGGACACATGGAGATCTTGTTTTCGTGTGATTCTCTCTTCTGTTTCTGGGTTTATCTGCCCCAGATTGTCCTCGTGATGTCATGCACAATACTCAACTGCACTGAAATTTGTTCTTCAGGTTTGCTTTCACCTTTTAGCTGGTGGTCACAAGACAGCAGGAAAATAACAGATTTTCATTCAAAAGTGATGTACCACACATTATTTAAAGACACTTGTATAAGTCCATTCAACAATGCATTTCTTCTGTGAGGGAAAAAGTCATGTTTATTAGGAAAATCTAATATTGTGAATGTGCAATATAGAATATATGATAGCTAATTGTGTAGCATCAACCCACACCTTTCTCAAAGTTGTGAGTGTGAATTTTTAAACCAAGTCAATAGATCTTTCTCAGACAAAGTTTATTGAAAAGGCATCAAATAGTCCATAAAGTGGATTGTGTGGTTGACTCAATTTAGCATTGGGTTGACCTCTTAATCAGGGTTTATTATTCAAATATAACAGAAAATGTGAATCACCTATTTTTCTTCTTTTTTGAATTTTATTTATGAAGATCATTCTTTTAAACAGAAATCTTATAAACCTTGTTTTACAATTTAAATAAAAATACTTGGTATATATGCAAACGCACAATTCTAAATTGGTCTGTGTAAATCCCTAATGTTGTATTGAGGAGGCTTGCTACCGGTCACTTTCTTCAACTTTGTGGTCTTAATCACATATTGGGATTGATGCTCTCCTACTCTTCTTCTCCCTCTTTCTTCATATCAGTTGATGATATCAGTTAGTCTTTCATTATCTCATGTTTAGGTCCAAATTTCTGTCCTAGATTTTTTTACTAGATTGTCCTGAAAACTCTGTGTCTTATAAAAGTCCTAGAGAACTGATCACTCATCTCCTAGTTCTTCTAGAATTACCATAGCAAGGTGGCGGAAAGGGAGTGACTCCCTTCAGACTATTGACTGATATGAAGAAATTTGAGAACTTTTTTTGACTACTGATGGAGAAACCCCTTCAACGATAGTCAAAATAAAACTTGAAATTCAGATATTAAAATAAGGAAAATAGATCAGAGAAAACAGGATGAAAAGCTTAATATTGCAGAATTTTTCAATGGGGAGATAGGTTAAATGCCTAATCTGTTCTATTTTGACTGAGTGCTAATTAGGATTTGGTGTTATCCGTCAGATTTCTAGTCTGACTGTTTTTTGTAATAGTGCTTAATGTTTGGCAAAGCCAATCCTCCCTTTTGCCATGACCTTTGTAAAGTAGATTGCTTAACCATGGGTTTCTTATTTTCCCAAATGAATTTGTTTCTCGAGGATTGCCATTATCTAAGAGACTCCCTGGACTAAAACACTGCTCTACAGCCAAAATGCTTCTGAAATAAATGTAGTCAGACTTTACTAATTCTGGGTCACTGAGAATGAAAATGATGCTTAAAATTGTTGATTGGCTCTAGTTTTCAAGATATGCTATTGGGTCAGTGTATATACGACCCTTGACTTGGGAATGGCGGAGGACAAGTGAGTTATAAAGGGAAGGGATCTCAATTTAAACCAGAAATGACTAAAATACATCTTTGACTGGATCTATGAATAAATCTATGACTGGGTTTGGACAGTACTTGCTTTTTAGGCAAAACAATGAATGATGCAATCTGAAGCTGGTATTGCGTCATACATGATATGAATTGCATCATGTTATTCCTAGAAGTCGTGGATGATGCAATCATAACGAAGCTTACATCACTCTGCTGAACAAAGTGCCCTATATCAGCTCTAGAAATCATACAGTGTCGTGCTCTCTTATTTGTCAGTGTTTGATTTTTGCAAAGGGACACATTTCTGTTTAGCCAAAGTGAGCAGAGATGCCTTGTACTTGTGTGAACAGTGCAGGTAACTTCTGCTCTGTTTGTGGTGAAGTGACTTTTGCATCACAAAAGCGCAGTATAACCACTATAGTTAAGAAAGCCTATCACCTTTATTTTGGCTGCAAAATTGGAGATCAGGACAAGAGGTGGGCCCCACACATATGCTGCAACACTTGTGCAACAAATCTTCGCCAGTGGTTGAACAGGAAAAGGAAATCTATGCCTTTTGCAGTGCCAATGATTTGGAGAGAGCCAACAGATCATACCAGCAATTGTTACTTCTGCATGGTGCCTCCAGTTGGGAAAGGTGTGTCAAAGAAGAAAAAGTGGACTGTGCATTATCCAAACATTCCATCAGCTATACGCCCAGTACCCCACGGAGAAGGACTGCCGGTTCCTGATGCACCAGAATCATTCTCACTTGAGTCAGACGAGGAAGAGGAAGAGGATGAAACTTCTGGTCCTGAACCATCAATGTCACAGGACCCACATTTTCTCCCATCCTCCTCCTCTGAACCACACCTCATAACACAAGGTGAACTGAATGTCCTTGTCAGGGATTTGGAACTACCCAAGAGTAAGGCAGAGCTGTTGGGCTCCAGACTACAGCAGTGGAATCTCCTGGCAGGTGATGTTAGGGTTTCCATGTTCCATGACCGTCAACAGGATCTTGTCCCATTCTTCTTCATGGAAGGTGATCTTGTAGCATGCAACAACATCGATGGTGTGATGGCAGCCCTCAACATCGTTCACGATCCAGATGAGTGGAGAGTGTTCATTGATTCATCGAAGACGAGTCTTAAAGCTGTTTTACTGCATAATGGCAATGTTTTGCCATCAATTCCAGTTGGTCATGCAGTCCATATGAAGGAAACCTATGACAACATGAAACAACTTTTGAGGTGCATAAACTATGACCAACATCAGTGGCAGCTTTGTGGCGATTTGAAGGTTGTTGCTCTCTTGCTTGGTCTGCAGACTGGATACACAAAGTACTGCTGTTTTCTCTGCGAATGGGATAGTCGTGCAAGAGATTCCCACTACATCAAGAAAGATTGGCCACTCCGACAGTCATTGGAGCCTGGGAGGAAAAGTGTTCAGCATCCACCACTTGTTGAATCAAGGAAGATTTTGTTACCACCCTTACACATCAAGCTGGGTCTGATGAAGAACTTTGTCAAGGCCATTGACTAAACACAAGCAGCTTTCAAGTACCTCCATGGAAAATTTCCAACGTTAAGTGAAGCTAAGATTGTCAAGGCTGGATCCCCACTTTGAACTTTAGGGTACAAATGTAGGGGCCTGCATGAAAACTTCTAAGCTTAACTACCAGCTTAGCTCTGGTTCTGCTGCCACCATTTCAATGGATTCCATTCCTGGGAAACCTTGAAAAAACCTTCACCAATTCCCTGGTGAATACAGATCCAAACCCCTTGGATTTTAAAACAAGGAGAAATTAACCATTCCCCCTCCTTCCTCCCACCAACTCCTGGTGAATACAGTTCCAACCCCCCTGGGATCTACAACAGGGAGAAATTAACCATCCCCCCTCCTTCCTCCCACCAACTCCTGGTGAATCAAGATCCAAACCCCTTGGATCTTAAAACAAGGAAAAATCAATCAGTTTCTAAAAAGAAAGCTTTTAATTAAAGAAAAAAAGGTAAAAATCATCTCTGTAAAATCAGTATGGAAATTAACCTTACAGGGTAATCAAACTTAAAGAGCTCAGAGGACTCCCCTCTAGTCTCAGGTTCAAAGTACAGCCAACAAAGATAAACACTCTAGTAAAAGGTACATTTACAAGTTGAGAAAACAAAGGAAAACTAAGACGCCTTGCCTGGCTATTTACTTACAAGTTTGAAATAGGAGAGACTTGTTTAGAAAGATGTGGAGAACCTGGATTGATGTCTGGTCCCTCTCAGTCCCGAGAACGAACACACTCCCAAACAAAGAACACAAACAAAAGCCTTCCCCCCCCAAGATTTGAAAGTATCTTGTCCCCTTATTGGTCCTTTAGGTCAGATGCCAGCCAGGTTACCTGAGCTTCTTAACCCTTTACAGGGAAAAGGATTTTGGAGTCTCTGGCCAGGAGGGATTTTATAGTACTGTACACAGGACAGCTATTACCCTTCCCTTTATAGTTATGACAAAGATAAAGGAAGGTTGGTCCTCAGATTCGTGAACTTCTTTGAGATGATGCATTTGACCATGCATTCCGTGGCAAGGAAAAGACGGCATGGAAAGCCTTCCAGTTAGTGGCAATAAATTTTCTCGGAAACAACAAGGCAGACAACTACAGGTTGTTGGTGGAAAACCTCCTCAAGGCATACAAAAGCCTTGGTTGCAACATGTCACTAAAGATACATTTTTTGCACTCTCATCTAGATTTTTTTTCCACCGAACTGCGGAGCAGTGAGCGACGAGCACGGCGAGCGATTTCACCAGGACATTGCAACAATGGAGAAACGCTATCAGGGCAAATGGAGCCCATCAATGCTTGCAGACTATTGCTGGACAGTGACAAGAGATGCTCCTTTAATGAATACAAGAGACAAGCCAAGAAGCGCCGAGTAGACACTGAATAGGACTAAACTATGTACATAATAGTTTTCTGCCTTTTGTTTCATAATAAATTTTATTTATATAACCCTTTTGCTGATTTTTAAAGTGTTACATAAACAGGAGAGGTGAAATATTATCATGTAAAGCAACCATAAACACATGAAAAGACCTAGGTTTACAATTTATGATTAAAACTCTACTATCTACACAATATATATAGACATAAAATGTAAAAACTTAAATATCTTAGAAACAGTAGCCAATCAGTTGTTTTAATTGTCATATTTGAATTCAGCACATCAAAATACATAATAAATAGCACATTTTATCTCTGAAGCAGACAACTTCTCAAAAATTGTAGACCAGTGAAACCTGAAGTGTTTGGAAAAGGAAGTGATTTCATTTTAGTGAAAGTGAAGTCATTTTAACTGCTGCAGTTTTGCCCAACCATGAAATTTTATATTTTGACCTATTTTTCCAGATCTGTTTTGATTTTCTTAATCAAAGGAGTATAATTAATATTATATAAGTCTTGTGTGAATTACCTAGTTTCAAACAGGAATAACTGGAGCCATATAATAGGATTGTTATACTCTCCACACAAAAGGAGAAGGGAACTGTAATTAAATTGTCTGATTTCTTGTGACTGCATTAGTTTGTGTCCTGCTCCTGCACCCATTGAAATCAATGGGAGTTTTGCTATTGACTTCAGCAGGACAAGTGTTAATCTATTAGTTGCTTGCATATAACACAGTTTATTTTGAAGTTTCTCTCAGACTCACTTCAGGTTGTGTGTGATGGTTGACTTACCCTGACTCTGTGTCTGAATGTCAGCATCTTAATTTCCTCTCTGTTGGTACCACAAAGTGTGCCCCCTCCACATGTTGCAGTGTAGGTCCTTTTTCTTGGGGCTGTTTATTGGAACATAATATAAAGGTACTCAGCACTTGACATTAGAGTAGGGTATCCCAGGACATTTTAGTTCTTCTTAAATCTTAATTTCCCTTGTGTCAAGAAGTCCATTTGCTCCCTTTCCCAAGCTTCCTTCCCAATTACCCTTGTGTCAGGGCTTTAGGTACTAGTTCTCTTGGGCTCTCAGCCATATGCACACACACTCGCTCTCTTATGCCTGTAATTTCTTTAGAACCTTGCTGGGAGATTCTGGAATGTCCTGCTCCTCCTGTTTCTCTCCGAAGTCTCCCAACAGCCCTTTCCTGGGCTCTTGCCCCCAGTTCCCTCTGGGCATCTCTCCTCATCCCAGTTCAGACCTATGGAGAGCCCTAAACCGGATCTTTCTCATCCCCTAGCCTCCCCAAAGTGAGCAACAGGCCTGGCTTTTGTTTCTTGCCTTGGTCATAGATAAGACATTTCCTGTCTTTTACACTGGTTACAAACAACTGCAGCCAGCAGAAGGGTTAAGTCCTTCCATTCCACTCCAAGGATTGGGTCAATACACCCCACCACATTTGCTGTATTCAGTCACTCATTCTTCTCTTCATATGTATCCTGGTGTTTGTTTCTGGTGCAGTGTTTTAACAAATAGCCATTGTCAGCAGTGCAGAAATGGCTATTGTAAATGTCAGAAGACAGGTTTGAAGAGATAAAGGGTTCAGTGGAATTACAGTTCTACAGGTTTTTGTTTTGTTTTTTTAACAGTAGGATAATGCCTACCTAGGGGCGTATACTAACAGTAGATCACTGTAATCTGTTCAATCAGCAGTGGCTTGAGACCCTTGGGAACTGATGTAAACCTTAGTAAGTTGTCAACAGTTACAGCTACTGGGTAATCAAGTATGAAATTTATAGATATTTACCTTTTAGAGGGTTTTTGTTGTGTTTTTGCAACTTTTCTGCAGACCAATTTGCCCTTGGTGAATGATGTATTCTACCTGTGAACTCCTAATAACGGCGTCTTTCTCTGCAAAGTCGTTCTGTTTGAATGCTTTGTAGAGACTTATGTTGTGTGAGAGTTTAAACTACGGTAAATAGACTTCAGCACTGACTGCAATGGTATATCATTTGTGGTGGAAAACCATATCAATTTAGTTGTACTCAGTTTGATCTCCAGTGGTATTTTTCTCAACGTCAGTGCAAACAAATTACCGTACATTTTCCCTTGCCTCCAAGAAAAACTTCCATAAAGAGAGAAATGTTAAACGAGCCCAGGCTTAAACATTAAAGCTCTGAACCTGCAAACACCTATATATGTGCTTAACTTTAAGTATGTGAATAGTTCCACTGATATCAGTGGGACTACTCAAGCATATATCTATGTAGTTCAGGATTGGGTCTTAAATGAGTCTGTATTTCATTAGTTTGCTGTAAGTTCTTCTATCATGTTTGCTAAGGCCTTGGCTACACTTGCAAGTTAGAGCGCATTAAATCAGCCCCGGGCTCCCTAACTCCTGAGGTGTCCACACTGGCAAGACACTTAGAGCGCCTGGACTCTGCAGCTGGAGCGCTCCTGGTAATCCCCCTCCACAAGAAGCATAAAGCTTGCTGCACCCCGGCTGAAATGCCTGGGTGTCAGTGTTGACGACATGTTGCATTACTGTACTGTGATTGGCCTCCGGAAACATCCCATAATCCCTTGAAGTCAAGTGGCCACTCTGGTCATTGTTTTGAACTTGGCTGCAGGCATGTGGATATCCCCTTTCAAAGCTCTGTTTCTGACAGCCAGCATGCTTATCTGCTGCGGGACAAAGCAAACCATTACTGTGGAATGCTGCTGCTGCTGAGGAAGGTGTGTGTGTGTGTGGGGGGGGGCTGATGTCGGGGTTTCCCCTGCTCCTGTCTGAACTTACAAGACAGCATGCTGATACACTCTCTGCCCCCCAAAACACAGTCTCTCCCGCCACATAAACGCAACACACTCCCTCTCACACTCCACACACACCCCTTTGAAAAGCACGCTGCAGCCATTTGCACACTGGGATAGCTACCACAATGCACTGCTCTCTGTGGCATTGCAAGAGCTGCTCATGTGGCCATGCCACTGGTCTTGCAGCTGACAGTGTAAACACATGGCAGCGCTTTCCCTGCTGCTGTCTCCGAGGGCGGGTTTAACTCCTGGCACTCTACATCTGCAAGTGTAGCCGTACCCTAAGTATTCCTGCCTGCTTGTAAACTGTGGAGAAGTTTGGATTCAGACTTTATGACTTGCCTCTACCTCTGTAATGGGTCTGAACAAGACTCATGACATGAATCTTTGAGAACATTTAGTTTTTTATTTACATCTGAGCTTTGCAGCCTATAACTCTAGTAAGAATCACATCTTATTTTTCACTTCATCAAGTGATCCAGCCTCTGTCATCCAGTCCAGCTTCTAGCAATCAGATGTTTAGGGACACCCAGAGTATGGGATTGCACCCCTAGCCATCTTGGCTAATAGCTGTTGATGGAGCTAACCTCCATGAAATTATCTAATTCTCTTTTGAATCCAGTTATACTTTTGGCCTTCACAACATCCCCTGGCAATGAGTTCCACCAGTTGACTGTGTGTTGTATGAAGAATTACTTCCTTATGTTTGTTTTAAACCTGCTGCATATTAATTTCATTTAGTGACTCCTAGCTCATGTGTTATGTAAAGAGGTAAATAACACTTCCTTATTCAGTTTCTCTGCCCCACTGATGATTTTATAATTCTCTATCATATCTCCCCTCAATTATCTCTTTTCCAAGATGAACAGTCCCAGTCTTTATAATCTCCCCTCATATGGAAGCTGTTCCATTCCCCTAATCATTTTTGTTGCACTTCTCTGTACTTTTTCCAATTTTAATATATCTTTTTTGAGATGAGGTGACCAGAACTGCACACAGTGTTCAAGGTGTGGGCGTACAATGGATTTATATAGTGGCATTATGATATTTTCTGTCTTATTATCTATCCTTTTCCTAATGATTCCTAACATTCTGTTTGCTTGTTTGCCTGCTGCTACACATTGAGCAGATGTTTTCAGAGAACTAGCCACGATGACTCCAGTGTCTCTTTCTTGAGTGTAACAGCTAATTTAGAACCCATCATTTTGTATGTATAGTTGGGATTATGTTTTCCAATATGCATTACTTAGCATTTATCAATACTGAATTTCATCTGCCATGTTCTTGCCCAGTTACCCAGTTTAGTGAGACCTCTTTGTAACTCTTCACAGCCAGCTTTGAACCCAGCTATCTTGAGTAATTTAGTATCATCTGCAAACTTTTCACCTTACTGTGTATCCTTTTTTCCCAGATTATTTATGAAGATGTTGAACAGCACTGGTCCTGGAGGTGGGGGGCACTATTTACCTCTCTCCACTGTGAAAATCTACCATTTATTTCTGTCCTTTGTTTCCAATCTTTTAACCAGTTACTGATCCATGGGAGGACCTTCCCTCTTATCCCATGACTGCTTAGTTTGCTTATGAGCCTTTGCTGAGGAACCTTGTCAGAGGTTTTCTGAAAGTCCAAGTACACAGCCTTATGTCTAGTGATTGATATTGCTGCCTGCTGTAAATTGTAATTCCTATTTATTCTTCAAGGTAAGGTTCCCATTTCAGGAAAGTATCCCAAATTTACAAACCCCAAGCATTCAAAAATCATCAGTCAGGCCCCTAAAAATCATGAGATTTAAAAAATAATACATTTGGGTCGTCTTATTTGCCTTCTGCTTTTTGAACATTTAGGGTTCATAATTCAAGCCTTTCTTCACAACGCTGAGGGCCAGAACTTTGTTGAAAAAAAAAAAACAACAGACTTAAGCTGAGATTCTCATGTTATCCCGTAACTCCAGGAGCTGGGGATTTAAGTAAAAAAAACAAATATTATCTCAGTAAAATCGTGAGAGCTGGCAACACAGGAAGCACATAAACATGTGCTGAAATTCAAGCTTGTGCTGGATTGAGTTAATTATGTGCTTAAGTATTTTTCTGAATCAGGACCCAGTGGAGGGCTGAGCAAGCTCCCACTTCATTTTCTGGTCCTCCGGTGAGACCTCCAGCAAAAACAGAGAAGGCAAACATTTATATTCCTGATATTTCTAAGGTTTAAAAAAAGTGGTAGGAAAAAAACTCTTTAAAAAATACTTTTTTGTAGAGAAGCAGCAGCAAAAAAGGACCCCAAACCAATTGATTTTTCTTACTTTTGAAGTTCACCTATCAAAATCTTGTGTGTGTCAGCACTCTTTATAGTTCTATAACTTTAGAGGTACTTTCTCTGAAATAATTAGTGACAGTTTATGGAGTACATGCACAGCTACTTAAACATGGGTATTATAATGTAAAACACTGCTATTAAAGTTTATGGTGTGAAGATAAAATGGGTTGTATGGTTTTCAATTCACTTTTTGAAGTATTAAAGCATTACAGCTTTTGTACCTCCCATGTGAGAGGTGAAAAATGAAAACCTGTTCATTAGACATGGATATTATTTAAGAATGAGAAGTAACTGCACATTCTCATTTCTTTTGAAATCACTGATTGCTTGCAGATTTTTCATAGTTTGTTAAATGACAAAAGGAACAAGAATTAAGCTGGAACTGCAAGATGGGTAGTGAAGCAAACCAAAGTAGGTCTTATGACACTGGGAGAATAGACGGAGTAGTGTGAAGTTCACTCTAGTTATGGGATGTATGTGATACCTATTTAAGGGCTGACTGGGGTGGGAGGACAATAACAACAAAAGTTAATCTGGAAACAATGTCTTGTCCTCAAGGTGAGAACGGCCAATGAGTGTGTTTTGGTGATGTCTTGTTTCTAATTTGTTTTTTCAGTGAGTGCATTGTCACTTAATGAATAGTTTTAGATAGGAATTCAGTAGAATCGGGTAAAAAAACCTAATTTAGACGCCCTGAACACCTTCCTGATCCCATGCATCTCATTCACCCTAAGAGGATTCGCTGTGGTAAAGGTACCCCTCAGCAAGGCAGACAAGATCGTCCGGAAGCTGGTGAAGAAGTGGCTGTTCCTTCCCCAGAGAGCCAGCAACGAGCTGGTCTACATCGCCCACAGGCACGGCGGTGCCAATGTCCCCACGCATGGGTGACCTGTGCGACGTCGTGGTGATCACCCACGCCTTCCGCCTGCTGACATGTCCCGAGGAGCTGGGAGTCCAGGTGCCGCACATCAGATCCGATGACAACACCATCGTCACCCCGAGCGCCAGAGGCTTGCTGGAGAGGACTCTGAAGGCCGCCATCCACTCGCTGTACATGGAAACCCTGAAGCGTTAACCAGACCAGGGTAAAGCCTTTGAGTTGACCAGCAAGTGGGACACCAGCAACCACTTCCTCGCTCAATGGAGCCGTCCGCCACGGGAACCAAGACAAGCGTTGCAGGAAGTGCGGCTACTCCGAGACCCTGCCCCACATCCTCTGCAGCTGCAAACCCCACTCCAGAGCCTGGCAGCTGTGCCACAACGCCATCCAGAACCGCCTGGTGAAAGCCATTGCGCCACGCCTGGGGGAGATCTCCGTGAACTGCACCATCCCCGGTACCGACAGCCAGCTACGAGGCCCAGAAAAAGATCATCCTCGTCGACGTCACGGTCTCCTTTGAGAACAGGACCCCGGCATTTCGCGAAGCCCAAGCTCGTAAGCTGGAAAAGTACGCCCCCCTGGCTGACACCCTGAGAGCAAAGGGCTACAAGGTGCAGATGGATGCCCTGATTGTCGGAGCCCTGGGCACCTGGGACCCCTGCAATGAGCGTGTGCTGTGGTCCTGCGGGATCAGTCGACGCTACGCACAGCTCATGCGGCGCCTCATGGTCTCAGACACCATCCGATGGTCCAGGGACATCTACATCGAGCACGTCACTGGCCACCGACAGTACCAGGAGGCGTGAACCAGAGTGACATCGTTCTCCTACTACGAGAAAGGGACCAAGTGACCTTCTCCGTTGGATCATATGAACTGGAACCATAAACTCCCTGAACATTAAATCTCACCAAATGAGGGTCAATCCATCCTCATCATCATATCCACTCATTATACTCCACACCCGAACATAGCCACTCTGTGAACTTCATACCGTCATATCTCAATGCCTGTACTTTGACCCATCAACCTTTTACCCCCAATCGGGGATATTACAGATTATGTATTCCTTATGCCACCTGATCTTAAACCAAACTTTGCACCCTCAATAATCTGTACGTTATCCCCTGATAACCAGAAACTTCTATGCTCAAACTCTGTTCACTTTTTTTAACATCATCTTAATAAAATTTTTAATTCTAGAATGAAGGGCTCAGTCCTGCAAGGTGCTGAGCACTCTGGTCCTGATCTAGCCAGCAGCTTAAATATGTGCTTAATTAAAACACGATGGGACTACTCCCAGGCTTAAATGATTCAGTGCCACAGTGCTCGACATTTCAAAAAGGAGGAACTAGGAAGTGGCAGAAAGTAGAGTGAAAAGAAGACCCTACACAATGTTTGAGTGGATAGTAAAGAAGGTCATCGGGGAAAGAGGGTAATTTGGGTAAAGTGGACCACAGAGAGAGAGAGAGAGAAGTTTAGCAAAGTGATGATGCTAGCTGTGAGGAAATTGTGAGTTGTGTGTGTGCTTACTGGCTAGTGAGTAAGGAAAATTATGAAACGCACATAAAATTAAAACTTTGAAGAGAAAAGAAATGATAAAAGAAGAGAAACAGGTAAAACTTAAATGAGAATTTGATTACTAAAAAGATTCTAAGGGAAAAACAGTGTGAAGATGCACTTAAATGTGTCTGTGGAAGAATATATAATAAAGATACAGGGAGAGAGAATAAAATAAAAAGGAGGTAGCATAGAAAGTGAGTTTGTTTTTACTTTGTAGAAAGTCTTGTAGAAATAAATGAGGACTCTGTTTATCTCCCTGTCGTGCAATGTTGGGTTTTCTTCATTCGTATTCACACTTCTGGCACTGTTTGCTGACACTCTCTGGGTGGAGGTGGGGATGGGGGCACTAGCATGATGAACTTTTTTTTTTCCTTAACATGACTCAAGATTTACATTCTATATGGCAGTTTTCTATGACAACGTGTTGGCATCTACGTAGGTGGTGTTTGAGTTAGTATTTATTTAAACATTTAAATGAAGAAACCAAATACAGCCATGGAGAAAATGTTATATTATCCCTCATTGGAAACAGGTGGTCAGTTACTTGAGTGCATATCCTACAGCTCCTTTTTACACCATAAGGAATGGTGAACACAGGTCAGGGCATTTTGTGGGAAGATGAATCGTGGCTGGATTACAAAATCTGTGACTTGACCTTTGTTTATGAGTATGCCACAAAGGCCGGGCATGGTGGTTAGAGGTACTTCAGGCCCTTGGTTCCACACTGTTCTTAAGTAATCTAGCACAGTTTAATGTCACCACAACCATTCTCTGGTTAAGCAGAATGAATACAACCCTGAGGAAAACTTTAATTCCATGCCTGATCTGGCAGCAGTTGCAACTGCTGAGCGTTGTAAGGACTCACCTCTGTGTATAGGAACCGAGTGCACCATGGCAGTATTTGTGGCTTGTTATATGCAGGATTCTGAGTCCAGAATTGGAAATTGATTCAGTCCATTATTTTGTTTTTCTTCTCTTAACTTAAAATATTTACTAGGCAGTATTCATGTTAAAGGAACATTACAAGGGATGGAGTTAACTAGCTCAGAGCTACCCCTTTAAACACTGTATTGTAAAACTTCCAGAAGTCCACATAACATATGGCATTATCACTTTAGTCTTTAGTATACCGTGGGCACAGGCTTCTTCTTTTCACTTTTGGATTAGATTAAATATAACGTTGCACATGCTTGCATCAGCCAGGCATGATTATTTCCAGAGTAAATGATGGCAAGCAGAAAAGGTTGAATCCTGAATTACCACTGTGACAGGCTGGAACCCTGGGACATCACCTGGTGTGCTGGGATGCCACTGAGTCAGACTATTCTGCCAGGCTGGGTCCCCTTTACCAGGCCTTGATGGGTTAGGCTCCCCAGCCTTTTCCAGCCAAGCACACAGGTAGGGCCACACCCAGCTGCAGAAAGAGACAGAGATCCGCTCTGGGAAGATGTCCACCCCCCCTTGGAGTTCAAACCAAAACTTATATGAAATTCACCTCTTCCCTCAATGTGGAGGAGGGTGTACACAACTTCTTGCCCCCCCCCCCCCCCAGTTAAAAATCACATAAACTGGGTTATATTGTAAACCAGAAATAAATGTATTAACTATAACAGGTATTTTTTAAGTAGTTAAGGAGATAGCAGACAGAACAAGGCAGATTACTAAGAAAATAAAACGGAGCATGTAAACTAGGCTTAATACACTAAAGAAACTGGTTACATGCAAGTTCTCACCCTAAACATGGTTCTAATAATCTTCTTCACAGGCCAGACACCCTTCCAGCCTGGGTTCAGTTCTTTCCCCCAGTTCAGCCTTAGTTGTTTCCAGCAGTCATCTTGGATGGGGTAGCAGGGGAGAATTGAAAACCTGGATTACCTCACTCCTCACCCTTAAATAGGATTTGCATAAGGCGGGAGTCCTTTGTTTCCTAGCTTCCTCTCTTCCCCCCCCAGCTTCTCGTGGAAAAGTACAGAATTCAAGGTGGGTCCAGTATCAGGTGACATGGTCACCTGCCTCTGTAGGGCCCCTGTAGCCATTCTTCACAGGCTGACCCAGAGGTTCACAGGAAGACTAAGCTCTTTTACAGTCCATTGTCTCTTGCTGATGGGCCATCAGCTCTGTCTGGCTTTTTCATTGCTGTACCTTAAGTGTTAGCAGTGGGCGTCACCCAAAGTAGCATAGTTGAAATACAGATACATAGGCAATATTCCTAATTTCTGTTACAGAAAAGATACATGCATTCAAATAGGATAATCATATTCAGTAAATTATAACCTTTCCAATGATACCTTACAGGAGTTATATTGCATAAAGCATACCTTAGTTATCCTACCACAAGCATATTTTCATAAAGAATATGGAGTATGTCACAACCACATTAATGCAAACACGTTTTCATAAGACAGTGGGTCTATCTCTGCTCCTGTTGAACACCATGACAAAACTCTCACTGAGGACAGAATTGGGCCAGTTTCCCAGATCGTGGTGTCTCATCATTGTAGCATGTGATACATGGGTCTCTGTGGTTAGTACGTTGAGCAAATGGATACTTAAATCTATATAATTTACAATAGCATTTTCCAAACTTCTGAAAGCTGAGCCTTTCTTCAGGAAAATGAAATCGGTTGTGTCATCTTTCAACCCCTCCATGTTGTTGACAGAGCAGCATGGGGGAAGCTTGCAATACGACTGTTCCATTTCTCTTCCTTCCCCCTAGCCCTCCACTGGACAAGCAATTGATCGGGACACACCATACACTTTGGGAAAGGTTGATAAAGTATCACATTATCACAGTCTCCAGATCACTTTAAGTGGTGCAGCGCATTTATGTAAGTTTTATTTTTCCCCACTGTATAATGGAGTATAGAAAATGACCACTTAATAATTACTGTCTTCCTAGCAGGGCAGAATCTTATCCTATGTATTTAGTATGGTGGATATAGATAAATGTAGCAGCATGTTACCCAAACTACTCAGCGATGCTTGGCATGTATCTCAGCTTAGAATTTAAATAAATACAGTACTGATCCCAAAAGTCCCATTACTCTTTGTTATGAGTAAGGCCGTTAATCCTTAGGGCTGCAGGAAATAATGAACAGGTATTTCCTACCATCACTGTCTTCTGCTACATTTATTTATTCAGGTCTGTCCTGTGTGGGAATGAAAGTACCCCAATATTTTTTTCCCCTTAGTTTGCTAGCTATTGATCACATTCCTTTATGGTGATACTGTGTCCCCGGGAAATGAATGTGCTGATTGTCCTTGTTTCTGGTTGAGGCATTCCTTCTAAGGCACTGGTTAATCTCATGTATCGAAACCAAGGGATAGAAGGCCGGGGAGGGATAGCTCAGTGTTTGAGCATTGGCCTGCTAAACCCAGGGTTGTGAGCTCAATCCTTGAGGGGGGCCATTTAGGGATCTGGGGCAAAGTCAGTACTTGGTCCTGCTAGTGAAGGCAGGGGGCTGGACTTGATGACCTTTCAAGGTCCCTTCCAGTTCTAGGAGATCAGATATCTCCATTAATTTAAGTTAAGAATCCACACTCATAAGAAAGCTTAATTGTCCCTTGCATCTGAAGAAGTGAGGTTCTTACCCACAAAAGCTTATGCTCCCAGTACTTCTGTTAGTCTTAAAAGGTGCCACAGGACCCTCTGTTGTTTTTTACAGATTCAGACTAACACGGCTACCCCTCTGATACTGTCCACATATTGTTATTCATGTAGTGCACCTCTAGAAAGCTGTGTTGTTCTGCTGTTGTTAGCATCCAGTCACCCAATAAACCCTGCTTTTCCTGTGGTAATATACACACACCCACACCCACAGTATCCTGCAATAAGGTACATAGTACTTCTCAGTCAAAAAATCTCAATGAAATTTATTATTCCCATTCCCATTCCACAGATGCAGTAACTGAGACATGGAGAGTTAAATGGCTTGCAAAGAGTACAGAGCAAATCAGTGTCTGAGTCATGAATAGATTACAGGTTTCTAGCTTGCCCTTTGTTCGATGGATTTTAGCTTCAATATTCCTAGAGGTACTTTTAATTTGAATGCTACAAGTATGAGAATACTGTACCATGGATTTAATTTACCAAGTGTTAGTCAAGTCTTGA
The DNA here is from genome assembly GCF_027887155.1 of Malaclemys terrapin pileata. Classification (NCBI taxonomy): domain Eukaryota; kingdom Metazoa; phylum Chordata; order Testudines; family Emydidae; genus Malaclemys; species Malaclemys terrapin. The sequence continues at coordinate 116,924,411 of NC_071506.1, read as the reverse complement.
CCCTGAAGTTGCGTGAAGGTTAAGTGGGTATTGAATATGAGAGAGAAGCTAAATGAAAAGGAGAATACAGTACCCCTGCTTGAAATTGTTTTTTCCTTCCACTTGCTTAACCAGCCCCAGCCCAGGTTAATTGAGAATGAGAACTCCAGATTGTGAGCTTTACAGCGCAATCATCTCTCCTGAGAGCACCTTGAGGAGGCTGATGGGGAAGTCACTAATAGAAGCATTCCTACTTGGTGAATGGGGGGAGTGCATGAGAAATCAATAAGATGAGGTAAAGTACTTGCTACGTCATCAAGCTGAACCTCAACCATGTGTTCACTATGGTCATGAAAATAAGACAATGCAGTAGTGCTGGAGAGAACGGAACAAGGCAGCTGCTTGTTCTACAGTAGATTGTTAATGTCGTGACTCATGAAGAGGCTCTTGCTCATATTATCTCATCATGGCTACCATGACCCTTCTGTGAGCAAAAATTGAAATTAATGTCTCCTGAAAGAAGAGGTGCAACTGTTCCCAGTCTGACAAGGCATTTGGAGAGTTTTACTGAGGAAGTCATGCATGAACATAAGAACGGCCATATTGGGTTAGACCAAAGGTCCATCCAGCCCAGTATCCTGTCTGCCGACAGTGACCAATGCCAGGTGTCCCAGAGGGAGTGAACCTAACAGGTAATGATCAAGTGATCTCTCTCCTGCCATCCATCTCCACCCTCTGACAAACAGAGGCTAGGGACACCATTCCTTACCCATCGTGGCTAATGGCCATTAATGGACTTAACCTCCACGAATTTATCTAGTTCTCTTTTAAACACTGTTATAGTCCTAGCCTTCACAACCTCCTCAGGCAAGGAGTTCCACAGGTTGACTGTGCGCTGTGTAAAAAAAAGAACTTCCTTTCATTTGTTTTAAACCTGCTGCCCATTAATTTCATTTGGTGGCCCCTAGTTCTTATAGTATGGGAACAAGTACATAACTTTTCCTTATTCACTTTCTCCACACGACTCATGATTTTATATACCTCTATCATATCCCCCCTTAGTCTCCTCTTTTCCAAGCTGAAAAGTCCTAGCCTCTTTAATCTCTCCTCATATGGGACCCATTCCAAACCCCTAATCATTTTAGTTGCCCTTCTCTGAACCTTTTCTAATGCCAGTATATCTTTTTTGAGATGAGGAGACCACATCTGTACGCAGTATTGAAGATGTGGGCGTACCGCGGATTTATATAAGAGCAATAAGATATTCTCCGTCTTATTCTCTATCCCTTTTTTAATGATTCCTAACATCCTGTTTGCTTTTTTGACTGCCGCTGCACACTGCGTGGACCTCTTCAGAGAACTATCCACGATGACTCCAAGATCTTTCCTTATTAGTTGTAGCTAAATTAGCTCCCGTGGAAGTCAGCGGCCTCTGATCTTTGACATGGTGCAGTGCATGCTTATATCACCAATCTAAGCTTTGGGAGAAAGCAGTTCTAAACCTGTGATTTACTCAATAATTAAATAGTCCCAGATGTTAAAAACCAGTTTTGCTGTGTAAACAGTTGAAAGGAACCCAGCTTCTTTCTTTAAGTGCTGGTTTGTGCTGAAGATTTAAAAAAGATAATACTTGAAAATAAATTAACTTATATTGTCAAAAGACTGAGGGGAAAATGGGTATAATGATTTCCTCTAGCTGTCTTCTGTTGATTTTTTTTTGTTTATTTAGATTATAAGATCTTTGGGGCATGGACTATATGTATGTGTAGTGCCTAGCACAATGGGACCTTGATCTAGGTTTTGGCTTTTAGCTATTATTGTAATGTAAATAATAATGCTAATAAACGATTCTGTGTGAAGTGAGGAATATAGGCCACATAGTATGCCTTGGGTACATATCCGTACTTTTATTTAAATATCTGTCCACAAGCTATTATGTCACATATGTATGGCTCACCTAGGGTGGCCTGGGTCGAGGTTACAAAAGCTAATATGCTTGTCACAACACAGAAGTCAGTAATCATCCATTCAAATGATTATTGTTACAGGTATTACTCCATTGACTTCAGTGGAGTTTCATCCACCTATGCCCATGTTGCATGGGTGCAAATCAAGAATTATGGACTACATTATGAGCACATGACACAATACATTTAATCCTGAGTGTTTACAGTGTTTGGAAGGGTAATACAATATGTAATAATTACTACAGTCCTTGCCAGCTCATATGGTGAAGTGGCTACTACAAGTTAATTCATCCAGTAGAGGTATAGAATATGATCTGCTAAAACTTTGGACACATCATGGGTAGGGCCCTACCGAATTCATGGCCGTGAAAAACACATCATGGACTTTTGTGTGCTTTTACCTTATACTACACAGATTTCCCGGGGGAGACCAGCGTTTCTCAAATTGGGGGTCCTGACCCCAAAGGGAGTTGCAGGGGGGATCACAAGGTTATTCTAGGGGGTTGCAGTATTGCCACCCTTACTTCTGCGCTGCCTTCAGAGCTGGGTGGCTGGAGAGCAACGGCTGTTGGCTGGGCACCCAGCTCTGAAGGCAGCACCCTGCCAGCAGCAGCGCAGAAGTAAGGGTGGCAATACCATACCATGCCATCCTTACTTCTGCGCTGCTGCCTTCAGAGCTGGGCAGCTGGAGAGTGGCGGCTGCTGACTGAGGGCCCAGCTCTACAGGCAGCAGCACAGAAGTATGGGTGGCAATACCATACCATGCCATCCTTTTGCGCTGCTGCTGGCGGCGGCTCTGCCTTCAGAGCTGGGCTCCCGGCCAGCAGCCTCCGCTCTCCAGCTGCCCAGCACCTCTGCCAGCAGCAGTAGTGCAGAAATAAGGGTAGCAGTACTGCAACCCCCTCTACAATAACTTTTCAACCCCACCCCCACAACTCCGTTTTGTGTCGGGACCCCTACAATTGCAATACTGTGAAATTTCAGATTTAAATAGCTGAAATCATGAAATTTACGATTTTTAAAATCCTATGATGGTGAAATTGACCAAAATGGACTGTGAATTTAGTAGGTACCTAATTATGGACTTATATGTTAGAGAGACAAGGTGAGTGAGATAATATCTTTTATTGGACCAAGTTCTGATGGTGACAGAGACAAGCTTTTGATCTTACACAGAGCGCTTCTTCGGGTTTTCAGGGCTTATATGTTGTGAATCTAGGTCAAAAATACATCAAATGGATAATCTAAGGATTTCAGATCAGGTTCTGGAATACGTAAGAAGAATACCTTTGTCATCTTGTTATTGAATGATCTTATTCATAGCCTACCAAGGTAGAAATGTAGGATGATAGGTGGCTGGAAAGGAAAATATGGCTGTTCAGTTACTGACCCTTCCCTTTCCAGCAGAAGCACTGCTCCGTGCCTAAATACATGTGGCTTAGAATTAGTGAGTTAGTGATTGCTGTTGAAGCTGAATTTTGTCAGCAAAACAGTGAAAACTTTCTCAAAAACCAGCAGCTCACCTTCCCTTTGCGATAACAAATTCACTAACTTCTGAGTGACCTTGCTCCTCTGTGTGTGTTTGTGTATATAGGAATGAAGGGAAACTGAGGGAAAGGATGACTTGCTTTGGGAAGTTATTCTCAGAAATTTGTTGACAGGTGGCCTCTACATTATTTAAGAACTTCATGCATGTTGCTTCCTCTTCAATCAGATGCTCTCTGGCTTTACTGAGTGTATTTATGAATCCATTAATAGATACTACTTAAATCTTCATGTCTCACACATGCATATTGAATATTGATGTTACTGCTGTGGCCAAAGCTGACATGTAGGAAAAATTGATCTAATTAAATGAACAGATGTCATTCAGATGGTGAAAGACTTTTCTAAACTCAGCTCTGACCGTTCTGAACAAATACTTGCAAAGGGAAATTAACATTTTTATTGACAAGTAGTTATTTATCTTTTAATGTGACCTGTTAGTGTTCTGCAGTATTGCTACTACTGCTGCTTCATCTTCTGTCTGATATAATTGGAGGGCCATATCCTTTTAGCCTTACACATTTCAATAATGTTATTGAAGTCAATAGGACTATGCAGACTGAGGGAGAAAATATGACAAAAGGAAAAAGATGCAGTGTGCGCTTGTATGTATAGTGTTTTATTAATCAGATGAGCCTATATGGAATTTTATCTCCTTTTACCTCTCTCATGTTCTTGCCCTGATTTTAATGTGATTTTACTGTGTGAGAAGCACTACAAGAAGTGTTTTGATCAAACTTTGTTCTAATTATTGCAAGCAGTCATAATACTTTAATTACTGAGAAATCCTGTGTGAATTCTCCTGTCTAGCAGTTCTCCACCCCACAAAGCCTGTGTACCACTTAAGTTAATAAATAAGAGATTATTTCCTTTCTCAACACACTCTCCCTCCCCTCCTCCCAAAACAAACAGAAAACCAACTCTATCTTCATGAAAGGCTTCATCCTGCAAAGTGCTGAGTGTCTCCTGGGACATGGTAAGTATCCTCTGCTCTCCCTGCAAAGTTTGTTAAACATGCGAAGGACTGCAGGCTTTGGCTGTAAAAGTGGAATTGCTATCGGAAGTTGACCCAAGTCAGTCATGACTTCTCACATTGTGTACGAAAACCTGTTAAAAGGGTCAGGCATTTTAAACTGAGATAGTCTTTGACCAAAATTCTCAGGTAAGAATACCTTTCCCGCTACCTCCCCCCAAACTTGAAGGTAATTCAGATCTGGACCAGAACTCTGTAAGTGATATCTGTCTTTCTAGTGGGCAAATCAAACCCCTGGATTCAAATACCGCCACAACTATGGGATAATTTTGTCTGGATCTGAACTTTGTGGAGTGGACCTTCTCTACAGATTATGTGCTTAGCTTCTGATGCAGTAAAGCACTTACAAGTGTGCATGTCTTTAAGCATGTGAGCAGTACCATTGACTTGTACTGGACTACTCACATGCTTAAAATTACACACATGATTAAGGCTCCAGAAGGAAATTCAGGAAAGCATCCCTATTCAGGAAAGCACTTGGTTAGCTTCAAGCACGTGCTTAAATTCCACTCAAGTCAAGAAATGGATTTCAATGCATTTAAATCAGTGGAAAAACTCTCATTGACACGGGCTTTGAATGAGGCCCCAACTGGTTCACTAGGGCCTTAGTAAGTTGTGTACTTGAGCCACATGAAACTTTTGTAGTGAAACCCACAGCCAGACTAATCTTGCCTGGTATTGGGCTTTGCTGCAAACCTGACATTGGGGCTAGCATCACAGAGATCTGAAATGCTAGACTGAGTTTTGTCAGTTTTTGGACAGAGACAGCGTAAAACTGAGTAATTTTGAATTGAAGCCAGGCAAAACTTGGCAGTTTCAGCTTAGTTTTGCTTTTTGTTTTTCGGAGAGGTTGTTAATAAGAAAACAAAAAACAAAAAAATCAAAGTGAAATTCAGAGGGGTTGAGGCCACATGAACTCCTGTGAGCTCAAATCCCAGAACTTCAGAGTTCTAGTTGTACAATATTAAATTTCAGCCATGAAGAACAATGCATATGTCTGCTCCTTTTTGAATGTATAAAGAAAACATTTAGAATATAAGTGAGCAGAATAGATAGATGGTATATATGGTTTGTTAGAAAAGTTTTATTGGTGCTTTTTTGGAATAGTCTGCATAAGCATAAGAACCTTCACTACCTGTGAGTAATAGGTGGCCATCACAAACTTTGGCTGATAAAACCTTTATACCACACCTCTACTGTTGTATATTCTATATACAGCATACCACATATATTTTACAGGTAAAAAAGTATTTAGAATGTTTTATACTTTTTTATTGGTACTATTTTTCATTTCCCTCCACTTGCAAATCAGATTCCCTTAGTTACTGTGAGTTCAGTTGTATATGGAAAAAAGGAAGAAATAACATACCCAGTAGAAACCTCTAAAAATTACCTCAAATACATTTTCAATGTCTAAACATGTTGATTTTAAGAGCTAATGTCTTGGAAATTTACAGGTGTTAGAAGTGCTGTATGTAGAAGCTTAGAATGCACCCATTCCCCAATGTTAAAAATACTTTATTTCTAGTAGCACTATGAGATGCATGTTACAGAGTCAGCATATCACAGATTCAGAACTGCGAATTGCACATCCTGCCCCCCAGACCAGGGTAATTCTGGGGGAGTGTGATGGAGTGGACTAGGTCTGTGGCCTAGTGGAGGCCTGCTTCATCCTGCCCCAGAAAAGAGCAGAGGAGAAGTCCTCCAGGCAGCCAGTCAGGGGCCAGAAGGGCCATAGAAAAGGAAGCAGCAGAGGCAGAGCAGTCAGTTGCTTCCTGGAGCTTGAAGAGGGAAAACCGAGTGCCTGGCTGGCTGGAAGAGCAGCAGGACTGCAGACAGCTCACTGCAGGGAGGCTGAGCCAAGGGGACTGAGTACAGAACCTAGCCGGACAAGGCAAGGGTACCATGATGGGCCCTGCTGGTCTGATTGAAGACCGAGCCCAGGCAAGGGCTGATGAAAGGACACAAACCGAGGGTACCAAGATGGGCCCTTGTTGTGCCTCCGGGGAGGAAGCCTTGGTGCTATGGCCCCATATCAGGTGACTGTATACCCTGGAAGGGGGGACAATATGTGTGACTTGGCCCGAGTGCTGAGTCACTGAAGACCTGCTGAACTACCATCAGCCAGGGGGCGCTTGTGAGAGGCAGGTGCTACCCCATTGTAAGAACAGCAAGGAAAGCAGACTCGCACCCAACCAGAAAGAGGGCGCCCACGAGAGGTGAGTGCCAATGCTGTTACTGGAAGGAAATTCCTCATTTTGTGTAAAGAGATGAAAGCCAGGAGATTCTATCTGGTCCAGACATTTGCATTATATGATTAATTTATTTGTATCTGTGACAGGAAGGCCCTTAACTGAAGCACTGTAGGAGGATTTGGAAATATTGCATGGTTAGTTGGCTTCCAAAAATCAAAAATTAGGCCATATCTACGCTACAAACTTTGGTCGATGCAAGTGACATCAGCATAAAGCCTCCAGGCTTGTGGGCATGCATACTTGGTTCCTTGGTCGGTTCTGTGTATACTCACCAGGAGTACTTGTGTCATTGCACAGTGTGGTGCACCACGGGCAGGTATCCCAGTGAGCAACCTGTCACTGTCCAGCACACTGTCTTTTTGGGTAGTTTTGGAAATTCATGGTGCGACAGAAACGAGCTGTGCAGGTGTGACTCGGAGCAAGGGGTCAACTTCCCAGTGTGCAGCTGTCTCCATCCTCTATTGTCATCTATATCCCATAATTTTTGTGCCTTTTTACAAATCCCAAGAAACCGCGCAACCCATCCTCTGATAGATGCATAGAATCTGCACAGTTCTGTACAATTGTCATAAGTCTTGCAAGCACAAGATGCACAATCCTCTGGTATTTGCAGAGCCTTAAGAAGAACCGAATTGGTGGGGGACATGATGATTCCTTGGAGGACAGATTGCTGTGGGTCATAGTGAGAACCAATTCAAGATTGTTGGTGGTGTTCATGGAGCAGCTGCAGATGGTGGAAAGCTGCTTCTGGGCCTGAGGAAACAAGCTCTGACTGGTGGGCTCATGCAGGCTTGGGACTATGCGCAGGGGCTGCAGAACTTTTGGATGCACAAGGCCACATTCCTGGATCTTTGTGCCAAGTTCTCCCCAGCCCTCTAGCAAAGGGACACCAAAATAAGAGCACCACTGAGAGTGAAGAAGTGAGTGGCGATAGCACTGTGGAAACTTGGAATGCCAATTTGCTACCAGTCAATGGGAAATCCTTTTGGAGTTGGGAAATCCACTGGAGGGGCCACTGTCATGCAAGCATACAGGGCCATTAATTGTCTCCTGCTACGCAGGACTGTGACTCTTGGCAATGTGGACGACATAGTGGATGGATTTGCAGCAATCGGGTTCTCAAATTGCTTTGGAATAATAGATGTCACACACATCCCTATTTTGGCACCAGAGCAGAAAGGGCTACTTTTGGCTTGCCAAACAGAAAGGGCTACTTTTCTATGGTTAGGTAAGCATTGATAGATCACCGCAGTTTCTTCACTAACATCAGTGTGGGCTGGTCAGGGAAGGTGCATGATGCTCATATCTTTAAGAACACTGGACTGTTCAGAAAGCTTCAAGCAGGGACATTCTTTTCTGATCAGAGCATTACCATTGGCAATGTTGAAATGCCAATAGTGATCTTGCGGGACCCAGCCTACTCCTTGCTCCCCTGGCTCGTGAAGCCGCACACCACACCTTGACAGCACCAAGGAAAGATTCAACTGCCAGCTCAGCATGTGCAGAGTCACTGTTGAATGCACTTTTGGTTGGTTGAAGGGACGCTGACATTGTTTACTCACAAGATTGGATCTCGGTGGAAAAAACCTCCCAATGGTAAAAGCTGCCTGCTGTGTACTGCATAATATCTGTGTAGCCAAGGGGAAAAAATTGCCGATGGGTTGGAGGGCAGAGGAGAAGTGGCTGTTGGCTGAGTTTCAACAGCCAGAAACAAGGGCTATTAGAAGAGCTTATACAGCTGAGGGAGCCTTTGAAAGAGCATTTTAACAGTGAGCCACAGTAATGTATTTTATACTGTGCTCTACCTCGCCCTGCTGTTTTGGGGCCTGTTAAGAATTGTGTGGTGCTTGGTGTACATTGATGAATATAACACTGTCCATGCACTTATTAATTTTGAGGTGCTTGCTGTAAATTTATTATTATTACACTGTGTTTGTCACTGATCCTATACGTTGTGTCAAACTGTACAATAACAAGTAAGTGGGTGCTTTCAGCAGTGCTAGGCGTTCTGCAGCATATGTGGTGAACTAATAAAGATTAATCATTTTCAAAATATAGGTAATAGAATTTTATTCAGTAACAAAACCAGTGCAAATTAAAATCTGTGCAATTTAAAAGCAAATATGATAAAACCGTAATAAATTAATGGAACAGAACAAGGGGAAAGAGTGTTCATGTCCATTTTTAGCTACATATACGGCAACTGTGGCTTTCACAGGTCAATGCATATGAAGCTGTAGTTGTCCCTAATGTCCCTAGGAGTACAGTGGTGGGGGTAGGGATGCAGCCCCTGATGCCACATGGAATGTTGAAGGGGGGTGAAGAGAGGTGCTGTAATGCTGGTCTCCATGGACTGCAAAGGGAGGCAAGCCTGTGACTGTTGAACATGTAGATCCACAAGAGGCTGTAGCACGGGGGGGGGAGGGATAGCTTGGTGGTTTGAGCATTGGCCTGCTAAACCCAGGGTTGTGAGTTCAATCCTTGAGGGGCCCATTTAGGGATCTGGGGTAAAAATCTGTCTGGGGATTGGTCCTGCTTTGAGCAAGGAGTTGGACTAGATGACCTCCTGAGGTCTCTTCCAACCCTGATATTCTATGATCTGTGCTTGCTGCCAGAGAAGCCCCATTATGCCCTGGTATATCTCCCTTCTGGGTCTCCTGGGACTTTCTCCTGTCTGCTCTTTCCTTCTCTAGGCTGTCTAAAGTGCTCGCCCTCTGCTCACAATCTGATGCAGCACTGGATTGCAGGATCTCACTGAACATGTCATCCCAAGTCCTCTTCTTTCTCTTTATCTGGCTCAGGTGCTCTGCAGATGTGGATGGGGAACCCTTGAAGGCCACAACAGTAGCAGCTGCAGATAAACATTCAGAAGTGTCATAGTCAGTATAGTCACAACAGAAAATGAACTCCATTTGCTTTTTCCCCTAAAGTTTTAAACAAGACATGCTTATTGACACTTACACTTTGGAGTGCTTGTGCACCATTTTTCACGGGGGAAGATTATTTTAGCTGATATCTCACTCCTGAGGGTAACAAAGGCACAGAGAGCAGCTGATGTGGTGTCCCGAAGCCACCCAGACCCATATGCTGCTAGCCTGTGTACTGCAATGGTGTCTGCTGAAGTTCTTGCTGACTGGCATGGGAAAGTGTCCTACTGCGGAGGAAGAAATAAGGCTTCCATGGCTAGAAATCTTTAGGAGAGGATTGCAGAGTACCTTCCTGAAAGTTTCATTGAGATCTCTCAGGAGGATTCAAGGGACATCCCTGTGTACATAAACAAATTGCTCCGCATGGACTCCTTTGCTATGGGCAGCAGATATCGCAGGCCAGTGGAGGCTAAACCTCGTCAAAGAGCCAGTCATGGCCCTGCCCACACTCCGACCCGAGGCCCTCTCCTGCCTCCCACTCTCCACCCCCCCACCCCACCCCCCCGAAGCATGGCATGCAGTTCTTGTAAAAGCAGCAAGTCTGCAGCTCAGCACTGGATCGACTGTTGTCTCCCTAACCTTCTCATATTCTTGATGAAATTCTTTTGCTTTCATGTGGCACTGCTGCTGGTCCCTGTCAGACCCCTTCTCCTGCATCCCCTGTGCAGTCTGCTCGTAGATGTCCATGTTTCTGCAGCTGGTCCGTAGCTGTGCTTGCACAGCCTTTTCTCCCTACAAGCCCAGGAAATCCATTATCTCCTGTCTGTTCCAAGCTGGAGCACGTCTGGAGTGTGTAGCAGACAGAGTCAACTGGGCAGTTGCCACAATAAGGGAGCACGGCTACGTGTGCTCCCCAAGCTGGACAGCTGCTGGAGGACGTTAGAGTCAACGTAAGTAATGCAGTGTCTACATTCATGCTGTGTACATCAACTATGGCTCAATGCCTCTCAGGGAGATGGTGTTACTGTGTCAGTGTAACAGGGCATTTACATTGGTGGGAGACAAATTTAAGTGTTGACACGTGCACAACTAGGTTGACAGAAGAGGGCTTATTTTAAACTAACTATTATGTAGACCAAGCCTGATTTTTAGCTTACACTCGCTGTGGGGTTTAGAAGCTCTGGGAAAATATAAAAGTAGGCTTTTCAGTTGTTTGAGTTGCTCAAGGCATATGGAAATATAAATAAAAAAGATTTATAGAAAACCTTTTTACTTTTACATTTAAAAACATTAGATGTGTATCTTACACCTTAAAATAAGGAGCATAGCTTCCAATTTGTTTGAATTGGTTGTCAAAATAGGCATCTTCTTGTTGTTTCTACACTCTGTTTTTGTTTATATTTCTTGGGCAGAGTTTCTGTCCAAAAAGAGCTAAATCCCAGAGTACTCATTCAAAGTTTACTCAGACAAAACTCCCCGAGAATGATATTCTGTGCTCTCTTGCAACAACGTAAATCTGTAGTAACTACTCTGATGTCAGTAGATTCACACTGGTGTAACTGAGATCATTGACTTCAAAGGGAGTTTTACCTGAGTAGTCTTCAGTCTGTATGATGAAGATGGAGGTACCTAGGAAAGAAGAAGAATTAGAGGAAACAAGAATACAGCCTAGGGAGATACAGTCAGGAAGCTGCTGCTTGTCAAGTAATTGCTTACCTGTCATCTGCCTGTGAGACTCTTGAAAGGGGATTTCCTACTTCAGGGAATTGGTGAAGAGAGAAGTTCTGTTTCAGTTGTTTCTTGATGGTGTCTGTTTTATCAGCTTAGTATACCGTCTATCTTTTATATGGCTGAGGCAGTGCGTTTTGGGGAGGTGCCAGATCATGGGGGAGGTGACCCTCATGACACCCAGGAGGTGGTGTTCATGCCTCGTTTCCAATAGAAATGGCTTAATTCAGTACCTTAAGGGAGGGTGTAGGCCATGCCATTTATTTAAATTATATTTTACCTCCAGGCCTTTCTTCACATACAACCACAACAGATCTTTTCTGCTCTATTTTGAAACAAAGTTTAATCTTCCCTTTTCCCAGCAACTATGCTGACACCTTTTTTTATACAGTTCTATCAAAAGTAAAGTTGCTTTGTGAAAGGAGTACAACTGTTTATTTTTAAATAAGTTTATATTTTTTAAAATTACAGAACAGCAAAACCTTCTAAATAACTATTTGTTGATAGACTGTAATAGAATCATCAAAGAAGTCCCTTGTCTTTACTGTGTATTGTTTCTGTTCTAGTGCTGGGATATTGTTATATTTCCCCATTCTTATGGCATCATGTATCTACCTGAAGAAAAAACAACAACAAAAACCTTCCTTTAGGGAATTTATGCTGTTTTCCACCCCCTCCCTCCCATAGCCCTTCTTATGGCTCACAGTGGTCACATGACTGGTAGCAGCCAACTAATAATTAAAATATAACTGTTAATTGATTCTGGAATCATACAAAGTTTGAAAATGCTTTTTCTTTGAGCACACCACATTATGTGCTGCAGTAAAATTTCAAAATTTCAGCTATCTAAGGGTACATCTTCACTACCCGCCGTATCGAGGGTAGCAATCGATTTATCTGGGATCGATATATCGCGTCTTGTTAAGACGCGATATATCGATCCCCGAATGTGCTCCCCGTCAACTCCGGAACTCCACCGGAGCGAGCAGCGGTAGCAGAGTCGACAGAGTCGATCCCGCGCTGTGTGGACTCCAGGTAAATCGATCTAAGATACTTCGACTTCAGCTACGTTATTCATGTAGCTGAAGTTGCGTATCTTAGATCGACTCCCCCCCCCCCCCCCCCAGTGTAGACCAACCCTAATCTTAGGTTTTTCAATCTGTGTAGTATCTGAGTGTTGCCTTTTGGATATGTTTCTTTTTTAATTAATAAAATAAATGACTGTATATCTGACATTTATTTGCCTTTTTCCATGGGAACAAGACCAATTTATGTAACATTTGTCTCTTGTGATAGTGCTATATATAACATTAGTTAAGTTAAAATAGCTAAATTGAGCCCAGCTAGAGTATTGTTTAAATAAAAATAAAAAAAGAAAGAAAGAAAAGAAACATGATGTTAGGGTGCATTAAGAATGAAAGAGAATAATAATGATGCCATCATATACATCAATGATATATACTCATCTTGAAGACTGTGTTCAGTTTTGCTCACATCATCTTAAAAGAGGACCATCAGAAATAGGAATGGTCCAGAGAAAAACAACAACAAAATATCCAGAGCAATAGTTGGAGCTGATGAATGTCATATGAGAAGAGATTTAAAAAAAATTAGGAGTATAATTGCCATTTGGGGAGGAGAATAATAATAGTGTTGCTCTCTTACCAGGATTTATTCAACTCCCACTGAAGTTAATGGGAGTCTTTCAGTTAATTTCAGTGAGGATTGGATTGGGTCCACATAGGGAATTAAGCAAAAGTTAGATAAAGTAATGAATGGGATAGCACAAACCAGTTGGCTGTCCTGCTTATCCTGTCCATACTACAAGAACAAGAGGGTTCTTGAAGTGAACCAGTAACAAAAATTAATAAAATAATTTTTATAAATCTAATATATAATTAGCCAGTGGCACTTGCTCATTTGAATGGTCATTGCAATTTGTCTTCAGTTATGTTTCTTGCTCCATTGACACTTGCTGTATTAGATTTGGTAGGTGACGTTATTTTCTGGTATTCTGTGTGTGACGGGTTCCCTGGGGTGCAGACTGGAACCGTGGGACCGGTATGTCCCCTGAATTCTCTCCAGCCTGGGTTGTCTCTCACAATGCCTTGCTAGTGACCAGCAGCAAACCCCTCCAGATGCCTTTATCATTCAGCACAACTGCATGTGGAGACCCAACACGCAGCTAGATTGCATGAATGCTTCCAGAGTCACTCATGAATCACATAGGGATAGGCACCAGAGCTAAATCCCCCCAGCTCCCAGAAGTGTACCTCAGGAATATACCGTCTTGCACTGCTCAAGACGAGCAGTGCAAATTTATTAATTGGTTCACCACTTCATCAAAGGAAAGTAGATATAAACCAGCCTTTGCAAAACCTGAGCAGATTTACCGCACACTTCAGACAAACTCACTGGTAAAGATAAACCGTTAAACAAATATATTGACCCCAAAAGATTGACTTTTTGCCTATCACTTAAAATCTGAGTTAGTTACCAAAATAAAATAAAATATAAGGATGCAGTTTAAACTCTCAACCCTATTAGACTGGGCAACATCTAGATTAAGCAGTTTTTCTCACCCCACTGGATATTGCAGTCCTTAATATACGGGTTTGTCCTTAAACCTGAAAAAAAAACAACAAGGAGTCTGGTGGCACCTTAAAGACTAACAAATTTAAGGTGCCACCAGACTCCTTGTTGTTTTTGTAGATACAGACTAACACGGCTACCCCCTGATCCTTAAACCTGGTCCAGTCTCCTCTGTTGGAGTCTTGTCTTCTTCTGAGGGTCTTTGTTGCTTGCAGCATAGCTGAGGGCAGGAGAAAGGCCAAGCCTGGACCCTCAGTGTTCAGTTTTATACCCTGAGTCCCATGTGTTTGGGGAACACACAAGTCCAGGCATGTCTGGTGGGCATTATTGAGGCCTTGTGTACACTGGCAAGTTTCTGCTCAGTAAAGCAGTTTTCTGCAGTGTAACTCCTGAGGTGTACACACTGCCAAGCCACTTAGTGTGCAGAAACTGTGCAGTTGCAGCGCTGTAAAAAAACCACCCCAACAAGAGGCATAGAGCTCTCTGTGCCCGGGCTACAGTGCTGCGGTGCCAGTGTAAACACCCTGGTAGATTACAGCGCTGCTATTGGGCCCCGGGAGGTGTCCCACAATGCCTGTTTTCGCCTGTCTGGTCATCGGTATGATCTCTACTCCCCTGCCCTCAGGTGACCAACCATCATCCCCACCCGGTAAATTCCTTTGGAAAGTCCCCTTCCTGTTTGCTCGGTGACACATGCAGTGATCTCCGTGCATCTTTCCAGGTGGCCATGTCTGCTCCACGCATCAGCAATGCTGAGCTGCTGGACCTCATCGGCATTTGGGGAGAGGAAGCTGTCCATTCCCAACTGCACTCTAGCCGCAGGAATTATGATACCAGTGGACAGATTTCATGATGCATGACAGAAAGGGGCTATGACTGGAACACACTGCAGTGCAGGGTCAAAGTGAAGGAGCTGCGAAATGCCTACCACAAGGCGCAAGAGGCAAACTGCCGCTCTGGTGCTGCACCCACAAGCTGCCGGTTCTACAAAGAGCTGGACGCGATACTCGGCGGCAACCCCACCTCCACTGCGAAGGCCACTGTGGATACGTCTTTCCCCATTAACGGTAACTTTCCTGTGCCACTCTGTTATCACTGGGAGGCGGCGGGAGGAAGAGGGGAGGACCATTGCTGCACACAGGCGAGCCGCATCAGGGTCAGAGTTCCTGCTCGCCCTCAGCAAGAAGATATCTTCCATAATGAACACAGCCTGTGGAAAATCTGGGGACAGTAATGATTATAAGGCCCCCTGCCCCTACAGTGCTGGCTCTCCCCAAGAGCCAAGGGCCCAGTATACAGTATGGCCCTGGAACACTGATTTCCCCTACCCCTGCGGTTACTCACCATTTTGAGGCTCCTGTGTGCTTGCCTGGGGTCAGTCAGTTAGTGACAGGTGTGTGAATAGTGGCTATGTTTTAAATCACTGAATCAATGGTCAGTGTGTTGCAAACAATACTGCTTCTGTAAAATGTTGCATTTTGGCTTCACAGATATGACCTTGGGAGCCCAGCCTCCCTCTTTGTTATCACCGGCTGAACGGTTATACAGAATTAGAAAGCGACCACAAAGAACTAAAGAGGACTTTCTGTGTGATGTCATGATGCACTCTGCGGCTGAAAAACAAGAATTGAACGAGTGGCGGGAGACAGCGAGAAGAGGGACCGAAAGGAGAATGCGGCGCACCAGAACGAAGCCATGGAGCGGTTCTTAAACGTTATGGAGCGCCAAGTGGACACGCTCCAGAAGCTACTAGCACTGCAAACCGAGCAGCTCTGCGCCCGCCCTCCCCTGCAGCCGCTGTTGCAGAACTCTTTCCCATGCACCCCCCACTGCCAACACACTCTTATCAACCTCCGGACTCCAGGCTATACCCGCTGCATTCCACTCCTCCCCCGTCACAGTCCAGCCCTGTGGACTTCCAGTACCGACTGCACTCAACACCTGTCCCTCTGCTGTTTAGCCCTGCTGAAGTACAGTCCCCGCTGCACTGTACTCCAAAGGACAAGGTTGCATATGATACCTGGACATACACAAATCTTTAACCATCCTGGGACCCCACCTCCTCCTGGGACCCTCCCTTCCCTCATCCCCCACAGTGCTAATGTGTTTTTTGTTTGCCTCTCTCCTCAGGTTGTTATTTTTTAATAAAAGAATTATGTTGGTTTGAAAGCAATCTTTATTCCATTAAATGAAAGCAAACAGAGCTCTGCAAAGCAACATGCAATTTTCTTAAATTATCATAGTGCATCATCTGCACCAATCACCATCACCTCCTAGCATTACAAGTACTGCACTCCCGAACATAGAAACAAATGTTAGTGGCTTTCAGCTTCGGATTGCTGCCTCAAGGCATCCCTGATCCTTATGGTCCCGTTCTGTGCCCCTCTAATAGTCCTGGTCTGTGGCTGTTCAAATTCAGCCTCCAGGCACTCAGCCTCAGCAGTCCAGCCCTGAGTGAAGCTTTGACCCTTCCCCTGACAAATATTATGGTGTGTACAGCACATGGCTATAAGCATAGGAATATTGTCATCGGCCAGGTCCAGCCTCCCATGTAGGCAGCGCCAGCGGGCCTTTAAACGGCCGAAAGCACACTCAACAGTCATTCTGCACGTGCTCAGCCTCTTGTTGAACCACTCCTTGCTGCTGTCAAGGATCCGCATGTATGGCTTAATAAGCCACAGCATTCAGGGGTAGGCAGGGTCTCCCAGGATCACAATGGGCATTTTGACTTCCCCTACGGTGATCTTCTGACCTAGGAAGAAAGTCCCTGCTTGCAGCTTCCTGAACAGGCCAGTGTTCCGAAACATAAGTGCGTCATGCACCTTTACGGACAGCATGCGTTAATGTCTGTGAAATGCCCACGGTGATCCACAGTGCCTGGAGAACCATAGAGAACTACCCCTTCAGATTAATGTACTTGGTGGGTAGGCGGTCTGGTGCCAGAATTGGAATATGCATGCCATCTATTGCCCCTCCGCAGTTAGGGAAGCCCATTTGTGCATAGCCATCCACAATGTCCTGCACGTTGCCCAGAGTCACAGTCTTTCGGAGCAGGATGCGATTAATGGCCCTGCACACTTCCATCAACACACATCCAACAGTCAACTTTCCCATTCCGAAGTGGTTAGCGACCGATCAGCAGCAGTCTGGAGTAGCCAGCTTCCACAGTGCAATCACCACGCGTTTCTCCAATGGCAGGGCAGCTCTCATTCTCATGTCCTTGCACTGCAGGGCTGGGGCGAGCTCATCACACAGTCCCATGAATGTGGCTTTCTTCATCCGAAAGTTCTTCAGCCACTGCTCGTCATCCTAGACGTGCATGACGATGTGATCCCACCGCTCAGTGCTTGTTTCCCAAGCCCAAAAGCAGCATTCCACTGTGGTCAGCACCTCCGTGAATGCCACAAGAATCTTGTGTCATAGCTATTACATGTGGCGAGATCAATGTCAAACTGTTCTTGCCTTTGTAGTTTAAGGAATAACTCCACTGCTATTTGTGATGTGTTAGTAAGAGTGAGCAGCATATTGGTCAACAGTGTGGGATCCATTCCTGCAGACTGAAGAGGCAGAGCACACAGTACACAAACCGCTGAAAGATGGTGCAAAATGCGGAAGCATGGGGATTGCTGGGATGCAAAGCAGTTCATCATGGGGTATTGGGACAGAACCCGGGATGCACCGCGACCCTCTCTGCCTTCTCACAAGTATTAGTGACAGAAGAGGAAGAGATGCTCTGTGGGATAGCTGCCCAGAGTGCACCGCGCCGAATACTGCTGCAAGTGTCACAAGTGTGAACACGCAGGCAGCTGACAGTGTGAGAACACAACAGTGGTTTCTCTTCAGTGCTCTCTGAGTGGTGCTGTAACTGCCGGTGATGTAAATCTGCTAGTGTAGATGTTATACCAATAGAATAAAAACAAGCAGGATCTTATTAAGAGGGATAAGGCAAAGATGCCACATTTATTGTAAATATACTGATAAAGCAAAAGATAAAAGTAAACAACATTGTTTGACTACTTATTTCTTATACACACACACACACATATATATATACATATATATATAGAGAGAGAGAGGTTCATTCACACAATCATTCATTCAAGTTCTGTATATGTGTTATAGTTACCAGCCTAGAAGTTGCTCATGCCAAGTTACTGGCCGGGTATCTTGGTCATGAGGATGGAGCCGAGTCTGTGTCAGGTGCACCTGATGCTCCTGGAGGTTGGCAGCAGAACCGGAGACTCAAAGTCATCAGTCTTTAGAGTCCATTCTTATAGGAATTAATTCCTATGTTAGTCAATGGGAGCTGTTTCATCCTGCTGTTGCTGACTCAATCAGCAGATGGCACATTCCTGTCCAAAGTGGCACATTCCTGGTGGCTCCACACTGTCCAAAGTTTGTGTTTCTCATTCTTCCAGGTGATGGGGTGGATCCCAGTTTACCCTCCGGGGGTTTCTGGTCATCCACTTGACACATTCTTCGGCCGATGGATACTCCTTTTCTAGGCTGGCACCTCCCTAACCATTTATGTACATCAAGCATTCATCAACATACATTCCATATCTTAACCATATTTTAATTTACTGTCTCCACCACTTTCGGGGTGTGTGCTAATTCATTTGAAGCTCCCAGCCCTTTAATCACAGAGGGTGGGGGTCTGTCCTAGCAGCCGTTGAATGAAGTGAAAGTCACTTAACAGCTTATAGTGTTTGTTTACATTGTATCAATTACTTCAAGAACAAAGTCAATTAACTTGTTTGTAAGTTTTACATAGTAATAAAGTATCTTTCACCGGATAGATATAATCGATGGTTTCTACAGACAGTAGTTTACAAGTTTTAACAGAAGACCCAAGAGATTTTTGTACTTGGTGAAACTGTTGGATTTTAAAGTGTGGGGGACAAATTATGAGGGGGTCACTGTCACTTGGGGGAATCACTGTTAATACCTTCTTTAATATCCCTACATAGACATAGCCTAGCAAGGTTGAGCAATTCCCCTGGTGTGGCCTCATGCAGGTGAGTCATTGAATTGTAGCTCCCCTGCTGGACAATGGTTGTTGATGGGTTGTTTAACACCCCGCTTGGATGTTGGTAACTTTCCTTCCTGTTGCCTCAACTGTTTTTAAAATTATTATGAAGAGCAAGTTTAAGCTTTGTTTTCACATTCATTGTTTGCCTGGACTGCTTGAGACCTGAATGCTTGTGTAGGAGGAATGTTTTGAGTTGGCTTCTTAAATACCTTCATGCTGTTTCACATCTGACACTCCTTGATGAAACATAGGAGCCTTGTCTTATAACAGGCTTATTCAGAGTGATACAGGCTACAAAAGTGAGATCTTGGAAGAGTGTTGCCGTTTTCATAATGTAATTAAAATACTGTAATGATAAATAATAATTAATAATAAATAGTGTGTAATAAGCATGTCATAAAAACAAATTTTATCTTTCCAAGATCACTACTTTTATAATTTATATTCAGGTAAAGGAGACAATCCCTGAAAATATTCATTTTTAGGAGGGGGTTCGCAAGACTTGACATTTTAGTGAAAGGGGTTCACAGATTGTTAAAGTTTGGGAACCACTGCTCTATACTCATTTTGTGCTTCTGTCCCTTTTTCCTCCCCAGTTATCTTTTGTTTCTATTGTTTTCTGTTTTAATTATTTTCATTACAATTTGTTTGAATGCCGTTAGCCAAAACTTTCAGAAGTGCCCATTAATTCTGGCTTCCTCAATTTTTGTGTTCCCAGTTTGATACTACTGTGTCAGCGTTCAAGTCAGTGGGATTCATGGATGCCCAACAATTCTGAAAATTAGGTCCTAGTCATTGCAAGTTCCATACCCAGCATTTAGTGGATGCTTCTGAAAATTTGCATCAGAATAGCTAGAGAGAACACAGCTCAGGTACAGGTCTTAATGATTCCAGAGCTTGGGGTTGTTTAGTTCCTGGGATTTGGCTGAGGTCCCTCTCTTGTCAGTTGTATATTGTAATAAAGTATACTTAATATGTACTATTCAGATCTCCAAAAAAGCATACAGGATACATTAAATTGTACTCCCTTTATATATTTAATTATGTATTGGAGAATAATTTACAATGCAGTGATGTTTCATTCATTGCGGGAGGAGCTAAATCTAAATACAGTTGCACTACTATGGCGCACGCGCTCTCTCTCTCTCTCTCTCTCTCTCTCTCTCTCTCACACACACACACACACACACACACACACACACACACACACACTCCCCCTGTGTCCCCCCCCCGCCAAATGTCAAACCCAATGGCATTGAAACAAATGCTACTCAAAGTCTGCTGGTAACTACAGTAATGTACCTAGTAGAGTGCTGGTTAATTTACTAGCAATTTTGAGAAAGATGGTAGAGGTTAACATTGTGTAGGCTATACTGATTATATTGAATCTGACTCCACACCCTTGGTGGGACTTACTTGAATATATGATGTATGTACAGTAGTTACTTCAGAGGTTAGTGTGATACTCTTTGAATCACGATTGCATTCAAGAGAACTATATGGAAACTTGAATGTATTTTAAACACTGATGTGTGAATGTACCTTGAACTTAGTATTTTAGAATGTGACTCTTCAGAATATATGAATACAAATTATGAGCCTGAACCCTGCAAACTCTTAATACTAGGTGAAATTTATCCCTGTGCAGAGGAACAGCAGAATGTCTATGTGCCTCTACTTCACTTGTTTGACTAGCCCTGTGGGTAAGCTCCCTGTCTTTCTACAGTTTAATGCTTAATTTACTGCCAAGTTAGCAAAGGCTTAGCAAAAAATGCAACAGGGTAAATGGCCAATTTAAGTACCTTTGTTTTACCTGCAAAATGTTTCACTTTACTTCAATATAAATAACATTGAAGTAAATGAAAGAACATAGAAAACATTTGACATATTAAAAATATTTAACAAAAGAGAAAGTTGTGGTTTGTAGTTTCAATTGGAATAATGTTATCTGCTATGTAAAGTAACCTGACTTTTAAAACAACGGGATAATAATTTCCTTTCTGCCCTATACACTAGTGGATCTTATTTACTCTTTTGAATTACTCTCTCAAATGAATGTAATACTATAAAAAACAGAAGGCCTGAAATGAGTATAACATGGACAGTAATAATGCAAGCTTCTCACTTTACCCTGCCTATGGACTTATAGCCTGAGCAAGTAGAACCACCTCTGGGAATGAGAGACTACTTCAATTTTCTATTTATACATGTTTGATGTTTGGCTTTTCCAGTATGATTGTGCATGAGGTGCCAGTTGTAGTGATGGTTTGTGAGAAGTCATTTTGCAATGTTTTGGTTTGTGATTCAAATTTTCTTCCCCGGATCCAGTTCTTTTTGTAACTGACACTGAAATTTTAACGTGTCTCTTTACTGTCTTTTCCTTTGAGCTTGTGCTGGGTTCTTAGAAATTGTCTACAAAGGAGATGAGCATTGAATCAGTTTCCACTTTCCTTAAATTGTAGAGTCTGCACATATCTCTTCTAAACTTTATTATGCCATAGCTGACTAAACATTTTATTCAAATAACTTGCCTTTAAAAAAAAAAAGAGAAGAGTTCATTTTCAAACATTGCTTTTTAACTTTGTAGAAACAGATTTAGACAGGTTCATCTAGTCTGTTGATCATTATTTAGCAAGCCTTCCCTCCGTGGAGTCAGGGAGTAAACTACACACTGAAAGCAATCAGCAACATCTATAGTCAATCTAATTACTTTATTCTGCCTCTCTTCAGATGACAGAAAGAAGAATTGGAGAAAGAGAGTTTTCAGTTCAGATGCCATTTTGTATGCATGTATTAGAATGGCAGAAAATTAAATACCATAAAGATGCAGGAAAGTGGCTTGAACTTTAAAAATTCCAACCATTTCATCTTGGACTTTCATTCTTGCTGTAATTATCTTAGCGATTTTATTGTAGTATTTCCCAGCAGAATTAAATTCTCTGACCATGTCCACATAAATGACAAAGCAGCAATTCTACCTGCAGTCTTTTATGGGTGATTATAGGGGAAATAGTCACATAATTTAGATCAAGAGATTTATGAATTTAGGGCCAGATTTTCAACCCTTTATTTACATTGGTGAGGAGTTATTCATTCAAGTAGCCCAGTGGCTTCAGATGAGTAATTTCTTACCAGTGTGTTTAAGGGGTTTGTAATCTGTCCCCAACTAATTTATGACCAAAAATAAATTGTAAAATGTAATTACGCAATTACTGAGCTGTCATGGTGTGGGGTCTGGTGTAAGAACATGAATGGGACAGAACAGAATTCTGCAAACACTAATCCTCTTACCAAGCATATTAGATCTTAAACCATTGATGAGTCCTGCTGATTTCAATGGGACTGAGCTTGATAGTGTTTGTCTGATTGCACCTTCTAGTATAGTAATTTGGGACCAGATTCTGAAGCCCTTCCATTGAGTAGTACATTACTTCACAGTTGGGCCCCTTTGTTTGCGTGGGACTATTTACAGAATAAAATGCTACACTATTGGTAGCAGTGTCAGAATCTGTCAGAATCTGATCCTACCTGGGCCCAGAGACTTTGGTAACAGATTCTTTAATATATTGAAAAAATAAATTATATTAATAGACATGTTAAAACTTTAAAACATTAAATAAAATTAACTATTTTCCTACAGTGATGGAAACCCAAATGCATTAGCACTGTGGTAGCATGGAAAAACTATTGATTAAAACTGGCTATTAATAAAAGTGAACTCTTGAAAATCGACTAGACTAGTGACAAGTCTACTTTCACTATTCAAGCTGAGTGAAGTGAAAAAAGTAAACAAAGAGCATACATTACATGGTGAAAAAAGTACATTAAATTAAAAATGGGGTGGAGGGAAGGTTTAATCATCTGAATTGCTTCAATAATAAAGATAAAATTGCTTTGACAATATGGAAACAAGTTTGCAAATATAGATATGCATACCTATGGTACCACAAGCAGGTGGGGGAGGGGGGAAGACGGAGCGTTTTCTGGCTTGCTGGGGGAAGGGGTATATCGCTTTAAGGGTGGGGAGGCGCGAGAGGCACAAATGCTGCTACAAAAGCAGAGTGGGTCAGAATTGCAATGCTGACTTATACCCCAGGGACCAGAAGGGCTGGGAAGTTGATAAAAGGCAAGCCTGGTAGGAGAAGCCCCTTTTCCCGGGCCACGCAGAGCAGCACCCAGCCTTGGAAGTGGCAAAATACCAGGTTTGGATCAGGACCTGCTGTGGGCATTGCACTAGCTGCTCCTTTCTTGGGGGGCTGAGAAGGAATTTTTCCTTCACTGCCAGATTGGCCAAGATGGAGTGTGTGTGTGGGGGGGTCACCTTCCCCACAGCAGGTTCGGGGGTGTGGTTGTTACGGTGAGTAGGGAAGAGCATTAGGCTATGATGTCACAACTCATTCTGTAAGTGTAGGGCAGATGTCCAGTGCAGGCACTCTCTAGGGAAGGGACACAGTAACCGGATAAATAGCCTGTTAAAGGAGTGGAACAGAGGCGGGAGGGGTGGTTCAGAATGCCTGTGACTGGCGCAGCATGGAGCCTGCCGCCTGCCTTCTTTTATAGCCCACCTTAACCCTCATTTGAGGTGGGGGGATGGTAAAGTCCCAGTAATGCTGGGGACCAATGGAAAAAGAGGGGGCTGACCGAAGCCCCCGGGTAGATATTGAAATGATCATGGAGTTACTGCACTGTACACTTTTATCTGCCATGTAGTCCCAGACATCTAATAATAAAGTTGCAGCCTGATTAAACCATATCCAGGGTCTCCTGTTCTTTTTCCAGTATAGCTGGACAATGTCCCGTAGGATACAGTATGTGCTTGATAGGCCAGATGCTGTTATAACAAGTAGTGAACTACACAGATTTTCTCTAATACTTTTGATATAGTATTTATTGTGAACACATATAATGGTGTAACAGCATGAAAATGAAGATGATTTTTTAAAAAATAAACAGGATGATGACAATACAAATATAGAGGCCTTTCAGGGAGAAGGGAAAAGCAGTAAATTTAAAAGAATTCACTGTGAATATGTCTATAGTGTGGTATCCTGTGCCTAGGTTATAACTTATAAATCAAGGTGTATAGTGAGTAAAACAATTCTAAAATGTCACTTCAGTGTAATAGGTCTAGGCAATAGTGCTTGGAACTTCAGGAGCTTATAATGTTCATATTCCTATTGCTGTCAAAATCTGCATTGCTGCATGCTATTTAGGCAATGGTTATATTTTCCTTTCTTGGTCTGGATTCTGTACCCCTTACTCACATTGAGTAGTACCTCACTCCACAGTAGCCTACTGCTTAATCATAATTGAGGGTGCCAGATTCTGTCCACTCCCCTCCCCCTAGTTTAAAAACGAAATTTTCGATGTGTTTCCCAAGACCCAGCTTTCTTCTTTCTAGTATGGGCAGAATGCCATTGCTGGACTTTTCACACATATAAGGAACTGCAACCATTATCTCCCCAATTCTCACATAACTTTACTGGCTCCCCATTAATTTTAGGATTTAGTTCAATATTGTCCTCCCTTATTTTTAAACCCCTCTGTGGATGTGCTCTTGCCTCATCCTCTGGCCCAGCTAGGATTATTACTTAGTATTTGTTTAGCACTAACAACAAATATCTCTCTCCACTACCCTCCCAGTTTCTTCTGTTCATCTACAGTAGCTGCAGTATATATAAATGTTATGATTTTATCCTCTCAGTACTATACATTTACATTTCTAAGGCAGTCTGCCTGGATGCAAAGGCAGTTGCCATTTTGTGAGGCAGAGTTAATGTATCTTTTACAGAGGAGTCACCCTCTCCACTCTTTTATTCCATTTGTTCAGTTTCGAGTTCTCTTTATTTTAATCTAAGGACTTGATCTTGCAAACTGCTGAGCACTCTGGAATCCATCAAAGTACTTAAGCAAATTCAGCCTGCTCTACTGGATCAATGCCAGAATACTGAGCACAATGAGGGATCAAACCCTAACGCTGATAGCCTATGGTTGTGGTTTGACTTTGTCTACACCAGGAAAACGGGAGTGTTCTCATCTTG
The DNA here is from genome assembly GCF_027887155.1 of Malaclemys terrapin pileata. Taxonomy (NCBI): domain Eukaryota; kingdom Metazoa; phylum Chordata; order Testudines; family Emydidae; genus Malaclemys; species Malaclemys terrapin. The sequence continues at coordinate 116,899,372 of NC_071506.1, read as the reverse complement.
AATTAGTTAACTTGAGTTAACTAACGCGAGGTAAAATTCTAGCAAAGACGAGGCAGGTTTTAGTTTTCACATGAGTTAGCAGGTTGAGTTAAAGACTCAGTGAGGCATAAATAACACTAGCAGTGTTCTCCTCTATGTAATTTCACGTAATTTTGCTATTCTTGATGTGAAAGCCTTCTGCACGGCAGATAATCAACTTGGAATATCCTTATACCTATCTGCCTCAGCAGCTCTCCATCTCTCTTCACTTCTCATCTCAAAGCATATTTCTTTTTCATTAAAGTGTCTTTTGATTTATTTCTCAAGCTCATGTCTCTTGATGGTACTAAGTAAAAAATAAGAATAATAAAATTTAAGTCTGTGAATTTTTGGGGGATGAAATTTGAGTCTGACCCTGCAGTCCTTGCATGCCTTGCCTGAGGAATGTACAACTGGGCCTTAAAAATTATATAAAGCCTAATACATTATGTTAAGTGCAAGAACTTGTACATGGAAGGCTACTTCAGCCATAACATTGCAGTATTCCCTAATTGTCCAGCACAGTTCTTAATAGTCAGCTTAGTCAAGCTACTTTAAAAAGCACTTCAATTTCATCGAGAGTAGCCATTATTCTTGTTAAATTGTTTCTAGTTTAAAATACTTTTAGAGGATTGTTCACATCATTATTTTTCATTAACCAAGCAATTTCTTTCATCGAAAAGTCATTCAAATTTAGGTTCACTGTGAAGTTTTTTTTTTTAAATGCTGACATGAATAGTTGGTAAGAATGACATTTAAGATTAAAGAAAAAACATTCTGAGCATTTGAAAGAGAGGAAATTAATTGAAAACCAGTTGGAAACAAACAACAAATGAAAAACGACATGTTGAAATACAAGGTGAGTGAGGTAATATCTTTTATTGGACCAACTTCTGTTGGTGAAAGAGACAAGCTTTTGAGCTATGCAGAGCTCATCTTCATGTATGATGAAATACAATATTTCTGAACTGGAAGCTGATGTACCTGATGGGTATAAATAATATACTTTCCTCATAAGGCAGAGTTTCTTAAAGTGGGGGCGCCACTTGTGTAGGGAAAGCCCCTGGCAGGCCGGGCCGGTTTGTTTACCTGCCCCATCAGTAGGTCGGGCTGATCGCGGCTCCCACTGACCGCTGTTCGCTGCTCCAGGCCAATGGGAGCTGCTGGAAGTGGCGCGGGTCAAGGGACTTACTGGCCGCTGCTTCCAGCAGCTCCCATTGGCCTGCAGCGGCGAACTACGGCCAGTGGGAGCCGCAATCGGCCGGACCTGCGGATGGGGCAGGTAAACAAACCTGCCTGGCCCGCTGGGGGCTTTCCCTACACAAGCGGCGACCCCAGTTTGAGAAACACTGTCATAAGGCATTGCAAGGCTTAATTAGTTAATGGTTGCAAATCACTTTGAAATCCTCAGGCAAAAGGTGCCATGTAAGTGCAAAGTATTACTATTAATAATAATAATAATACTCTAAGAGATCATAAATAATGTCTGTGACTACCACCCATTGCAATCAATGGGAATTAAACCAGTGAATCAACACATATTTGAGTCTTTCAGAATATGACACAGGGATCAGTTTAAGTTGCACACAAATATGGCTACATTTGTCTGGATAAACTGGTATTCATTAATACATTTTGTCTTCCAGCAGTATCTTTTTCTGTATAAAATGAAGGGTTGCATGAAAGGAATACCATATCTGTTTTTTTTCCGATAACACAAAGTCCTTTCTCATTTGTAAATTTTCCTTGTAAAAAAAAAATATTTTGAAGCTCCTGACTAATTTAATTCCCATGTGCATCTGTTTAGTTTCAGATTTTAATCTTCTGATTTGACACGGCAGACATCATTTTGCCTATTACAAATGCATTATGATTTGTGAGAAAACCATTCTAAAATGGTATTTTTTCCATTTGTATTTCTGGCCATCATGGGATATTTTTCTTATGTTCTGTGGGTTTTCAATAATCAAACAGCTTTTGACATGACAAAACATCTTTCATCTCACATTTGTGGAATGTAGTATAGTAATTTATTTGCAAAAATATCATTAGTAGTCATTTCTTAATTTAATTGATTATGAAATCTCATCTTGTATTCTGAGTGAGTGGGTTGTGGGGGTCTTTTCTTTTGTAGATAATACCTGAAATTATAAATGCCGAATTTAGTAAGCACTTGTTTGTCAATTCTCTCATTAATTTATTTATTTACTTTTCCCAAAGCATTCTTTACAAAGGTAGTAGTTTCTGAACACAGACCAGACAGTCAGTGATTTTTTTTAGATCATAGTGCATAATTTTGTATCTCATATTGCTTGCCTCTTTGTGCAACTGCCAAGCTTTCTTGCATAATTTTCTTGACAAATGGCTTACTCATTAATATTTCAGTCCCACTCTTACCGACCCATAGAAGCTGTATGCCCCAGGCAGGGAAATACAGTTCCTTCTGGAAGAACATTCTAATGATTTTTTTAAACACATTGTCAGAACCTATGACAGATAAATAGGGCTGGTACTGTTCAAACTAAAGATGGCTTCTTTTTACATATGTGATCGTACGTTTACTAACTGAGTGATACTGTACCTCGGCAGCAGCAGTAGCATCTCTGCTGCAAATGTTTATATGTTCTGTGCTGCTTCTACTCTGAAGCCTGTTAGATTTATCGATTCTAAAATAAAATCCATAGAGAAATGTGGTTGTTGAAATATACATAGTCCTAGTAAATGCTCTGTCCATTCACAGATTTTCATTATTTCCATAATAGAGATGGAGAAAGGAGCAATGTTGGAGCAGGGTTAAAGTTAGGAAGTTGAGATCAAAGATGCATTAGCGCTAGTGCTGAGGTTTGGCTCAATGGTGAGATTTTGGTTCAAAATGGCAGCAAGTACAGGAGCTCAATTGATATGAGAATTCTACCATCTTGAATGGTACAATTTTCCCATAGGGCTACAATTGGGCTTAAATCTGACAATGAATGGGTATTCTAATGAGGTTTTGACTGCATCCCAATTGGTACCAGGGAAGAGATCCCTTCCTGTTTTAAATCCCAATAGGAGCCAGAGCTGAAGGGGCAGGTCCAAATTCCGGGATTTGAATTTAGATTTGGCTCAACTCTTACTTCTAAGAATTGTATATTATGAAAATAATATTGGCATATGTGTGGTTAAAGCCTGGGTGTGTAGGATGGGGGGGGGGGCAGAGCCAGCTGTGAGTTAATTAATTCCCCATCATCATAGAAAACACAGACGACTGAGTGAGTTGGGAGGCAATTGAGAGAGACTAGGAGCTGAGAGAGTGAGTTGGGAGGCTATTGGGAGAGAGCAGGAGCGAATAGAAAATCAGAAGGCATTTCTTCAGGTTCCCGGCAGACTTGATGAATACGTGCAAAGCTGCATCTCCTACTTTGTCCCAGCTGAATTAAGCTGCACTTTAGGTTTGTTTGGGGACAGGGTGCGACCGGTACCAGTGTTACCCAGGGTTGTGAGGCACCTCACCATCACGTGCCCTTAGCCTTGTCTGTGTCTGCTGTGGATCAGCTCCCTGAAATCACCAGCCTCTGGTAACACAAGCTCTGCCCTCCAGGGCTCCGCAGGCCTTGCTCTCTCTGTACAGGTAGTTCAGAGGCACACACCAACCTCTGAATCCTCTGAGTGTCCCTCTGCCGGGCTTAGCCCCTGTTCCATTGAGCACTCACAAAACTCCTAGATCTGCTATTCCCAAAGGACTAGTACACACCAGCTGCAAGAGTCAACTCAGGATCACCTCTCTGGTTAGCACCACAGCACTTAGATATATTTATAGTGAAAACAAGGATACATGTATTATCGAACAGAGATTCAAGTGCTAGTAAGACTATTGAAACAAATGGTTACATATAAAACAAAATTAGTTTCTAGTGACTAGACTAAACTAAAAAGTTGTCCCCTGTCTCAAGAAGCTTATCTCACTCAAAATTCTCTCCTCCAGGGCGGAGAAATAGCTCAGTGGTTCAAGCATTGGCCTGCTAAACCCAGGGTTGTGAGCTCAATCCTTGAGGGGGCTGTTTGGGGATTTAGTTGGGGATTGGTCCTGCTTTGAACAGGGGGTTGGACTAGATGATCTCCTGAGGTCTCTTCCAACCTTAATAATCTATGATTTTCAGCCAAATCTGGCTGAGACCCTTCTTTCATGAATCAAACTGTCTGTCTGTTTACTTCCTAGGTGAAGGATGCCAGAATGACCTCTTTGTCCCCCAAATATACCAGAACAGACCTTTGATCTGCACCTCAAAAGAGGGCTTCTCCTCACCCCTACTGTTTTTCTCTTTTTGTTTTTCTCTGAAATTTTCACAATACTTCATTAGCAGTTGGTTTAGAGTTGGGAGTGGAGGCCTATTTTGAACCATACAATATGTAGTTAATGTATAAACAGATGAATAAGTAAACATTTTGTGCCTAAAAGAAAAACCTTTTTTCACTTTTCCTGGTGACTGGTTCCTATACACAGACTTTAACATAATTTTTAATCTATATACCAGGAATGGCCAACTTACTGACCCTCCAAGCCACATATGACAATCTTCAGAAGTTTGAAAGCCAGAGCGCGCCTGCTGGGGCTCGGAGCTTCAGCCTTGCTCCTGCTGAAGCCCTGAGCCCCAGTAGGTGTGCATTGTGGGGCTGAAGCCCAGAGACCCCTCTCCCCACTAAGCAGAAGCTCCTACCCCACCACCCCGCTGCAAGGCAGAGGTCCCGAGCTCCCCTCCCCCAAGTCTGTTATGTGGACAGTGAGGGATGTGCCACACTTTAACTGTAAAAGAGCCACATGCGGCTCACAAGCCATGGTTTCGCCACCCCATATATGTACATAACTCCTTACACAGCTGTACATGTTTTTTTGCAGTGTTATTGATGACCAGAATGGCACCGGCTTTTATTTGAGACCTCACATGACACTCACTTTGGTGAATTAGAATGTACATACCAGACCCAGGGGATTCCTGTAACTCATCTGCATCCCTTATGACCTTTGCCACTTGGCATCAAGAGGTTTCTGGGTCACACTGGGCTAGAATATTTTTTACATTTCAGATTTTGTGGTAAATTTCACTTCCCAGGTGTATGAATTTTATTCAGGCAGGTGAATCCATCGTGGACTAAATCCCTATAGACTAACCTGTCACAGTACCCCTGATCTGGAAAAAGACCTCGGTGTAATTGAAAAATAATGTTTTGCACAGATAGGAAATGTTGTATTAATGTAGTTTCAATAAATGGGCCAAAGGTGTTAATGTAATTCCATCACCAGCCAACATTAATCAGTGTTAAACAGGGCCTGGGGTTTGCTATATAGATACCTCAGCCTGCTTAGTATCATGGCGAACACATCATTAAACATCCTTTTAACTTTTTATTAAAGATAAAGAAAAGAAGGAAAAAACAGTTAAAACATTTGAAAAGTAAAGGTAAGGCTTTGATTTTAACAACATCCCTTGTTCCCTTTCCCCTTAGCTGGAGAGAGATTTTACAAGCAAAACCCCATTGTTTGACAGTCTCTTAGATGGTATTAAAGATGGCAATAGCTGTCCTTTTGGGGAAAAGAGAAGTTAGTTGAGATGGACTAGAGCTGTTACTCTCGTTTTTAAAATCCGATCCCATTTTATTCCATGTGGTGGTTGGGCTTCAGCTGGAGCTGGTAGAGGTGGTGATGTTATCTGGATCTCACTTTCTGCTCTGGTCTGGTCACGGCATCTCTCAGAATTAGGATGATGAAGGCTTGGGGTCCCAGGAGATGGTGGGAATGGCAGGCATCATGGCGAAGCTTGCTTCAGTTGCCTCTGTCTGTTCTTTCCTGTTTCCTCATCCAAAGTGTCTCTCTTTAAGGATGCAAAATAGGAGTGATAGGTGGAATAGCCCATCCCCCCATTATTTTGTCCACCAATGAGGCCTAGTATCCGACACATCAATTTTGATTCATTAATTTCCAGTTCCACAACATCTGTTTTTACCAGGCATGATTTTAACGTAGTCCTTGAACCATATCTGTAGTCGCTTTTGTTTAGACTAATTCAGCCTTTCTGTCTCTTTTTCATACCTTTTCCCATCAACATTTGTTGTTACGAGTTTTATGATATGATATATGAACTTTCACATAATTTTTACAGTTGAGCTCATATTTAGAGTAAATTTGTAAGCCTAATTATCACAATAGAACTGAGACTCAACGTATTTGCAAGGCTAAGATAGGCTTTATGGGGCATTTATGATACCTCTGTCCTCCTCTTGTTGTCCTCCTCCCCTGTCCATTATAAATTTAATAATGTAGTAAGGATTTTTTAAAATGTTGATTGTATCTCTCTCCCCCATTCTTTTCTTCTTAGGTCTCAATCCTGCAAATTGATCCATGAGGGAAAATCCCTGTGTCTGAATAGAGTCCCATTGACATATCAGCTTATAAGATGTGGCCTTAAATTGTAAACTCTGTAGTCAGGGAGTATGTCTTTTTTTGTATTTTTTACAGTGCCTAGCAGTATGGGGTGAAAATTAATGAAATATGCCACTGCACATTGAGATGACTAGTGTCTAATTCCTAAATTAATTTTTGCCCATATAAATGCTTCACAGTGGAAACTTACTCTTTTTGCTTAACAAATACATCAGGATAACATAGTTGAATTTCAGATGTTGAGAAAATGTGCCTGAAAAGATGATAATTTTGCAGGTAGACTTTATGGCCACTTCAGCTGCATATTTACTAAATAACAGTTCAGATCTGAAGAACATTTATTCAAAGAGAGCAAACTAGATATAGTCTGGATTAAGGGTGGTGAGAGAATAATAATAATAAAGTACTAGAAAGACAATGCTCCCCCATCAGACAAGGAATGAAGGGCTAGCCTTGTTCAGGATGCGTCTCTTGAAAGAGTGACATATCAAAGGCAGGACACAGGAGATGTGTTTGAGAACGCGTAGGAACCATTTATGACTCATCTTGTTGGATATGAGATCAGTGTCTGAGAATATGTAATACTATTTTGTATGTTGAGAATATAGCTATATAGTAAAGATTTAACATTAAAATACGCACTTTCAACCATTTTTGAGTTTTGGGATTGCTATTTCTGATATTCAGATAATTCAAAACCAGATGGTTTTTACATAAATCATATAGGTGCTCTTGAAAGTCCCCCTCTAAAGCTCCAAACTTGGAATGTAGCTAGTCTTTAATGAAGAACAGACTCTATTTAGTTTAGGGAAAAATTCAAGGAATAATTTCCATTTTTAGCAAAAGAAAATTGCTTACTGTGCATGTGGGGTAAGAGATTTTTCTTAACAGTTTAAGCTATTCAAGAGAACATCTAAGCCAGTTTCAGCATTAATGCTCTGCTTTTCTGAATCTGTGCATTCTCTCCATTTATTTCAAATATTGCATCAGGAGGAGATCTGAAGATTTTGGGCCCTTTCTGCTGGGGCCTAAATTTTTTAATTTCACAGATTATAGAGTTTGATACCTTTATTGTATTTTACTGGGTGCTGGAGTATGCACAATTTGAATTTGTGGCGATCTGCTGGTTGACTTCTGATGCCATTTGAAAGGTGATCGTTTCTGCCTGTGCCCCCCTTGCCCTCTGTTTCAAATTTGACACTCTCTAAATGGTACAACAAATTAGATGTGACTGTGTAGTTTGATGAACACAAATTCCAGTGTACCAGCACTCCACTTTCCCAGCTGCTAAAACATACTTTATTTAGCTCATGTAATTCATTTAGAACCAAACATTGTCAATATTTGAAATGTAGATTTAATGCAGCTAGAGTTATAACAGAATTATAGAACTTGTGGCCCTTTTGACCACACTGGAAATGGATTTTAATTCAGCTGAAACATGAGAAGCAATTGAGAAATGTTATCTATTTAAATTAATGTGCTTTAATTTATGGATAAACCAGAACACCTAAATGATGTGAATAACTGGTGAACTGTAGCTGTCCTAGGTATGCTTGGTGGATAGCATCAGGAACGAAATAATGGAACCTGCAGAATAATCCAATATGATATGAAGAGGACACTTGAATTGTCATCAGTTATAGTATCCTACCTGAAATTATATGGAGTTTGTACTTCTTACTTTAATATTTTAATATACAACTATTGGTGCCCATGCAGTGCTCTTGCAGAACAATGTTCTGTTCTCCCAGGAGATGCTGCACCATAGGGTTTGACCTCACATGGTGCAACTTTCTTGTAGTTGAGGAGGATGGTGGTGGAAGAAAGCGTGCTTGAGATACATGGGCCACTTTCTCTGTGCCTCTCAATATTGATGTTTGTAAAACAGACATAAAAATACTAAACTTTGCTAAGGAGTTAGACAACTAGATTAGTTACAAGAGATGGTTTGATTATTAATTCTATTGCAAACTTTAAATAGTTCTTACACATAACAGCAAGGAGAAATATGATGGTTGTTAACCTTATCCAAGAAAACATTTTATAATTTTCCTCTTTCAATATTGCAAGCTTCCAAATGTTTCCAGTGGTATCATCATGATTAATGTGGCACTATAGGAAAACAGACAACAAACCAGCCTATGGCATCTTGTTTTGGTTACAGAAACTGCAAAAAGGGGATTTTGTGTGTTCCTTACAATTTATGGCTGCAAGTCTATACATAGACTGTTAAGTAGATGAACTCTGAGTACATGAAAGAATTAAGTCTTTTTTAAAAATCATTTTATCCTGCCTTCTTCCCATATTTTAATACAATTTTTTGAAGAGCCATGGGAAATGTTAGATGTCCTCAGTAGGATCTGAGGATGCTCACCACCTGATAAGATTGGAGCCTAAGGGTATGTCTACACTACGAAATTAGGTCGAATTTATAGAAGCCGATTTTATAGAAATCGGTTGTATACAGCTGATTGTGTGTGTCCCCACATAAAATGCTCTAAGTGCATTAAGTCGGCGGACCGCGTCCACAGTACCGAGGCTAGCGTCGACTTCCAGAGCGTTGCACTGTGGGTAGCTATCCCACAGTTCCCGCAGTCTCCGCCGCCCATTGGAATTCTGGGTTGAGATCCCAATGCCTGAATGATGCAAAACAGTGTCGCGGGGGGTTCTGGGTACATGTCGTCAGGCACCTCCCCCTCCATCAGAGCAACGGCAGACAATCAATTCGCGCCTTTTTACCTGGGTTACCTGTGCAGACAACATACCACGCCAAGCATGGAGCCCGCTCAGCTCAGCTCACCGTCACCATATGTCCTCTGGGTGCCAGCAGACATGGTACTGCATTGCTACACAGCAGCAGCTAATTGCCTTTTGGCAGTAGACGGTGCAGTATGACTGGTAGCCTTCATCGGCGATCTGGGTGCTGGCAGACGTGGGGCTGGCAGATGTGGGGCTGCATTGCTACACAGCAGCAGCCCCTTGCCTTTTGGTAGAAGATGGTATATTACGACTGGTATCCGTCGTCATCGTACTGCAGTGGCTGTCAATCATGGGCACCTTTCGCATGCGTAAGGGCACTTTCATGGAACTTTTTTCAAGTTCCATGAAAGTGCCCTTATGCATGCAAAAGTTTTGCCGCCACTGGGAATCGTCCCACATCTGCAGCACGATGCGGTCCCACCAGTCTGTGCTTGTTTCCCGGGCCCAGAATCGGCGTTCCACGGCATGAACTTGACTTGCTTTCCCCTGCCCTGAAGCGCCAGAATACCAGGATGAGAGCAGCCCTCACAGTTGAGAAATGAGTGGCGATAGCCCTGTGGAAGCTTGCAACGCCAGACAGCTACCAGTCAGTCGGGAATCAATTTGGAGTGGGCAAATCTACTGTGGGGGCTGCTGTGATCCAAGTTGCCAGGGCAATGAAAGACCTGGTGATATCAAGGGTAGTGACTCTGGGAAATGTGCAGGCCATAGTGGATGGCTTTGCTGCAATGGGATTCCCAAACTGTGGTGGGGCGATAGACGGAACCCATGTTCCTATCTTGGCACCGGAGCACCAAGCCACCAAGTACATAAACCGCAAGGGGTACTTTTCAATGCTGCTGCAAGCCCTGGTGGATCACAAGTGACGTTTCACCAACATCAACGTGGGATGGCTGGGAAAGGTACATGATGCTCGCGTCTTCAGGCACTCTGCTCTGTTTCGAAAGCTGGAGGAAGGGACTTTCTTCCTGGACCAGAAAATAACTGTTGGGGATGTTGAGATGCCTATAGTTATCCTTGGGGACCCAGCCTACCCCTTAATGCCATGGCTCATGAAGCCGTACACAGGCAGCCTGGACAGTAGTCAGGACCTGTTCAACTACAGGCTGAGCAAGTGCCGAATGGTGGTGGAATGTGCATTTGGACATTTAAAAGCGCGTTGGCGCAGCTTACTGACTCGCTTAGACCTCAGCGAAAAGAATATCCCCATTGTTATTGCTGCTTGCTGTGCGCTCCACAATATCTGTGAGAGTAAGGGGGAGACATTTATGGCGGGATGGGAGGTTGAGGCACATCGCCTGGCCGCTGATTACGCGCAGCCAGACACCAGGGCGGTTAGAAGAGCACAGCAGGGGCGGTGCTCATCAGAGAAGCTTTGAAAACGAGTTTTGTGACTGGCCAGGCTACGGTGTGAAACTTCTGTTTGTTTCTCCTTGATGAACCCTCCGCCCCACCCCGCCACCTGGTTCACTCTACTTCCCCGTAAACCAACCACCCCACCCTCCCCTCCTCCTTCGAGCACCACTTCTGGAGGCAATAAAGTCATTGTTACTTCACATTCATGCATTCTTTATTAATTCATCACACAACTAGGGGGATAATTGCCAAGGTAGCCCGGGATGGGTGGGGGAGGAGGGAAGGAAAAGGACACACTGCAGTTTAAAACCTTAACTCTTATTGAAGGCCAGCCTTCTGATGCTCGGGCAATCATCTGGGGTGGAGTGACTGGGTGGCAGGAGGCCCCCCCACCCTGTTCTTGGGTGTCTGGGTGAGGAGGCTATGGAACTTGGGGAGGAGGGCTGTTGGTTACACAGGGGCTGTAGCGACGGTCTCTGCTCCTGCTGCCTTTCCTGCAGCTCAACCATACGCTGGAGCATATCAGTTTGATGCTCCAGCAGCCGGAGCATCGACTCTTGCCTTCTGTCTGCAAGCTGACACCACCTATCATCTTCAGCCCGCCACTTGCTCTGTTCATCCCGTGATTCAGCCCGCCACCTCTCCTCTCGTTCATACTGTGCTTTTCTGTAGTCTGACATTGACTGCCTCCACGCATTCTGCTGTGCTCTTTCAGCGTGGGAGGACATCTGGAGCTCCGTGAACATGTCATCCCGAGTCCGCTGTTTTCTCCTTCTAATCTTCACTAGCCTCTGTGAAGGAGAAACATTTGCAGCTGGTGGAGGAGAAGGGAGAGGTGGTTAAAAAAGACACATTTTAGAGAACAATGGGTACACTCTTTCACGTTAAATTTTGCTGTCCACATTACACAGCACATGTGCTTTCGTTACAAGGTCGCATTTTTCCTCTTATATTGAGGGCCTGCCGGTTTGGTGTGAGAGATCACTCACGCAGTGCCAGGCAACAGATTTCGGCTTGCAGGCAGCCATGGTAAGCCACAGTCTTTTGGCTTTTTTAACCTTCTTAACATGTGGGAATGGTTTCAAACAGTAGCGCCTCATTTCCCATACCAAGCACCCGTTGGGTTGGCCATTTAAAATGGGTTTGCAATGTAAAAGGAGGGGCTGCGGTTTCTGGGTTAACATGCAGCACAAACCCAACTAACCCCCCTTCCCCCCTACCCAATTATCGGGGATGATCACTTCACCCCTCCCCCCCCACCGCGTGGCTAACAGCAGGGAACATTTCTGTTCAGCAGAGCAGGAAGGGGCACCTCTGAATGTCCCCTTAATAAAATCGCCCCATTTCAACCAGGTGACCGTGAATGATATCACTCTCCTGAGGATAACAAAGAGCGATAAGGAATGGATGTTGTCTGCATGCCAGCAAACATCGGGACCATATGCTGCCATGCTTTGTTATGCAATGATTCCAGACTACGTGCTACTGGCCTGGCGTGGTAAAGTGTCCTACCATGGCGGACGGGATAAGGCAGCCCTCCCCATAAACCTTTTGCAAAGGCTTTGGGAGTACATGAAGGAGAGCTTTCTGGAGATGTCCCTGGAGGATTTCCGCTCCATCCCCATACACGTTAAGAGACTTTTCCAGTAGCTGTACTGGCTGCGATTGCCAGGGCAAATTAATCATTAATCATTAAACACGCTTGCTTTTAAACCATGTGTAATATTTACAAAGGTACACTCACCAGAGGTCCCCTGTGTGCCCTCAGGGTCTGGGAGCACGCCTTGGGTGAGTTCGGGGGTTACTGGCTCCAGGTCCAGGGTGATAAACATATCCTGGCTGTTGGGGAAACCGGTTTCTCCGCTTCCTTGCTGCTGTGAGCTATCTACATTATCTTCATCCTCATCTTCCTCGTACCCCGAACCTGCTTCCCTGTGTGTTTCTCCAGTGACGGAGTCATAGCACACAGTTGGGGTAGTGGTGGCTGCACCCCCTAGCATGGCATGCAGCTCCGCGTAGAAGCGGCATGTTTGCGGCTCTGCCCCGGACCTTCCGTTTGCCCCTCTGGCTTTGTGGTAGGCTTGCCTTAGCTCCTTAATTTTCACACGGCACTGCTGTGCGTCCCTGTTATGGCCTCTGTCCTTCATAGCCTTGGAGACCTTTTCTAATACTTTGCCATTTCGTTTACTGCTACGGAGTTCAGCTAGCACTGATTCATCTCCCCATATGGCGAGCAGATCCTGTACCTCCCGTTCGGTCCATGATGGAGCTCTTTTGCGATCCTGGGACTCCATCATGGTTACCTGTGCTGATGAGCTCTGCGTGGTCACCTGTGCTCTCCACGCTGGGCAAACAGGAAATGAAATTCAAACGTTCGCGGGGCTTTTCCTGTCTACCTGGTCAGTGCATCTGAGTTGAGAGTGCTGTCCAGAGCGGTCACAATGAAGCACTGTGGGATAGCTCCCGGAGGCCAATAACGTTGAATTCCGTCCACACTACCCCAATTCCGACCCGCTAAGGCCAATTTTATCGCTAATCCCCTCGTCGGAGGTGGAGTAAAGAAACCGGTTTAAAGGCCCCTTAAGTCGAAAGAAAGGGCTTCGTCGTGTGAACATGTCCAGGCTTAATTCGATTTAACGCTGCTAAAGTCAACCTAAATTCGTTGTGTAGACCAGGCCTAAGTGTGTGCATGAGGTACAGCCTATTTCAAAAGTCTTTGTTGTATAACAAATTTGATGTTTGTGGTAGGACTGCAGGCCTGTTTTGGAGTTTAACAAGATGTCTGTGTTGTAAACACAGGGTTTAGTTTGAAAAAGTATTCAAACCGCCAATATTACGGCACTATAAACCACTTCCATGGTGTCCTATTGTAACCAGTGGGGAAAAAATGCAGACATGGTCATGGCTAAACCAGTGATAGTTGCTGCTGTATGCCTGCACAGTTTTCAAAACTAAAATGCAGGGCTTTGCTAAATTGTTAAGCAGACTGGTAAATGTCCAATTTTAGCAACCTAGCATATGTTATAATTTTTATTTTAGCATATGCTGTGTTAGTGGAACTCCCCTCCCCACACATACTGTACACAAAAACTGTCAGATCACAAGATGGTGGCAGTCCAACTTTTCTAATATTTTCCATAGCACTTCAGAATTTTTCATTAATTAAATATTCTTGGACAGGAGGCAGGATAAAAGAGCTTTAAAGATTTTTGGTTTAAAACCTTTCATGTACTCAGAGCTTATATACTTACTAGCTCATCTGTATTCCTGTAGCCCAGGGGTCGGCAACCTTTCAGAAGTGGTGTGCCGAGTCTTCATTTATTCACTCTGATTTAAGGTTTCGTGTGCCAGTAATACATTGTAATGTTTTTAGAAGTTCTCTTTCTATAAGTCTATAATATATAACTAAACTATTGTTGTATGTAAAGTAAATAAGGTTTTAAAAATCTTTAAAAAGCATAATTTAAAATTAAATTAAAATGCAGAGCCCCCCGGACCGGTGGCCAGGACCCGGGCAATGTGAGTGCCACTGAAAATCAGCTCACGTGCCATCTTTGGCACGCGTGCCATCGGTTGCCTACCCCTGCTGTAGCCACAAGCTGTAAGACAGGTCATACAGGCTGTAAGGTCAAAGGGAGCTGTAAGGGACTGGGGAATTGATGATCTGACCAAATGGTCACAGCTGGGCTGGTGTCCACAAACCATGGATGGCCACAAGGCGCTAGTCAGCGAGCTGGGATAAGAATTATTGTTAGAGCTGGGATTGATAAACAAGAGTCACAATCAGGCTGGGTGTGATGGGGTGGACTAGGCCCTGAGACCCCCTGCTCGAGGCCTTATGGCCCCGCCACACCCCGCCCCAGAACAGGGCAGTAGAGAGGTCCTCCAAGCTGCCTAGAGTGGCTGTGTGGGAACCAGCCAATCAGGGCCCAGCAGGTCAGTATAAGAAGAATTGCAGGGCCAATGGGAGTTCAGTTCCTTGCTAGAGCAAGCTAGCTGAGGGAGCTGAAGGACCTCGGACGAGGTAGTGTTGCCAGAAACCAGGGAGAGCAAGAAAGAGCTCTGAGCTAGTTGTGGGGACTCCATCAGGACAAAGCTCTGAGGTAAGGGTGAAGACGGCGCAGGGAATTAGAGCAGCAGTGTGACTTAGATAAAGGGACACAGGGACAGCTGCTATCTACAGGGTCCCTGGGCTGGGACCTGGAATAGTGGGCGGGCCTGGGTCCCCCCTAAGCTCCCATTAGCAACAGTGGGGTAGTGGCCTGGACATTGGGGCACCCCAAGAGGGGGGAACTGAACTGCAGCAGCCCCACTCGAGAGTTGTGTCTGGAAAGGCCTTAAGTGGGAGAAAACATTGCTTCCAAGGAAAGAGCCCTGGGGCACTGCTCTATTCTGGAGCAGGGACAAACTGAGAGAAATATTACAGAAGGCAGACTGTGCATGACTTGGCTGGAGGGCTGTTGGCGAAGGCCCACCACAAACAGGTAGAGAGAGAGAGAGAGTGCAGGCACACCCACTCGGCCAGGGGGCACTTGCGAGAGGTGAATGCAACTCCATTACACTGGGGTTGGAGACTGGAGATCAGAGGTAGTACCAGCCTGAAATCAGGAGGCAAGAGTTAGTGTCAGAGTCAGCCTGGGGTCGGAAACTGAAGATCAGAAAACAAGGTATGGTCTGGAGTTGCAGTAGGCCAGAAGTCTGTTTGATTGCCCAGATTACTTCTGGGGCACCCTCCAGGGTTAAATAGTGTGCATGGGCCAATCAGAGAGCCGCAGGGTGCTGTCACTCTGGACCCTTTGGGCGGTACTTCCTGCGGTGCCTAATTTCCACAGTTCTCCTTGGATGTGGCTTTGCTTGGCCTCCTAGTGGCAATGTGGGAGTGTCAGCTGTCCCAGGCTTTGCAGACCTGTGTTCTAGTCTCACAGGTCCTTATAGCAGCTGAAGACGCTCACTGCTTTTAGATATTTAATGGGTAGGTAGCAAGTGGTCCTGAGACCTAGCACATTTTATTCACTAGTATGTGCTATGCTTCTAAACAGGAGTGTTGTCTGTTCTCCTTAGTATCAATGGTGTGGAAGGCAGAGACCATACTGGCGCGCACAGTTTCCACACACTTTTATTTAATTTTGGACTGCCAATTTCCCAACCTATTCTTCCTGCCGCCTCCTTTTTTAAGTGTCCTGCCTATCTGGGCACCCAACATAGTGAGAAGGAGTGAGTCTCTCTTTTTTTTCTTTCTTTTATAGTATCAAGTTTTTCTAACATGGGTTCAGAGGAGTAGAGGCACGCATAGGTTGACCATGTTTGTTGATTAGAAATACAGGAATACCGCATGAAAAATAAGGGACAAGGCTTTAGGGACACTTTAGGGAAACATAATTCCTCTCTAGTATACAACGCAATAATCATAATTCAATGTTTAAAATGGTCAAGGGATGTCCCTTAAAATAAGTGGTCACCTTAAAGGGACAAATCAATTAAATAAGGGTTGGTCACTTAAAATAAAGGATGGGGGTCACCTTAGGTGACATCTGTATTATGCTGTCTCAAACCTTGCTGTACTAATGTGTGGGAACCTTGATTGTGACATGAAAACACGTGTTTCTACAGTGTGACAATATGATCCAATCAGCTCACCAAATTGTTCATTGGACATACTCCAAAATCCCTGTTGTGGTATTATATTCTGCCTGCCTATATTCTCCTAGTAGTTGTGTTCCTGTTTGTGGTGTACTGCTGCTGTGTTCTGTTAAAAGCCTAACATTTTGCAGTATGGGGATGGTAGTTTTCAATGATGGATGGAGGGTGACTCCTTCATATGCAAGTCTAGATTGTGCCTTGTGTGGTATGGGTATGCAAGGGAAGGGGAGGGGGTGCAATGAGCATCTTCCCCTTGATTTTTAAAAGAGGGGCCAGGTACAGTCTCGATGTTTGTGTTCTTAGGTCTTGATCCAGAGCCCACTGAAGTCAACAGGACTCTGTCCATTGACTTCAGTGGGTTTTCGATCAGGTCCCTGGTGTGCAAGGACCCAAGGGTTCTAGCCTCAACAGCAGTACTAGAAACCTCAACATGGGGGGCAGGATGTGAGAACCGGCCCATGGCCTTGACCTCCCTCCTTCCACATCAGCCAGAAGAGCTGGTTTAGCAACAGCTTTTTTTCACCTACAAGACTGTTATTGTTTTGATTGCCATGTTTGTTAGTTGACAAGCAATCTTTTGCTGTCCCTTAAGCATTGTCCCTTATTTTCCATGTGGTTTCCCTTATTTACAACTAACAAACGTGGTCAACCTATGCGTGCCCCTACTCCTCAGAACCCATGTTAGAAAAGCTTGATATTATTAAAAAAAAAAAAAGAGAGAGAGAGAGAGACTCACTCCTTCTCACTATGTTGGGTGCCCAGATATTTAAGGACACTTGAAAAAGGAGGTGGCAATGGGAATGGAGGTATTGTCAATTTAGTGCAGTATGCATAGAAATTAGCTCTGAACTGCTGTTGAATTCTGAGCACTGTGGATACGTAGCTAGAAAAAGAAAGCTAGATATTTAAACTATATTTTTCCTGAACTCTATCTAGAATGCTACTAGAAATAACAGTCTATTGATTACAATTGAAAACAATGACGGTAATTAGAGCGTCTTTAACATTAGATATTTGTTAGTGCTAAGATAAGGAGATTTCTTATTTTCCAGTCATGCCGCCCATCTTTGTGGACATTTCATTTGGGTTTTTGTTCATAGACATTGAATGATTTAACACTTCCCCCCCACTCCTTTTTTCCAAACGTCACTTAGCTACAAAATGAAATTCAGTGAAACCAGAAATCTGCACACTTTTATTTGGCTAAATTAGTTTTATAAGTAGTGGAGACAAACTGGGGACCAATACCATTTTTCTGCTGTATCCACCATCCTACTAGCTGAGAGCTAATGGAAGAAATCTAACTGTGTTTGTGCATGCGCGTGTGTGTGTGGTATGAGAGAGAGAGAGAATAACTGCTTTTAAAGCCAGCTATGTACTTGTCCAGTGATCACCCTAAAAAACTTTCAAATTGTGTAATATAGTGTCATAGGTCCTCATCCTGCAACTTGTTGCTTGCAGAGGTCTGTCTGGGTGTTGTAAATTGCAAGATCGGGTTTTTAGATAATTAAATAACTTTCTTTACCTCAGTGTTCACAATAATCTAGGAATTATTGCCTATAGTAAGTATAAGGAAATTTAGGTAATTTTGCATATACCTAGGTAATTTTTTCTACTTATCTAATGCAAAAACAATATGTTCTTCTTCAAGTGATAGTCCCTATGTGTATTCCACTGTGGGTGCGCATGTGCTCCATGCATCTGAGACTGGAACAATTTTGCTTGTGCTGTCCATTGGTCCACACCTCTGCCTTTCTCCTCCTCATGCTCCGAGCCAAGGGCATAAGGATAGTGCAGATCAATTGCCTTTCCAGGTCTTTTCTGCCAGGCTTGATCTCAGACAGAATCCTTCAGTGTTCTCAGCATTTGTTACCTTCTACAGTATTTTACCTGTAAGTAATTGTAAGTAGTCTTTATTAGTTCGTTTTAGTTAAAGTACACTACCCCTGAGGATATCACCATTATCCTGGATCCGGAGTCTCTCATCTTCTCAAACCCAATCCTCAGGAGAGACCCTGACAACACTGGTCCAGGACTACACAAAGGAGAGAGTCACTCTCTGGTTCCTTCAACCAGCCGTGGCATCACATGATCCATGATGCTGACGGCTCCACCTAGGGAGTTGAAACCTATCTTTTTTTCCTCTGGTGAATCGGACATTAGCAAGAGAGCATCATCACTTCTGCCAAGGCAAGAGGTTAGCTCAGGTAGAGGATCCAGAGTCTCTTGGGCTCCCTCCTGATCTTCTAAGAGATACTCCTGGGGGAATTCTGCACCAAAAAAAATTAAAAATTCTGCACCAAAAATTTTAAAATTCTGTGCACAGTATTTTAAAATTCTGCATATTTTATTTGTCAAAATGACAATATAATTAGGGCTGTCAAGCGATTACAAAAATTAATCGCACGATTAATTGCATTGTTAAACAATAATAGAATACAATTTATTTAAATATTTTTGGATGTTTTCTACATTTTCAAGAATATTGATTTCAATTATAACACAGAATACAAAGTATACAGTGCTCACTTTATATTTATTTTTGATTACAAGTATATACACTGTAAAAAAACAAAAGAAATAGTATTTTTCAGTTCACCTAATACAAGTACTGTAGGGCAATCTCTTTATCATGAAAGTTGAACTTACAAATGTACAATTATGTACAAAAAAACCTGCATTCGGATGCGCGAAAGATTCGTATGTCCCTTCATGCTTCAACCACCATTCCAGGGGACATGCATCCATGCTGATGCCGGGTTCTGCTCGATAACAATCCGAAGCTGTGCAGACCAACGCATGTTGATTTTCATTATCTGAGTCAGATGACACCAGCAGAAGGTTGATTTTCTTTTTTGGTGGTTCAGGTTTTGTAGTTTCCGCATCAGATTTTTGCTCTTTTAAGACTGAAAGCATGTGCCACACCTCGTCCCTCTCAGAATTTGGAAGGTACTTCAGATTCTTAAACCTTGGGTTGAGTGCTATAACTATTTTTAGAAATCTCACATTGGTACCTTCTTTGCATTTTGTGAAATCTGCAGTGAAAGTGTTCTTAAAATGAACAACATGTGCTGGGTCATGTGAGCATCTGAGACTGCTATAACATGAAATATATGGCAGAATGCAGGTAAAACAGAGCAGGGGATATGCAATTCCCTCTGCCCCCCACCGCCCAGGAGTTCAGTTACAAATTTAATTAATGCATTATTTTTTTAATGAGCATTATCAGCATGAAAGCATGTCTTCTGGAATAGTGGTTGAAGCATTAAGGGGCATACGAATGTTTAACATATCTGGCACTTAAGTATCTTGCAATGCCGGCTACAAAAGTGCCATGCAAATGCCTGTTCTCACTTTCTGGTGACATTATAAATAAGAAGAGGGCAGCATTAACTCCTGTAAATGTAAACAAACTTGTTTGTCTTAGCGAGTGGCTGAACAAGAAGTAGGATTGAGTGGACTTGTAGGCTCTGAAGTTTTACATTGTTTTGTTTTTGTGTGCAGTTATGTAACAAAAAAAAATCTACATTTGTAAATTGCACTTTCACGACAAAGAGATTGTATTACAGTACTTGTATGAGGTATACTGAAATACTTTCTTTTATCATTTTTACAGTGCAAATATTTGTAATAAAAATAATATACACTTTGATTTCAATTACAACACAGAATATAATATATATGAAAATGTAGAAAAACATCTAAAATATTTAATAAATTTCAATTGGTATACTATTGTTTGACAGTGCAATTAAAATTGCGATTAACTGTGATTTTTTTTGAGTTAATTGCTTGAGTTAACTGCGATTAATCGATAGGCCTAGTGATAATATTATATACCCTGTCAAACTCAGAGTTGTTTGTGAACACCAAACTTCTTCATCTTCTTGGTTACTGATATGCCTATAGTTGCTTCAGCAGATAAATTACTGGAGATAATTCCGGAACAAGCCTGAAGAAACGATAAAGAATATGGAAATATTGAGATTTACATAAATTCTATATTGTCTTCTGCAGAGCTGGTTTTGGGGTTGTGTAACCCAGGCCCCTCTTGACTTTAGGAACCTATCCTATAAAGAACAATCATAGCTTTTATTTAGTTATTTTCAAAGTTGGTTTCTAGTCCTTTTTCCCTGGAAAGGTAGACTTAAAAGTGTAAAGCAGTTGCTAAGACTGAAAGATTTTTCATAAAGATCATGGTTTACTTATTAATTCCCACTACAGCAACAGTCTCACAGGACTGGTCTTAGTGCTTATAAAATCTGTGGCCCTGTATTCACTACATCTTAAGGGAACACAGACCAATTAATGGTTTTGGTGCCACCTGGGGTGCTTCTAATGGAGTCAGTGTCAACACAAACTCTCTTCCAGCTACCTTCCTGCTGTTGAGCCAGCTCCTCTACTGATCAGCCAGGGTAGCCTCTGGCCACAAGAGTCAGCTTGATCTAGTGTTCAGAGTTTTAGACTTGAATACTGTCTTTGACACAGACTCCCTTTGTGCCCGTACCCAAGTCTCTTAACCTTAATATCTTTGTGTCCCTCTTCTTACAATGGAGACAGCGGTGCTTACTTACCTCACAGGAGTCTTGTGATAATGTTTGTAAAGCACTACTAATGGTATATAAGTGCTAACATTTCCATGAATGAGCACAGAAACTTAGGGTATGTCTACACTACGAAATTAGGTCGATTTAATAGAAGTTGATTTTTTAGAAATCGATTTGATACAGTCGATTGTGTGTCCCCACTAAGCGCATTAAGTCGGCGGAGTGCGTCCACAGTACCGAGGCTAGCGTCGACTTTCGGAGCGTTGCACTGTGGTAGCTATCCCACAGTCTCCGCTGCCCATTGGAATTCTGGGTTGAGCTCCCAATGCCTAATGGGGCAAAAACATTGTCGCGGGTGGTTTTGGGTACATGTCATCAGGCCCCCCCTCCCTTCCTCCTTCCCTCCCTCCGTGAAAGCAACGGCAAGTTTCTCGCCTTTTTTCCTGGGTTACCCATGCAGACGACATACCATGGCAAGCATGGAGCCTGCTCAGCTCACTGTCACCGTACGTCTCCTGGGTTAAGCTGACAGATGTGGTACTGCATTGCTACACAGCAGCAGCTCCTTGCCTTTGCAAGTTAGCAAAGACGGTTAGCAGTCATATTGCACCGTCTGCTGCTGTCTCCTGGTTGCTCCTGGCCGGCCTCGGTGAGGTCAGTCGGGGGTGCCTGGGCAGACATGGGTGCTCATGGCCGGCGTTCGTGAGGTCAGTTGGGGGCGCCTGGGCATAAATGGGAGTTACAGTAGGTCATTCTCTTCTTTAAGTTTTGTCTAATGGAGATTCAGTTCTGCCTGGAATATCATGTGAGCTGGAGGCTTCTGCCTCAGGCTGCTCTCCCAGCCGGCAGCACTGCGCCGTTGCACCTACCCCAGCCTACCCCTTGCTCCCATGGCTCATAAAGCTGTCTGGCATTGCAAGCTTCCAGCTACCGGTCAGTCGGGAATCAATTTGGAGTGGGCAAATCTACTATGGGGGCTGCTGTGATCACTGAGCTGCTGCTATCAAGGGTAGTGATTCTGGGAAACGTGCAGATCATAGTGGATGGCTTTGCTGCAATGGGATTCCCTAACTGTGGGGGGGCGATAGATGGAATGCATATCTCTATCTTGGGACTGGACCACCAAGGCAACCAGTACATAAACCGCAAGGAGTACTTTTCAATGGTGCTGCAAGCACTGGTGGGTCACAAGGGACGTTTCACCAACATCAACGTGAGATGGCCGGGAAAGGTACATGACGCTCGCATCTTCAGGAACTCTGGTCTGTTTGAACAGTTGGCGAAAGGGACTTACTTTCCAGACCAGAAAATAACCGTTGGGGATGTTGAAATGCCTATAGTTATCCTTGGGGACCCAGCCTACCCCTTAATGCCATGGCTCATGAAGCCGTACACAGGAAGCCTGGACAGTAGTCAGGACCTGTTCAACTATAGGCTGAGCAAGTGCAGAATGGTGGTAGAATGTGCATTTGGACATTTAAAAGCGTGCTGGTGCAGTTTACTGACTCGGTTAGACCTCAGCAAAACAAATATTCTCTTCATTATTACTGCTTGCTGGGTGCTTCACAATATCTGTGAGTAAGGGGGAAACATTTATGGCAGGGTGGGAGGTTGAGGCAAATCACCGGGCCACTGATTACGTGCAGCCAGACACCAGGGTTGTTAGCAGAGCACAGCAGGGCACAGTGCGCATCAGAGAAGCTCTGAAAACCAGTTTTGTGACTGGCCAAGCTACAGTGTGAAAGTTCTGTTTGTTTCTCCTTGATGAAAACCCACCCCTTGGTTCACTCTATTTCCCTGTAAGCCAACCGTTCTCCCCTCCCCGCTTTGATCTCCGCTTTCAGAGGCAATAAAGTCATTGTTGTTTCAAATTCATGCATTCTTTATTAATTCGTCAGACAAATGGGGGGGATAACTGCCAAAGTAGCCCCGGGAGGGGTGGGAGAGGAGAGAATCACCGGGTGGGGTGATGGAGGAGAGGAGGAGGGAAGGACAAGGCCACACTGCACTTCAAAACTTATTTATTGAATGCCAGCTTTCTGTTGCTTGGGCAGTCCTCTGGGATGGAGTGGTTGGGTGGCCGGAGCCCCCACTACCACGTTCTTGGGCGTCTGGGCACAGTCTTTTGGCTTCTTTAACCTTCATAACATGTGGGAATGGTTTCAAACAGCAGCGCCCTCATTTCACATACCAAGCACCCGTTGGGTTGGCCATTTAAAATGGGTTGGCCGTTTAAAAGGAGGGGCTGCAGCGTTTGGGTTAACGTGCAGCACAAACCCAACTAAACCACCACCCCCAATTCTCTGAGATGATCGTTTCACCCCTCCCCCCACCGCATGGCTAACAGGCTTTGGGAGTACATCCAGGAGAGCTTCATTGAGATGTCCCTGGAGGATTTCCGCTCCATCCCCATACACGTTATCAGATTTTTCCAGTAGCTGTACTGGCCACGAATGCATCCCAAGTCTTCAGGGCAAATTAATCATTAAATACGCTTGCTTTTAAACCATGTATTATATTTACAAAGGTACACTCACCAGAGGTTCTTCTCCGCCTTCTAGGTCTGGGAGCCCGCCTTCGATGGGTTGGGAGGATACTAGATCCAGGGTGAAAAACAATTCCTGGCTGTCGGGGAAAATGGTTTCTCCGCTTGCTTGCTGTGCACTATCTTCAACCTCTTCCTCCTCATTATCTTCCTCGTCCCCAAAATCTGCATCCCTGTTGCGTGAGAATCCATTGACGGAGTCCACGCACAGGGCTGGGATAGTTGTAGGGGCACCCCCTTGAATGGCATGCAGCTCATCATAGAAGCGTCATGTCTGGGGCTCTGACCTGGAGCAGCCGTTTGCCTCTCTGGTTCTTTGATAGGCTTGCCTGAGCTCCTTAAGTTTCACTCAGCACTGCTGCAGGTCCCTGTTATAGCCTCATGCCCTTGGAGATTTTTTTCAAATGTTTTGGCATTTCGTCTTTCGGAACGGAGTTCTGATAGCACGGATTCCTCTCCCCATACAGCGATCAGATCCAGTACTTCCTGTTCGGTCCATGCTGGAGCTCTTTTGCAATTCTGGGACTCCATAGTCACCTGTGCTGATGAGATCTGCACGGTCACTTCTGAGCTCGCCAGACTGGCCAAACAGGAAATGAAATTCAAAAGTTTGCGGAGCTTTTCCTGTCTACCTGGCCAGTGCATCTGAGTTGAGAGTGCTGTCCAGAGCAGTCACAATGGAGCACTCTGGGATAGCTCCCAGAGGCCAATACCGTCGAATTGCGTCCACACTACCCCAAATTCGACCCAGCAAGGTCAATTTCAGCGCTGATCCCCTCGTCGGGGAGGAGTACAGAAATCGATTTTAAGAGCCCTTTAAGTCTATAAAAACGGTTTCATCCAAGAGGGTGCAGGGTTAAATCGATCTAACGCTGCTAAATTCGACCTAAACTCGTAGTGTAGACCAGGGCTTAATCTCTAGAGGCATTACAGCCCTCAGAATCCTTGTTTGTTGAGGAATTATCTCTTTAAACACTTCAACGTACAGCAGTTATGTCTGAACCCAGCACAATAAGGCTCTGCTACTGCAACCAGAGAAAGCGAGGGATAGCCAATGATACTGCTTTTATATAGATTTAGTCATTTATATTTGACATCACCACCAAACCCCCCCATCCCCAGCAAAATCTTCCATTTCACTGACCTTCTCCAAAATCGTAAGGCCTACCCTCTGCATAGTGGTATAATCAGCATGGACAAGAGTCATTTGCATTAGAGTGGGTTTGGAAACTTGTTTTGCAGGTTTTCCCAAAAATGCGAAGACCAGTTCTGTCCATGTGGAATTTGTATAGAGAACCTTAGATAGTGTTCCATTATGAATTTAATATGTTGGTTGTCTGACCTTACACAGTTGCATAATTGTTTGAAAGGTCAGACTGCCTTTTTTGTTTTCTGTTAAATAGAAAAAATATGTACAAAAGTATAGTTTGTAATGCATATGTTACGTTTGTATGCTATGCTGTGAAATGACCTAGGTTTCATCTCTAGACTCCTTATAGGGGACAACATTTTGTTATAAACAGTGCAAAATATTACATTTGCTTCTTGTTTGTTGTGCTGCTGCTATTTAATCCTGTAGTTTGTTTTGAGAATGTACAACAATATGTGAGCACATGGAATATTATTATAAATGAATATCTGATTGACAAACATATTAAAATTTACCACAATTTCTCCTGTATAATATGTTGAGTTATTGGGGTGGGGGGGGGTTAAATTGAATATAAAGAATATTAAATAAAAGGCCTATATTGCTTTTATTTAAGGTACTGTAAAGACTACCGTCATCTTTAATGGGGACAGAATCAGGCTCCAAATCATTAATACAAGGGCAGGGTTGGTGGTTGGAGAAGATAATCTAGCTGGAATTGGGTCATAAGATTTTTCTGTAAAGTAGTAGACTAAAAACTGGACTTCTGTCTTATTTAACAAATTGATGTTTGGCTTTTTATTATCATTAGACTATTTTCAATTCCTACCGCAAGTCTTGACTATTATTATTATTTTTTTTTTGTTGCCTTTTTTCTAGAGCCTCGGAGGTATTGTGATGGCAGCATCTTGGAATTTCATGAGAGTAGTTCATTATTCCAAAACTGTTTTGTCACAGGGAGTCCAGATAGGAGGAATCACCAGTGATTTGGGGCATGCCTTGTCCAGGACTATAACTTCAAGTTTTGTTGCCAAAACACCCACATCAAATACAGTGGAACTGCTTGGTAAAGCATACCCTCGAGATGACTACAGCAATGTCACAGAGAAAATTCTCTCCAAGGTGGGAAAGAACTTGCACAACCAACGATACCACCCTTTGTGGCTGATCAAAGAGCGAATAAAGGATCATTTTTACAAGCAGTATATAGGACGCTTTGGGACCCCACTCTTTTCTGTTTATGATGATCTGTCCCCGGTGGTTACAGTGGAGCAGAACTTTGACAGATTGCTTATCCCACAAGACCACCCCAGCAGGAGGAAAGGGGAAAACTACTACATGAATCACATTCACATGCTAAGAGCACATACGTCGGCTCACCAGTGGGACTTGATGCACTCAGGGCTGGATGCCTTTCTAGTTGTGGGAGATGTCTATCGCCGCGATACGATTGATAGCAGCCACTACCCAATCTTTCACCAGATGGAAGGAGTGCGGCTCTTCTCCAATCATGAGGTAGGAACTATTCACAATGCTTAGCATGACTCTAACAAGCAAGGAGTTTCACGGGTCCCTCCATTTGGCTAGTATCACTTTATTTGTACTGTAACTGCAGCCTGTCAAGGAATTTCCCCTTTCCAAAGGGTTATTGTTTCTAGCCCTCATAGACTGCAAAATGATGGGCCTTACAACCATGCCATGATGACATATGGAAAAGCTATATTAGGCAATTTGTAGAGATTTCTAAAGTGTATTATTTATAATATTTTCCTCCAAGGCTGTTCAGTTTTCCTTTGTGTGCCAAAGGAATCTTATTTTGGCAAAGGAATCTTGTTTTACTGGTGAAGAGGTTAAAAAATCAACCCAATGTCAACAAATATTTTAAAGAACATTTCTAAATATAGTTGTTTCTGTAAAATATGTGGCATACACATGCCAGCTTGGTGTGGTATAAAGATTTTATCAAAACTGTCTTGGAATAACTCGCAACTAGAATTTTAGTTTAATTTTTTTAAAAACAAAAAATGGTCTTTTTAAAAGAAAAATCATGAAATTTTTTTTCTTAACCTTCTGTTTTAGTTTATGGTTTTCAATGTCAGGGTTTGGAGATTTTTTTTTTTTTTTCGTATTTCCAATTTTGATTAGTCAGCCCAGTCACATGGTAGAGTTTTTCAGAACTGAAACAATAAGATAAAAAGTTTTGATTTTGAAATAAATAATTCCTTTTTCAAACATTCAGATTTTTTTAAAATAGAAAAATTCAATAAAAAATCCACATGAAATTTTGAAAAATGAAAAAAAAAAATCCTATTTGAAAACTAGCAAAATGAAATGGTCTTTGGAAATAAAAAATAAATAAATAAAGGAGAGCAACTAGCTTTACTTACGACCTGCATAACTCAGTTCATCCATGCCAAACCCATGTTGAGAACATCTTTTTACCATCCGCTTTGTTTCATTCACACGCTCAATATGTCAGTAATTTAGGGCAGTAATTGTTACAGCTAAAATTGAAATGCATTTTCTGTTCTAACCATCACCTTTTCTGAGTTGCTTCTAACTTTCTCAGAAAAATTCCTTTTGTACTGTAATTTTCTATTCATAGTCTCGTCCCAAAGCCATGTTAAGGATGGCTCTGTACAGCTGACACTGATACAAGCTTGTGATGCTTATACAGTAAGCTCAGCAGGGCGCAGAAATGCCAGTCAGCAAGCCTTTAGCAAATGTCTGAGATTCCTGAGTTTATATATTTCACTGGCAAAGCTTATACACACTGTGCATGCTTAAGTGCTATTGATAAGTAATATATTGATATGAGATTCTTAAAAGGGATGCCAATATGTGAAACGGTTTGCTTGTTGGAATAGAATAGTGATTGGGGTTGCTTAGCTGAGGAGGTAATATGAATGAATATAAGATGTGTGCATATAAGGTGGGGACACACGTATAAAAAGTATATATTTGCGTTAGGGAAGTGCCACTTGCAGTTGCACAGTCAAGGTTGGGTTGGTTGAGTTGAGTTTAACATTTAAAGAATTGATTAACCACTTAGGGCATGTCTACACAACAAAATTAAGTCATTCTACCTTACATTGACCTACAGCCACTGCAGTAATTACATCGCTCGTGCAGGTCTACACTTGTGTCCGTGGTGCACGTCCTCATCAGGAGCACTTGTGCCGATTGTACTGTTTGTGTGGGGCATTGTGGGATGGCTTCTGAAAGCCAGTATCAATTGATGTAAGCAACGCAGTGTGTACACAACGCAATGTCTACGCCTCTCATAGAGTTGCAGTTATTAAGTTGACATAGTGGAGCAGTTCTGTCAACAGGAGCAAAATTTTAGTGTAGACACTTACATAGTTAGGTCGACATAAGCTGCCTTGCATCAATCTAACTCTGTAGTGTAGACCAGGCCTTAGTTATATAGGAAAAAAACATTTACTATTTGAGTACAGAATGAATTTTCTGAGAATTTGAGTAAATTGGTTAATTAATTTATGGACTAAAATTAATTTAAGAATGGTTCCTTTAAGAAATGTAGCACCCATTTTCAGATTGGTTTTCTCCTGAATGAGCTTAATAATGGAATTAAAATTCACAAATATCTTGTACAGAGTTACATTTGAAGACCTTTTTTAGTATTAATGGTAACTTTTCCCCATTGTTTTTCATAACTGGAAGTTACTCCTTTAGCAGGCACCGATAAATATTGTTTTACTATAGAGAATTCCACATAGAACTGTAGCTGTGTGTTTTTCCTGTATCACGTAGACAGGTATGGAGCATCTCACTGCTCCCAAGAGATGAACAATAAGCATAGGGTTTTCAATTGATAGTTTTATATCATGGGAAGTCTTAGAAGTATGACTGAAAGTTTCAGGGTCAGACAAGATCCTAGATCCCATGATTACAGACATTGAAATGAGGATCCAAAATTTGACCACATTTGGACACTCCTATGAGATACGGAAAAAGGCATCTCTTCCTCCACAATCTCTCCAACAAGTGTCAGAGCCATTTTAAATTTTGTTTTTAAGTCAGGAAGGGTGAGAAAGAAAAGCCCCATACCATTTCCCATTCACCTCATTGCAGCCTTTAATAAGAATGTTACTTTCTCCCTGTTTTCTCTTTTCTTCACCATTTTTCTCAGGAGAACGATTGGGCTGTTATCACAGAATGTTAACATCCAGTTCATTATATGATTTATAATGATGTGCTAAACAACTTGTTTGGAAAAGATGTTCTCTCTCTCCCTCTTAAATTTGTGTTGGAGACTTTCAGAGTAGCAAACACTTAATAAATATGTGGCACATAGAAAGTGTAGGGCTGGTGGAGAGGAAGATTGCACAAAATTCACCTTGTAGAATTCGAATACTTTGTTTTACTCTTGAATTTCATGAGGAATATTGACGCAGTACATTGTAATACATAACACTTATTACAAACTTCATCACAAGAATAAAGTAAGACTTCTAATTCCAAAAACTAATTCAGTGATTTCATTGTGTTCAGTAGGGCCTTTCCATGTTCTGTCTTGGAATTGCTAGGTCAAGCGTCCCCACTCCCTAGATGAATACACAGGGGCTAGTCAGTTTGAAAAAGAGTAAAAAGCAGAGATGTTACAAATATATTATATGTCTGGGCATGCACGTATAAATGCTACCACAGTCCACAGAAGGAGCATGAATGCCAGTGGTAGCTATCACTGCCCTAGGGGATTCTGCTACACACCATGGCAAATAGGAATGTCACAGTATTGCGGATAGAATCCACTTCTTCCTGCTGGTAGAGCACAAGATCTTACAAATTAAGCTAAAGGAAAAGCTTCATTAGCTCATACGATATGTGTACGCTGCAATTGATGCCAGATGGGGTGTGATTGCAGCATATGTAGACACGTGTGAGCTAGCTTTGATCTAGCTAGCTTGAGTACTAATAGCAATGAAGCCACAGCAGCATGGGCTATACAAGCCTGCTCCAGACCCTGGATATGTACTGAATGACTCACCCGCCCTGCTGCAGCTCCTCTGCTGTTGATTAAGGCCAGCTTCGGTACGTATCCTTAAGTTTAGAAGGAAGGTCTCTGATGCAGAGTTGAGTAGATCTGATTTCATGCAGGCAATGATATACATTTAACACACTAGCTAGTTTGTTATACTGCTTTGCTTTTCAGATTTCCACAGTCATTGTTTGTCCTCCTTCCACCTGGAAGCAGTCAGATAACAGGAAGTGCCAAAGGTCCCATGGCATTTTGAATTTAAAATACACAGCTAATGGTGTCCATCGTTTGTGATATCGAGAGAGTAAACATGTTTGCAAAAAAGCTTCAGTTCAGCTTGAATGGGCATTTTGGACAGGATAAGAAAGATTTAATGAACCACCTCTTTTTCACAAACTCATGTCAAACTGTAATCAAGGCGGATTTCGAATAGTACTGCTGTTTGAGTGAAACATTCACATCACTCTTCCCAAATATCTTAGAATAATAATAATGGGGATTAGAGCTGGGAGAACTATTATTAGTTTGAAAAAAAAATTACCTTTTATGTTCATAAATTAACCATTTGATTTTTTTTTTTAATGAATTTGTTCATTATTCAGAATTATTTGACGAATACTTTATTTCACCATACTCTGATGTGTTTGCAGACTATTTGGTTCAGTTATGTCTTTGATTATTTTCTAATCCTTATTTAGGGTTACCATATTTTGTGCCTCCAAATGGAGGACACTCCATGGGGCCCCAGCCCCGCCCATGCCCCCGCCCCAACTCTGCCCCCTCCCAAAGTCTCTGCCCCCTCCCCTGCTTCCCGCGAACATTTAATTCGGGGGAAGCCTGAAGCAGGTAAGGGAGGGTGTGGGGGGAGGAGGCGCGGCCCAGGCTGGCCCCCCGGCAGCTCCAGCCTGGGTCGGTTCGGGCCCTGGGGTGCCGGCCCCGGCCCCTGGCCGACCACCCCCGGCCCGCCCAGCACTGCCGGCCCCCGGCAGCCCGGCGCACCCCCCGGCGGCCCGGCGCCCGGACCCCGGCCCGGCACTGCACCCCCGGCTCCCCGCCCGGCCCCGCGCCCAGCCCGGCCCGGCACTGCAACCCCGGCCCGGCACTGCACCCCTGGACCCCGGCCCGGCTCCTGGCCCGGCACCATGCCCCCGGCCCGGCCCCGCACCGGCCCCGGCCAAAGAGGCCCCGGCCGAGCCCTCCCTCCCTCCTGATTTTCCCGGACATGCCCGGCTTTTGGGGATTTCCCCCCGGACGGGGATTTGAGCCCCCAAAAGCCGGACATGTCCGGGAAAATCCGGACGTATGGTAACCCTACCTTATTCATAGTGTGTGAATGATCACCCAAATCACATGGCATTATGTCTGCTCCCTGGTTGGATGAGTGATTCTTTTATAAATAAGAGCAGAAAAATCTGAGATTTCAAGATCGCCATGCAACCAGCTCCATTGTGAAGCTTTCCATGACTACTCATTCACAGAAATATTAGAGACTCATTTTCCAAGTACATTCTTGTTCTAAAAATATTTTTTAAATACACCTCTACCCCGATATAACATGACCCGATATAAAACAAATTTGGATATAATGCGGTAAAACAGCACTCCAGGGGGGCAGGGCTGCGCGCTCCGGTGGATCAAAGCAAGTTCAATATAACGCCGTTTCAGCTATAATGCAGTAAGATTTTTTGGCTCCCAAGGACAGCGTTATATCGGGGTAGAGGTGTATTCATAGAAATGGACACATAAAACTAATTATGAAACAGTCATGGACACAATCAAAGCACATTTGCAGTTTTTATTCGAACATGTTTATTAATTTTTTTAATATTTGCCTAAAGTATTGTATGAATTAATGCTTATGAAGGGAGGTAATAGAAGTGGCAGGAACTAGAATGCTGTAAGGCTCTGCTAATGCACCTCAATTCTGAATGTAAAATACGCTAACTATTCTTGTTCTGACTCATGCAGCAGCAAATAATTTTTTTTAAGATATAGACAAAATTTGCAGTATGGGCTGCAAAGACAACACAATGCTCATTTTCATTTTTGATCTTTAATACTACAAATTAAAATCCAAGACTATAGAAATGAAATATTGCATATATAATGATATCCTCAATAAAGGTCTAATCAGGCATTCTTTAGTGTGACATGTTTTGTATTAATACAGTGGATCAGGGGAATGAATATGGCCATTATGTACTGAAGATCTTGTTAAGACAGCAACATGAAAAAGTAAAAAATCAAAACTGGAAATCAGTTTCTTTTGTAACAGAGGAGAGAGAGTGATGGATTTGAGAGTCTAGAAGAGACAGTTTCTGTTTCAAACAGTGTGCAGTCTGCTATGGGAAGGAGGTGTTTGGTGTGTAGTGGGGTTTCATTGGAAGGCATCTCCCAGAGAAGGGGAAAATAAAACTAAAAATACAATTTATTATGGTTTGTTCCTTTTCTGAAAAAAGGACCTCAGTGTGTTGTCTACACTCACAGCACTGCAGTGGCACAGGTGCACCGCTGCAACTGTAGCACTGAGTGAAGACACTGCCTATTCCGTCGGCGTAGGTACTCCACTTCCCTGAGAGCCGGTAGCTATGTCGATGGGAGAAGCCCTCCCACCAACATAGTGCTCTCTACACCAAGAGCTCAGTTGCTATAACATAAGCAGGTAGTATAGACCAGGGCTCAGAGAAGATGTCTCTAATCTGAACAGAGTCTCCGCCTATCATTTTTTATCTGTATATACAAATATATAAAATCTCATGATTTTCCATCTGTCATGTGATTTGCAAAGTCTTTGGATTAGCAACATTAGCATAACTCCATAGTAACTCTAACTCAGGAACCAATCCATGCAACAAACCTCGATGCCAACTCTGCCCACATATTTACACCAGCGACACCATCACAGGACCTAACCAGATCAGCTACAACATCACCAGTTCATTCACCTGCACATCCACCAATGTAATATATGCCATCATGTGCCAGCAATGCCCCTCTGCTATGTACATTGGCCAAACTGAACAATCCCTATGTAAAAAGATAAATGGACACAAGTCAGATATTAGGAATGGCAATATACAAAAACCTGTAGGAGAACACTTCAACCTCCCTGGACACACAATAGCAGATTTAAAGGTAGCCATCCTGCAGCAAAAAAACTTCAGGACCAGACTTCAAAGAGAAACTGCTGAACTTCAGTTCATTTGCAAATTTGACACCATCAGCTCAGGATTAAACAAAGACTGTGAATGGCTATCCAACTACAGAAGCAGTTTCTCCTCCCTTGGTGTTCACACCTCAACTGCTAGAAGAAGGCCTCATCCTGACTGAGCTAACCTCGTTATCTCTAGACTGATTCTTGCCTGCATATTTATACCTGCCTCTGGAAATTTCCACTACATGCATCTGACGAAGTGGGTATTCACCCACGAAAGCTTATGCTCCAATACATCTGTTAGTCTATAAGGTGCCACAGGACTCTTTGTCGCCTTTTAGCATAACTGCAATAAGACTAGAACTGACCATTTTTAATTCTGATCCCCAAAGATTTATTCATACTTTTCTACATAAAAATGAAAGAGAGATGCACTCCTTGATGTACAGGGATCAATGTGTACAATTCCATACATACTGAAATGTTTGATTAAGCCCCCCTTAGATTTCATGTATTTTAGCTACCAGAGGGAGCCAATACAAACTCAGTATCACAAAACATTTCAATTGACAACAAATGCTAATTAAAAATTACATGTCTTAGAGCATTCAAAATATTTTTTCTCGATTATACCAAGCTTTGTATAATTTTGGTGGGGAATAGAAACGGGGATGTAGTAATTGTTCCTCCAGTTCAATATCCTAGCTCCATCAGTGGTCAAAGTTCCATAAAGCACACTGATGCTAACATCTGAAGGCTATAGATAGGGACATTTGGAGGGAAAAATAGGGATACATCTGTAGTCTCCATTGAAATGTATTGGAGCAGATGGTGAATTTGTTGCTAAGACACAATGGAGAATTTTAAAACTTTGCTAAAAATAGGGATTCTCTCTCCAAATCAGGGACAGTTGGCATCTATGTATTACTCCTAATTGTGCAGTTCTATATAATTGTGGGAGAATTACTTCCTGACCACAGCTGGTGGTTTGTATATCCTCAAGCATGAAAACTGTTATCCCAGGTAATATAACTACAAAGGCTATTCTTATTTATAGAAAAGTCTCTACTTTTTTTTTTTTTTGGTATCTTACTAAGATGTTCATTGTAATTACATCCCATGACACTAAACTGGGAGGATAGGTAGATACGCTGGAGGGTAGGGATAGGATACAGAGGAACCTAGACAAATTAGAGGATTGGGCCAAAAGAAATCTGATGAGGTTCAACAAGAACAAGCGCAGAGTTCTGCATTTAGGATGGAAGAATCCCATTCACTGCTACAGACTAGGGACCGAATGGCTAGGCAGCAGTTCTGCAGAAAAGGACCTAGGGGTTACAGTGGACAAGAAGCTGGATATGAGTCAACACTGTGCCCTTGTTGCCAAGAAGTCTAACAGCATTTTGGGATGTATAAGTAGGATCATTGCCAGCAGATCAAGGGACGTGATCATTTACCTCTATTCGACATTGGTGTGGCCTCATCTGGAGTACTGTGTCCAGTTTTGGGCCCCACACTACAAGAAGGATGTGGAAAAATTGGAGAGAGTCCAGCAGAGGGCAACAAAAATGATTAGAGGGGCTGGAACACATTACTTATGAGCAGGGCTGGCGTTTCCACTAGGCGACCCTAGGCGGTCGCCTCGGGCGGCAGGATTTGGGGGGCGGCAGGATTTGGGGGGTGGCATTTTGCCGTCCTTGGCGGAAATTCTGCGGCGGGGGGGTCCTTCCGCTCCGAGTCTTCGGCGGAAATTCGGCGGTGGGTCCTTCACTCGCTCCAGGAAGTGCCCCGAAGACACGGAGCAGAAGGACCCCCGCCGCCGAATGCTCAGAGGAGGAGCGCTGCTGCCTAGGGCGGCAAAAACCCTGGCGCTGCTCCTGCTTATGAGGAGAGGCTGAGGGAATTGGGATTGTTTAATCTGCAGAAGAGAAGAATGAGGGGGGATTTGATAGCAGCTTTCAACTACCTGAAAGGGGGTTCCAAAGAGGATGGATCTAGACTGTTCTCAGTGGTACCAGAGGACAGAACAAGGAGTAATGGTCTCAAGTTGCAGTGGGGGAGATTTAGGTTGGATATTAGGAAAAACTTTTTCACTAGGAGGGTGGTGAAGCACTGGAATGGGTTACCTAGGGAGGTGGTGGAATCTCCTTCCTTAGAGGTTTTTAAGGCCCGGCTTGACAAAGCCCTGGCTGGGATGATTTAGTTGGGGATTGGTCCTGCTTTGAGCCGGGAATTGAACTAGATGATCTCCTGAGATTCCCTTCCAAGCCCTGATATTCTGTGATATTAATTATACTGTATATCATATAAAAAGTCATTTCCTTTAATCTGTTTTAAATGTTGTCTCCTAATTTAGCCAAGTGCCCTTTTGTTTTTGTTTTATAGATTGAGATAGATGGGAACATCCAATTAGCCTTCTCTAGGGCTACCATACGTCCGGATTTTCGTGGACATGTCCAGCTTTTTGGTCCTCAAATCCCCGTCCGGGAGGAATTTCCAAAAAGCCAAACATGTCCGGGAAACTAGGGAGGCATGGTATGGGGACCCCGAGTGCGAATGGCTGCAGCAAAACTTACAACTCCCGCGATCTGCCGATCTGCCAGGGCACAGAGGCAGCAGGCGGCATCCGAGCGCGCAGCCGCCTCCTCCCCAGGCTCCAACTTTCCCGGCTCCCGCCGCTCTCCACTGTGGCGGGGGCCGAAGCAACTTCCCCAGCGCAGCAGCAGCCGGAGCCCGGGGGGCGGGAGGGAGGAGGGGGAATGCGGGGTGCTCAGGGGAGGGGGTGGAGTTTGGGCGGGGACTTTGGGGAAGGGGTTGGAATTGGGGTGGGGAAGGGGTGGAGTTGGGGTGGGGGCAGGGCCGGGGAAGGGGCGGAGTTGGGGTGGGGCTGGGGCCCCCGTGGAGTGTCCTCTTTTTTCAGTGTTGAAATTTGGTAACCTTACCTTCTCTGGACAATTATATTTTCTACACACCTCTATTTTCTCTTCTCTCCTCTTGTTTTCCCCTTGCCATATTAAAAGTGCGGGCCTCATTCTGTTTTCCCTTGCAGTACACCAATGTAAACCTGAGTAAGTTGTCCAAAATCTGTGGATTTACTCCAGTGTAAAAAGAGTGTCAAATAATTGAGTCCTGTGAGTCAATTCAGACTTTCATCAGATGAAAGCCCCATGCTGCCTCTAATATATTTTGTTTCCCATTTCTGAACCATATCTGTTTCAGCTCTCAGATGTCTGTTTAGAGAATGAGGCCTATATTTTCTAAAGTGGGCACATACTTTTGCATGCGTCTGACTTGCACTTAAACAGCTGCTAAAAGTGCACAAGTTGAGGTTATGTGCATTCATTGGTACATGTGCTCTCAAATCTCCAATTTTAGCAGCACATGTGCTTTTTTAAAAATGTGGGCTTAAGTGACCAAAGTTGAATATAGCATTCCATTTGAGATGCACCATTGCTTTATATATTGTGGCATTTTCCATGGCCAAAATATTGATGGCCTTATTTGTTCTTTTTTCAGGTGTGGTT
This sequence comes from Malaclemys terrapin pileata, assembly GCF_027887155.1. NCBI lineage: Eukaryota > Metazoa > Chordata > Testudines > Emydidae > Malaclemys > Malaclemys terrapin. The sequence goes on along the minus strand of NC_071506.1, from coordinate 116,863,255 downwards.
TGTTTCCCTCCACGTCCCTCCCCTCCATCTGTATTAAGGCCATATTTTCCTCATGGGGGTGTTGTGAGATTTATTGTACTTATGTTGTTATTCATGTAATTAATGTTTAAATACATGAAGGGCCTCAGGGTTTCTTTCAAGACAGTAGGTTATAGATGGGGAGGAAGTCTGTACATTTTCATTTTTTTTGGCAATAAGCAGTTTATCTGCCATAGTTAACTGAGAACACAACTATCCTGTATAGCTCCAACAGCAGGATTTTGTGAGAAGACCCTTGACAAGTAGGTTAAAGGACTTAGCAGCATATCTAGGTCTGTGATTTTTAAAAAATAATGTGTTTAACAGAGTTCTAAAAACCTTGAGGTTTTGAACAAGCCCACTGCTGATGATACCGGGGGCTTTGCTGGCTGGCCACATTCCTGAGAGCAACCTGAATGGGTCGTGGGATCAATGTCATTTAACTTTATGGGGATTAGGTAGTCTCACCAGCAGTTTGGTCTGTGTGTCTGATAGTGGTAGATGTGGAACAACATGGTTTGTTTCTCAGATTCAGATTTTCTTGCATCCACCCGTCCCTCCCCCCGCCCGACTTCCTAAATACCAGTTGGGAAAATGAATACGTTTTGAATTGAAGAAAAGGGAGGCCAGACATTTAAATATTATCAATAGAAGCATTTTCTACTGTGGAAGCTTCCCAATATTTGATTTCTGATTCTCAGCTGGTTTTCTGTGGAATTCATGTTTTGACATGGAGGTTTTGCAAAGCACATATTTTGAAAATACCAGTAGCTATGGTGGATTTATGATCAGATAACTTCAGTTATTCTGGAATCTATTACCCTGGAAAAATAGGGATATATGAACTGCTACTATTTGAATTGTGATGAGATTTTGTGTCACTTCATATTCATTCAGCCCTTCATCAACATCGGCTTTCTTTTCCAGATCCTTAAAGTAAAGCCTGTTGGGGAGAAAGTAAGTTGTAGTTAATCTTAATTTTGTCTATGAGTGTCAGCTCGAAGTGTGGGCAGTTGAGACATGTCTTCTCGTTGTCCATCCAGTGTGTTATAGGAGGAGGATCAAAACAGTTATATAGAGTTATCAGTGAGGAAATTTAGAATTTGGAGACTCCAACCCCCATTGTTTGGGGACCACATGGAGCGCCCCATGGAAGTCTACTTTTTGTTCTAAGTAATTTCTTAAATAATGTTACTGTTTTTTTAAATAATCTGTTCATGTGATTGGAAGCATGACAGGAATGAGGAAAGGTAAATATTTCAACTTACCTTTTTCATAATGGGAATGAGGTGTTGCTCTCCCACTTGGTCAAAGAACCTCAAAATCCAGGAACACAGTAAGGCTCAGATGTGAGTGCAGAGCAGGACTGGCTGGCATTGTCTGAGCCGTGGCATCCAGCTTAAAAAAAAAAATTAGAGGATAGTAGCAGTACAACTTTCTTAATGTCCTCATATTTGTTCTGGAGTGATGCTCTTAAGGGATTAAAACTTCTTTATTTTTCATCCTCACTCAATCAAGGGCCTCTGTTAAGATTGCCAACCAGGGCTTCAGTCAATGCCAATTTTGTGACGTAAGGCTACCACTTAAATGTAATGAATAGTCATGATTGGCAGGGGTTGGACTATGCATTCTTATCCACATGAGTGGCATCTCCTGATGGCACTGGTCTACAATTTTTGAGAAGTCGTCTGCTTCAGAGATAAAATGTGCTATTTATTATGTATTTTGATGTGCTGAATTCAAATATGACAATTAAAACAACTGATTGGCTACTGTTTCTAAGATATTTAAGTTTACACATTTTATGTCTATGTATATTGTTTAGATAGTAGAGTTTTAATCATAAATTGTAAACGTAGGTCTTTTCATGTGTTTATGGTTGCTTTACATGATAATATTTCACCTGTCCTGTTTATGTAACACTTTAAAAATCAGCAAAAGGGTTATATAAATAAAATGTATTATGAAACAAAAGGCAAAAAACTATTATGTACATAGTTTAGTCCTATTCAGTGTCTACTCGGCGCTTCTTGGCTTGTCTCTTGTATTCATTAAATGGAGCATCTCTTGTCACTGTCCAGCAATAGTCTGCAAGCATTGATGGGCTCCATTTGCCCTGATAGCGTTTCTCCATTGTTGCAATGTCCTGGTGAAATCGCTCGCCGTGCTCGTCGCTCACTGCTCCGCAGTTCGGTGGAAAAAAATCTAGATGAGAGTGCAAAAAATTTATCTTTAGTGACATGTTGCAACCGAGGCTTTTGTATGCCTTGAGGAGGTTTTCCACCAACAACCTGTAGTTGTCTGCCTTGTTGTTTCCGAGAAAATTTATTGCCACTAACTGGAAGGCTTTCCATGCTGTCTTTTCCTTGCCACGCAGTGCATGGTCAAATACATCATCTCGAAGAAGTTCACGAATCTGAGGACCAACAAAGACACCTTCCTTTATCTTAGCTTCACTTCAGCTTGGAAATTTTCCACGGAGGTACTTGAAAGCTGTTTGTGTTTTGTCAATGGCCTTGACAAAGTTCTTCATCAGACCCAGCTTGATGTGTAAGGGTGGTAACAAAATCTTCCTTGATTCAACAAGTGGTGGATGCTGAACACTTTTCCTCCCAGGCTCCAATGACTGTCGGAGTGGCCAATCTTTCTTGATGTAGTGGGAATCTCTTGCACGACTATCCCATTCGCAGAGAAAACAGCAGTACTTTGTGTATCCAGTCTGCAGACCAAGCAAGAGAGCAACAACCTGCAAATCGCCACAAAGATGCCACTGATGTTGGTCATAGTTTATGCACCTCAAAAGTTGTTTCATGTTGTCATAGGTTTCCTTCATATGGACTGCATGACCAACTGGAATTGATGGCAAAACATTGCCATTATGCAGCAAAGCAGCTTTAAGACTCGTCTTCGATGAATCAATGAACAGTCTCCACTCATCTGGATCGTGAACGATGTTGAGGGCTGCCATCACACCATCGATGTTGTTGCAGGCTTCAAGATCACCTTCCATGAAGAAGAATGGGACAAGATCCTTTTGACGGTCACGGAACATGGAAACCCTAACATCACCTGCCAGGAGATTCCATTGCTGTAGTCTGGAGCCCAACAGCTCTGCCTTACTCTGGAGTAGTTCCAAATCCCTGACAAGGTCATTCAGTTCACCTTGTGTTATGAGGTGTGGTTCAGAGGAGGAGGATGGGAGAAAATGTGGGTCCTGTGACATTGATGGTTCAGGACCAGAAGTTTCATCCTCTTCCTCTTCCTCGTCTGACTCAAGTGAGAATGATTCTGGTGCATCAGGAACCGGCAGTCCTTCTCCGTGGGGTACTGGGCGTATAGCTGATGGAATGTTTGGATAATGCACAGTCCACTTTTTCTTCTTTGAGACACCTTTCCCAACTGGAGGCAGCATGCAGAAGTGACAATTGCTGGTATGATCTGTTGGCTCTCTCCAAATCAGTGGCACTGCAAAAGGCATAGATTTCCTTTTCCTGTTCAACCACTGGCGAAGATCTGTTGCACAAGTGTTGCTGCATATGTGTGGGGCCCACCTCTTGTCCTGATTTCCAGTTTTGCAGCCAAAATAAAGGTGATAGGCTTTCTTAACCACAGTGGTTATACTGCGCTTTTGTGATGCACAAGTCACTTCACCACAAACATAGCAGAAGTTATCTGCACTGTTCACACAAGTACGAGGCATCTCTTCTCACTTTGGCTAAACAGAAATGTGTCCCTTTGAAAAAATCAAACACTGACAAATAAGAGAGCACGACACTGTATGATTTCTAGAGCTGATATAGGGCAATTTGTTCAGCAGAGTGATATAAGCTTTGTTATGATTGCATCATCCATGACTTCTAGGAATAACATGATGCAATTCATATCATGCATGACGCAATACCAGCCTCAGATTTCATCATTCATTGTTTTGCCTAAAAAGCAAGTACTGTCCAAACCCAGTCATAGATTTATTCATAGATCCAGTCAAAGATGTATTTTAGTCATTTCTGGTTTAAATTGAGATCCCTTCCCTTTAGAACTCACTTATCCTCCGCAATTCCCAAGTCAAGGGTCATATATACTGACCCAATAGCATATCTTGAAAACTAGAGCCAATCAACAATTTTAAGCATCATTTTTGTTCTCAGTGACCCAGAATTAGTAAAGTTTGACTACATTTATTTCAGAAGCATTTTGGCTGGAGAGAAGTGTTGGGGGAGAAGGGACAGGGAACAGAAGGGGAGGAGATAAAAGAGGAACAGTGACATGAAAGAAAAATGTTTTCAGTGAACATTCCCTCTGTAATGGGCGCTTCTCCCTGGCTAACAAGTCTTGGCTAAAATATCTAGCTTATTGTGCGGTACAATGGATGAAAAGACTGATTTAAAAATAGGCTTCATTTGGTACCAACTTCCCACAGGAATGTGAACATAAGAATGGCCATACTGGGTCAGACCAAAGGTCCATCTAGCCCAGTATCCTGTCTTCCAACAGTGGCCAATGCCATGTGCTTCAGAAGGAATTAATAGAACAGGCAATCATGGAGTGATCCATCACCTGTTGTCCACTCCCAGCTTCTGACAAACAGAGGCTAGGGACACTCAGAGCATGGTGTTGCATCCCAACTTGAATAATTGTTCAGCATCCCAGGGTTAGCAGGGGCACCCAAACTTGAGTCCCCTTATTATAACACAGGTTGGCAGGGTATTCTCTGTATGGGATCCAAGATTCTTGAACCCACCCCTTGGTCCGAAATAGCCAAAAATTTGGTAACTTTCCAGGCACTCTGCAGAAGACACCTGTTTGATAAGGTCTTGGAGTAGGCTTAGGGTGTGCTTCCTAGATGATGAAGTGCTACAGCCTATTGGCTGGTCGAGTTCCTGTGGAACTTATTTCAGTGCGGCTGAGGTTTAATTTAATTGTACATATTGTATGATTTTCACACTTCTTGGGGCATGCAGGCTGAGCCTCACCTTGTTACCATCTTCCCTCCAGCACAAGGGAGTGCTGCTCATACTAGCTAGGTGTAAGCTCCCTAACCCAGCCATCCCTGTCCTTGCCTTGCAAGTTGACAATAAATGCACCCGAGCTCCCAAGTCCGTTAAATGTATCCCCCTGTGGTATCCAGCTCCTGATCACTGGATGCCCACAGAAATCCCAGATCCTCTGTTTCCAAAGGAGCAGCTTACAGATTTTATCTTAGAGCGCTGTCCCTGTATTATGTACAGCACTTGAGTTAAATGATAAATAAAGCCCCACTTAATATGCGATACTGTGGATCCCACAATATTAAGATTCCACCACAATTTTGATTTTAATTACTTTGCACAGTCCACAATTTTGCATACATTTTGAGGTTTGCAACCACACTTTTTCCCCATTAGTACAGTAGAACCCCATTTATCCAAGCTGACAGCAGCAGGACTCCTGCTGTCACCCCCACGCATTAATGACTGTAATATAGTTGCAGTGAAATGTCTGGGTATAAAAAAAAAATGAGCAGGCATAATACTTGAGTGTTTATATCATTCCAGCAAATTTTTCTTAAAGAAATAGGTCTTCTCTTGCTTTTCCAAATTACCACAATTAATAAAGGTCCATTATTACTGATCTGCAATTTTCCATGACTTGTCTGCAATTCAGCTGCAATTATTTGACAATCACCCTGTGATTCAAGTAGGGCCTTAATTATAAAACAAAAGGAAATTTATTTAAGAAAGAATAGAGATTCAAATAAAAACCGGTATGAGAGATGGGAACAAATGGCTACATATTAAACAACATCATAACATGCTTTCTAGAGACTAAACTTAACTAACAAGGCATTCTCCTGTCTCCTACAAGATAGCTTACCCCATGTTCTTTCCCCAGCATTTGCAGCCAGTTTGGTTGAGTCCTCTTCTTGTAAGATCAAGCCTGCAGGCAGTTTGTCCCACCAGATTAAAGGAAACATGGGGTTCATCTGACCCCTAGAAATAGTCCCCCAAATCATAGTTTTAGTTTGCAAACAGGATAACCCCCTGTAGTTTATTTTTTTCCCTGTGTGCTTCTTTCATGCTGATTTGACTTCTCTTTATTAGCTTTTGACTCAATATGTAAATGGGCCTCCATTGTAAAGGTTACAATACTTAATTTATACATAGCCAGAGAGAGAAATGTTTCTGGTGGAATGATTCTGGGGTGTGTCACTTTACGTGTTTTAAGAACATAATTTTTGTACAGATACATAACTCCACAGATATCAGCTGTACATACATCTCACAATGATTGTGATGAACAGTATGACACGGGCTTTCATTAGAGACCTTACATTATGCTGTTTGAGCTGTAAATATCAGACTATGGGGATCTTTGTAACCCTTATGCACCCTTTATGCCCTCTGCCAGTTAACATAACGAGGTCCCTGGGTCACAATGATTAATTATGTTAGAGCACCTAGGACCTTGGATAGGCATCTTTATTATTTTAAATATAAATAAAAAAAATAAATGTTTGGAACTCCCATCTTACTCAGAAGTCAGTTCAAAATCAAAGTATGTATTTCAAGACAAATTTATCAAACAGATGTACCAGCTTCTTTAATCAGGAGACAAAAAGCAAGTTTCATCCACAGGTGTATTTGAAAAGGTTTAGTTTGTTAAAGAAATGAAGAATTATAGCATTATGAACCTGAAATCCATCATTATGAGTCTGGTACCCTTTGAATATGATAGCTTTTTCTATGTTATTCCAAGCGGCATACTTAGTCTTCCTTTAAAGAAACATTTTGGCTAGATTTAAAAAAAATAAAAATAAAATTTGTTTCCTGTATTTGGAGGAATGAAGACTGAAGCTTCCAGAGATTAAGAAAGCTGAGCAGGCTTACTGTCTGAAATGATTTTTGTTGCTCTCTTCCCAAGCCAAAAGCTTGTCAATGAGCAGCATAGAGTACTCCATTATTAACACACTGGCTCATGCATCTTCTCAGTGATTGACTCTGCTTAGATTGGGTGTGATTGCACAAGTTTTGTTGTGTCAGAGACTACTTGGGATGGCAGGAAGTTTTCTTGTTGATGCACCAGCTCCAGATAAATGTCATTGCTAATCCATCAGTTTACAAAATACAGTATATTTTAAAAAATATGAAAATGCTTCAATATTGGTAAGTGGATTTAGAGTACAGCTGCTTGTTTATTTATAGGGATATTGTCAAGGTTGGTAAATCAATTTTTTTTCTTGTGTCTTTTAGAAAACTATAATTTTGTATAGGAAGAAGTTTAAAATTTTTTACTTTTTCCTTTCACAAAAATAAGTTATTAGCTCAATACATACGAATAACCTTTCAATAATAAACCGATGTGTAAATATGGTAGAAAAATTGGTAAGGAAACAGATGTTTTTAACTTTCCAATTGGCTATGTATTTAAAAACAGAGAGGAACAGTAGGCAGAATACTATGACATTGTCAGTGCCCCTTTTAATCAGGGTTTCCTTAATCTTTGCCATCCTAACATCACTGATAGATTAGGTGTTCTCTATTAATCTGTGTAGAGTTGACCAAAAATTAGGGGGGAAATTGAAATTTTTTCTTAAATGGAAAAATGTCACATTTTTCACAAAAATCAAAAATTGTTGGTGAGCTCCAAAATTGTGTCTATTTATCTAATTAGTCTAATCTAGTTTTTTATATCAGATTCATCACCGTGGTATCTGAACATCCAAGTGACAGGTAGATATTCTTAAGTAGTGTATTCAGAAAGAACTTAGACTCATTCGAGTGTTGAGTGAATATGCTGAAATGGAATTCTCACTCAGTTAGAACAAGGGATACTGTACTACTCACTTTACTGTGAATAAATGGTAATTCTCGGGTTATTTGTTGACCATATAAGGTATGTCTAGACTGCAGCTGGGAAGGTATACCCTTGCGTTAATGGGACTCAAATTAGCACTCTAAAAATAGCAATGTGGATGTTCCGATTTGAGCGGAAGCTCAGTCTCTCAAGACCATCCAACCTCTAGGCTTCAGAGCCTGAACTCTGCTCTAAGCCAGAACAGCCACGTTGTTATTTTTAGCCGCTAGCTTGAGCCCCACTAGTGCAAGTCCGTCTTCCTGGGCTGAGAGGCTCACACCAAGCTGCAGTGTAGATGACATACCCACAGAATGCTTGCTGATTATTTTTTTTTTTTTTGTACTCTCCCTGGTGGAGGGTACTTATTACATAATCTTAACACAGGGATTTGCATAATCACTATACAGCTGGTGAAAAAAATTCTCTATAACCATATGTGGATAATGTCAATTCCTTCATTTTGATTGGCTACTGTAAATCCCTGCCAGTAGAATTGGCTTCTGACCTGAGAAGTCCCTCTTGGTAAGCACACAATAAGCATGGCTAACTCAACTTCTAAGCCCTTCTCCCATCTAGTCACCCCACCAAGCCCCATGTTCTAATTACAGTTTAATTAAACAGGAGTTTCTCTTGGTGATGAAGACTAAGCCTTCCATAAGGGTAAAGTGGAGTAGGGAGGAAGACATGCAGACTGTGAAGAAGTGCTGTGACAGGGCAGCCATAAATATAAGGAGCCAGTCAGAGCACAGGGTGTATTGCTGGGGAACACATTACAGTATAATGAAGGTATCACTTTCAAGTAAACTTGTTAGTAGCTGTTCCTGAGCTAATGAACATTGAGACAAAAGGATTCCATTATCACCTCCTATGTTTAAATGCCTCATTGTATCAGAGCCCTAATGTGTGTAATTTTGCTTATGCCAGGATGCTATTTTGATGAACACCTTGGATTAGTTGGACAGAAATCTATTTATCTAACCCAGGTTTTTATACTGCATTCAAAACCATGTTATCTAAGTGCCATGTTTGTTGGCAAGACAAGAGATGTCAGGATTTAAAACAATATAAATTCAAACATGTTGTGATGGGTTTCCCCCGGGGTGCCACCTGGAACTGGGGTACCACTGAGCCCCCTGACCACCAGCCTGGGCTCCCTCTCACACTGTACTGCTGTGACAAGCTACAAAGCCCTCCAGCCTGTACTTAAACCAGCATACGTATAGGTAGGGGCACACCCAGCTCCGGTTATAAGTAGGCTCTCTGACCAGCCCCTGTATAGGAAGGCTGCTCCCAGGTCCTCAGGCATGTACCCCCTCTGGAGTATAAACTCAAAATTATACCGTCTTGCGCTGCACAGGGAACTGCACAGCGTAAGCTCATAAAATTTGCCCCCTCCCTCAATGTGGAGAGGAGTATGCAACAGCCTTTTGCCCCTGAGTTTTGATTCCCACACACTGGTCTAGATAAAGCAAAAACAAATTTATTGACTACAAAAGATAGATTTTAACTGATTGTAAGTGATAGCAAACGGATCAAAACAGATTACCTAGCAAATAAACAAAAAATGCAAACTAAGCTTAATATACTAAATAGATTGGATATGAATTAGCAGATTCTCACCCTAAGAAATGATACAAGCAGGCTGCAGGTGCTTAAGGGGCAAGCTACACTTGCTTTACAGCTTGGAATCACCAGGTGTTTCAGTCACAGACTAAAAATCCCTTTAACCTGGGTCCAGCACTTCCCTCAGTCCAGTCTTTGTTCCTCAGGTGTTTCTGGGAGTCTTCTTCTGTGGGGAGCGAAGAACCGCAGATGATGTCACTCCCTGCCTTATATAGCTTTTGCATATGGCAGGAACCCTTTGTTCCAGTATGTCCAGACCAGTCTGTGGAAAAACACTGACATCCCAAGATAGAGTCTAGAGACATGGGGTCACATCACATGTCTTTGTAGAGTCGTAGCAGCCATTACTCGGAGGCTGTCTGTAGCATTCACAGGAAGGCTCCCCAGGTGGGCGATAAGCTTCTCCTAAGGCCTATTGTTTTTTCCTTATGGCTCATTGCCCTGAATAGGCCCTTCCCCAACCAGCCATCTAGACTGAAAGCGTCTTGTCTAGTGAACATTACCCAGGTGTAACTACATTTGAAATACAGACACATAGTCAATATTCATAGCTTCAGATATAAAAGTGATACATGCATACAAATAGGATAATAATATTCAGCAAATCATAACCTTTTTAGTGACATCTCACATGACTTATCTTGCATAAAATGCATCATAACTATGTCATAATCATATAATAATATCACTATGAAGAATATGGGGTGCAGTGTCACACATGCAAGAAGCCTGGGAAACAAGCAGGGAGAACTGGAAGTCCTGGCACAGTCAGGGAACTATGATGTGATTGGAATAACAGAGACTTGGTGGGATAACTCACATGACTGGAGTACTGTCATGGATGGATATAAACTGTTCAGGAAGGACAGGCAGGGCAGAAAAGGTGGGGGAGTTGCGTTGTATGTAAGAGAGGAGTATGACTGCTCAGAGCTCCGGTATGATACTGCAGAAAAACCTGAGAGTCTCTGGATAAAGTTGAGAAGTGTGAGCAACAAGGGTGATGTCGTGGTTGGAGTCTGCTATAGACCACCAGACCAGGGGGACGAGGTGGACGAGGCTTTCTTCTGGCAACTAGCAGAAGTTGCTAGATCACAGGCCCTGGTTCTCATGGGAGACTTTAATCACCCTGATATCTGCTGGGAGAGCAATACAGCGGTGCACAGGCAATCCAGGAAATTTTTGGAAAGTGTAGGGAACAATTTCCTGGTGCAAGTGCTGGAGGAACCAACTAGGGGCAAAGCTTTTCTTGACCTGCTGCTCACAAACAGGGAAGAACTAGTAGGGGAAGCAAAAGTGGATGGGAACCTGGGAGGCAGTGACCATGAGATGGTCGAGTTCAGGATCCTGACACAAGGAAGAAAGGAGAGCAGCAGAATACGGACCCTGGACTTCAGAAAAGCAGACTTCGACTCCCTCAGGGAACAGATGGGCAGGATCCCCTGGGAGAATAACATGAAGGGCAAAGGGGTCCAGGAGAGCTGGCTGTATTTTAAAGAATCCTTATTGAGGTTGCAGGAACAAACCATCCCGATGTGTAGAAAGAATAGTAAATATGGCAGGCGACCAGCTTGGCTAAACAGTGTAATCCTTGCTGATCTTAAACGCAAAAAAGAGGCTTATAAGGAGTAGAAGATTGGACAAATGACCAGGGAGGAGTATAAAAATATTGCTCAGGCGTGCAGGAGTGAAATCAGGAAGGCCAAATCACTCTTGGAGTTGCAGTTAGCAAGAGATGTTAAGAGTAACAAGAAGGGTTTCTTCAGGTATGTTAGCAACAAGAAGAAAATCAAGGAAAGTGTGGGCCCCTTACTGAATGAGGGAGGCAACCTAGTGACCGAGGATGTGGAAAAAGCTAATGTACTCAATGATTTTTTTGCCTCTGTCTTCACGCACAAGGTCAGCTCCCAGATTGCTGCACTGGGCAGTACAGCATGGGGAGAAGGTGGCCAACCCTCTGTGGAGAAAGAAGTGGTTCGGGACTATTTAGAAAAACTGGACGTGCACAAGTCCATGGGGCCGGATGCGCTGCATCCGAGGGTGCTAAAGGAGTTGGCGGGTGAGATTGCAGAGCCATTAGCCATTATTTTTGAAAACTCATGGCGATCGGGGGAGGTCCCAGATGACTGGAAAAAGGCTAATGTAGTGCCCATCTTTAAAAAAGGGAAGAAGGTGGATCCGGGGAACTACAGGCCAGTCAGCCTCACCTCAGTCCCTGGAAAAATCATGGAGCAGGTCCTCAAGGAATCAATTATGAAACATTTAGAGGAGAGGAAAGTGATCAGGAACAGTCAGCATGGATTCACGAAGGGGAAGTCGTGCCTGACTAACCTAATTGCCTTCTATGATGAGATAACTGGCTCTGTGGATGAGGGGAAAGCAGTGGATGTGTTATTTCTTGACTTTAGCAAAGCTTTTGATACTGTCTCCCACAGTATTCTTGCCACCAAGTTAAAGAAGTATGGGCTGGATGAATGGACTGTAAGGTGGATAGAAAGCTGGCTAGATCGTCGGGCTCAACGGGTAGTGATCAATGGCTCCATGTCTAGTTGGCAGCCGGTTTCAAGTGGAGTGCCCCAAGGGTCGGTCCTGGGGCCGGTTTTGTTTAATATCTTTATTAATGATCTGGAGGATGGTGTGGACTGCACTCTCAGCAAGTTTGCAGATGACACTAAACTAGGAGGCGTGGTAGATACACTAGAGGGTAGGGATCGGATACAGAGGGACCTAGACAAATTAGAGGATTGGGCAGAAAAAAACCTGATGAGGTTCAACAAGGACAAGTGCAGAGTCCTGCACTTAGGACGGAAGAATCCCATGCACTGCTACAGACTAGGGACCGAATGGCTAGGTAGCAGTTCTGCTGAAAAGGACCTAGGGGTCACAGTGGACGAGAAGCTGGATATGAGTCAACAGTGTGCTCTTGTTGCCAAGAAGGCTAACGGCATTTTGGGCTGTATAAGTAGGGGCATTGCCAGCAGATCGAGGAACGTGATCGTTCCCCTTTATTCGACATTGGTGAGGCCTCATCTGGAATACTGTGTCCAGTTTTGGTCCCCACACTACAAGAAGGATGTGGAAAAATTGGAAAGAGTCCAGCAGAGGGCAACAAAAATGATTAGGGGTCTGGAGCACATGACTTATGAGGAGAGGCTGAGAGAACTGGGATTGTTTAGTCTCCAGAAGAGAAGAATGAGGGGGGATTTGATAGCAGCCTTCAACTACCTGAAGGGGGGTTCCAAAGAGGATGGAGCTCGGCTGTTCTCAGTGGTGGCAGATGACAGAACAAGGAGCAATGGTCTCAAGCTGCAGTGGGGGAGGTCCAGGTTGGATATCAGGAAAAACTATTTCACTAGGAGGGTGGTGAAACACTGGAATGCGTTACCTAGGGAGGTGGTGGAGTCTCCTTCCTTGGAGGTTTTTAAGGCCCGGCTTGACAAAGCCCTGGCTGGGATGATTTAGCTGGGAATTGGTCCTGCTTTGAGCAGGGGGTTGGACTAGATGACCTCTTGAGGTCCCTTCCAACTCTGATATTCTATGATTCTATGATTCTATGTTACTAAACTCTTAGCTTTTTGCTTTAATACTGTTATACAAACATTGACTCACACATCTAGGTTTAATTAAATAAGATGGCTACAAACTGTTTAATTGTTTTAAACTGGTCAACTTTTTGATGAGAAAAAACAGGTTGATCAATGCTATAAAAAGATTTTAAAGAAATGTAGCTCCATTTTTATTTTTTGTATAATAATTAGTATCTTCTGGCCATCTGAGGTTACCAATGTTGACTTACTTCCTGCTATTGCCTATTCTGATCTGACTAGTACAGTGGTTCTCAAAGCTGGTCCGCCATTTGTTCAGGGAAACCCGCTGGCGGGCCGGCCGGTTTATTTACCTGCTGCGTCCTCAGGTTCGGCCGATCGCAGCTCCCACTGGCCGCGGTTCGCCGCTCCAGGCCGATGGGGGCTGCAGGAAGCACATTCCTCGGCCCGCGCTGTTTCCCGCAGCCCCCATTGGCCTGGAGTGGCGAACCGCAGCCAGTGGGAGCCGCGATCGGCCGAAGCTGCGGATGCGGCAGGTAAACAAACCGGCCCGGCCTGCCAGGGGTTTTCCCTGAACAAGCGATGGACCGGCTCTGAGAACCACTGGACTAGTAGACATCATGCCATATGGTTAAATCACCTAATTCCTCCTTCCTTTTTAATGCTGAATTAGCTGGCTGTACTGATACATAGTGGAAGAATGTGTATCTGTCCTGCAGGATGATGCAATATGTTTGGCTTTCAAAATTAAATAGAAAGACTTCATGTCATGACACAAGATAGACACACTGTTGTTTATTACATCACTAAACCAAACCTTTATTCTTCTGCTTGTAAAATTAAGTGGACAGGTTATAATAAAATGGTCTGTTTTTCACAATCTACTCTGAAAGAGTAAACATACACGACATGACTGCAGCTTGGACGTGCTAACGTTGTATGTGAAATTATTAAAATATATCCATGTGATCTGATGCAGAAGTTCTCTGGCATAAAAGTTTAGAATAGGCACTAAAATGGGTGAGACTGTAGGTCATTCTCCATCCTATTCAGTAGTTAGCTTCCCTGGGCTTGTTTACACACACAAACAAGTTGCACTGCTTTACTTATACTGGTATAATTAAAGCAGTACAAGCCTCCTAGTGTGGATGTAGTTATACTGGTAAAAATGTGCTTATACCAGGATAGCTTATTCTGGTACAGGAAGGGGAATAACTATACCAATATAAGGCATTTTTTGTAATGATATAACTTGAATCCACATTAGGACTTGTACCGATATAACTACATCAGTTTAAAAAAAAGTCACATCCTTGAGGCCTTAGTGAAATAATTATACTGATACAAGAACTGTGTGTAGATCAGGCTTCTATGGAACATGCCAGCAAGGATGCTAATTAGTGCATATCTTAATGGTGGCATTTTGCAATATGGCAGCTTGCCAGTCAAGAACTACATTTAATCCATTTCACATATGCCAGTACAAAAGATTTCCCTCCCCCCCCCCCCAGTTAAATTATTGGAGCTGCATGTGATGCCCTTGGAAGGAGTAAACAAACTGACTTGGGCACCAGGTGTCCCATCAAGCTGCAGAGCTCCTGGATGATTGAATTTATGTATTTTAAGAGGTTTTGTGAACATGTTTTAATGTTATATTTGAATTAATAATTAAGTGGCAAAAAATGACATTAATGCAGAGTTAAGGTTGCTTGGTGGTATATTGTCTCCTTGCAGTAGGTTGAGTTGAGGAAAACTCAAACTTATGAAAAACAGGAAATGCACAGTTAAGGTTGCACAGTTAACTGTACCCTTTTTCATCAATGCCCCAGTACGCCCCAATACACACAGACCTTTATTCTGCCACCCCCACAGTTGCTGAAATGTACAACCTCTTTCCCCTCCCCTACCACCCATCGCCATTTATCCCACTTCCCAAAGCTCCCCTCCCTTTGCTGCAGCCCCAAACCCATTCCCTCTATTTCCCCACTCCTCCACCCTTAATACCACTCTTCTCCCAGGAAGCATTCATGTCTAACGTTTCCCCAAAGACTTGGATTACATCCCCCCATGACTCTCAAATTGTAGCAACCTCCAGTCACTCAGTCCAAAACTCCTTGCCTCTTAGGAGGGAGCATGTGATTAATTTATCCTTAATGATGATAATTGAAGGGTGAATCAGTCATCCATCTCAATGAGGTTTGAGATTCATCTAATTATTAGTACCTCTCAGTTCAACAGTATAAGACAGCAGAAGAGAACTGGTTTTTTTTTTTAGGGTGGGGGGGAAGGGAACTGCAACTTGGGAAGCCTTTGGTCAGTTGACCCCCAAATTTGGATCGCTAATACTACCTTGCACCTCCATGATGAGGCACACCAAATTTCAAAGCAGTCTGAGTAACCATTTGGATTTTAGAGCACTTACAAGAGTCAAGTTTTAAAGCACATAAAGTGGCAGGAATGGAACCCTCTAGCCATATTGGTGCATACACACAGTAAAAAAAATAATGTATATTTTCTTAAATACTATTATCAGTTTGGGTCCCCCCAAAGATTTAGTGGTGCCGTGCACTACCTTGGGTATAACTTGACAGACTGTGACCCACATCACTTCAATAGTTTGAGGTCTTGGGGTGGGGGGGGAGAGAGAGAGAAGAGGTGACTTGAATTCTGCACAAAAAAATTCCCCAACTGGGTTTTGGTTTTTCTTTTCTTTTCTTTTTTTTTTTTATGGCTGTTTTTTTTCCCCCCAGGGTTCATATCTCTGCAGCTCTTAGCTTAAATGACCCCGGATTACACTACAGTTTTAGTGTTCTAGCTCTGTGTGAGTTGGGAATCACAGCCCTAGCTCTTAGTGTAGACATAGCCTTAGAGTTTTAGATGATTGATCTGTGCAGCTAGTGGTAAGGTCAAGTGGATGCTGTGGTGGAGACAATTTGTTTTGTTTGGGCAATGCAGAAAAAATGCCAGCGGGGAAAAGAGTGTTTTTTAACTTTCAAATAGTCACTTGCAAGATGAACCTCTTGTTCTTATTTCAAAGCGCAATAAATAATTTTTAAAGCTGCTGCCTTTCCTTTTGTTAGAGTGATGAGTACTCATTTTATTTGCTATTTTCTTTTTTCCTCTTTTCCTTTTTTCCTGTGACATGCTGAACACAACATAGGAATCTGACCTTGGGTTCTTTTTTCTGTTTCCCAACCATGTAACTTCCTGACTTGTAATATTAGACCAGTTCAGGTGGTACTGTAGTGGTTTTTTTTCCACTCACGCTCCCAATCTTGGCTGCTAATTTTCCTAATAATTAAATTCAAACTTCCCCTGTTCAGCATTACATCTGTGATATTTGTGCTAGAAATTAGCCTTGATTAATTGTGACCTGCATTTGAAAGTCAGCAGTGGTTTATTAGAACTTCTAAAAAAGCATTTTACAAGTTTTTTTTTGTTTTTGTTAACTCTATGGGCATTCGTGAACTGTTAAGGATACTGTTCTTAGTACATTTTGAGTTCAAGACACGTTTGCTGGGATAGATCAAATGGGCCAATCACAATGCATATTTTCTGTGCCTTTGATCGGCTGAGTATATCTAATGTAGTCAGGAGTATCAGTAGAAGCCATTTCACTTGGTTTCACAAGGGGAGAGTTTGACCTGGAAAATCAAATAGGCAGGAAGTGGGAAGAAATACATCTGCTGGTTCCTATGTGTCTCTGACACTAACAGGCAGTTGCCTAGTACATTGTTACCTTCTGTGATTCTCTACTTATTGTGAACTGTCTTGTTTTATATTTTGGTTCACATAATAATTATAGGACAGTTTTATAATAACTTTGATCTCAGAAAAATGTACATTGTTGCATCAGAAGCCTGCTTCTTTTCCAGTTCTTGTGAGACAGCAAACACTGCAAATATCAGAAAAGTGTCAACATTGACTTTTGCTTATGGATTTACAAGAAGAATTGATCATGGGAAAACTTTCTGAACATCAGGGATTTGAATCCATGCAAACTGGTTATGATGCACAATATTTACAAGGCTGTTTGTTACCCTACTTGAAAGGGTTTGCATTCTGCTGCTGGGCATCTTCAGTATAACAGCTTCATGTCTACATTAACCCTGTAGCAAAGTGAGGCTAAAATTGCGTCTTCTACTCCATAGCTAGCTGCTGTTATGGGCATGAATATGTTGTATTATGTAAACTTCTGTTCCAGGAAAAGTGTTAACCTCCAAGTTTCCCCTTGTTCTATCTGTTAAAAGTTCAAGGGATCTACCATCAATCTTTATTACCTGAGTCATCAGGCTGGATGAGAGGGGTTGTGTACACAAGGATTTATGTGTATATTTCTTTGCCCTCTCTCCACCCGTATACCCATATATTTATTGTTGTCACACCTCTCAGCTTTTAGATCTTCCACAGTGTGACACCGGCAATCAAATTGTTTGACAGGTGAGAGATATACAGATCACCTGTGGCTGATTACACTTTGTGTGCCTTTATTGAGATTTTAATGGTTTTTAACTTTAAAACCTTGTTTTAAGTATGTTTTAAAGTAAGTAATTAGTTTAAAAAAAAATAAAACTGGAATAATAAATAGGTCATCGGTAGGGTATGATTCCTGGATTTTCAGATCCCCAGGACAGCGCTCTATTACGCAAGCTACAAAGAATGTATTATTTTTGTTGTGGACAAGGCATGCCAGAAGGACACTACACATATTTAGCAATTGGGTTACACAGCTGTTTGGTAGGCAGCTGCAGTATATTGAGACTTGGATTCCTGAATTCTGTTCCTGGCTCTGGGAGGGGAGTGTTGTGTAGTGGCTAGAGCCGTGGCTATAGACCAGATAGACAAGTATGCTGACTGGGCATAGTAATTTGAAAGACAATGTGTCTTGGGTCTTCTTTGTTAGAGACCTGGGTTCTATTCTCAGTGCTGCCTGAAATGACCTTGTGCTGCCTTGCAGTTAATTTATTTGTAGAACAGGGAAAGCAATTTGACTGCCTTCTATAATGTGTATAAACTGTGCTGAAGAATAAGAGTGGTGAAGTATAGAAATATAAACAGCAGTAAGTAGAAGTGAAATCTGAACTTCTTGCTTTCAGCTGAGTGCACTTTCCCATAGGGTACAAAGTACTTTGTGGAGGGGAGTCTCTCACACACACTCAACCACCCATCCCGCCTGCTTCCCTTTGTGGTGCAATGGAAGAGACAATTGGATTCAGCCACTAGGTGATACACATGTGAGGTCTGCTGATTTTTAGGTAATCCATTTGGAAGGCAGGTGCAATATTAAGGGCAGGCACATTCTATTGTGGCTATTCTAAATGTGGCTTAAATTCTAGCATGACCTGCAGGTCTCTTTGGGAAGAATCAAAGTGTTTTTATTAGGGATGGGTCAATCACACAAAGTTTGAGATCTTGGAAACTATTTTTGGGTTTCCAAAGCTAGCTTATGTTTATAATCTTTCATTTATATGAAATTTTTTCATAGATTTGTATTGTGTGTTTTAATTTTGAAAATTTTTCAAGCTACAACAAATTTTATTATATATTAATATTGTGATATAACTTAGATGTACTACATTGTGTTCTCTGTTTTGGGTACTCTTATTTATAATGATAACTTCTGAAGTAACAAAATGGTTTAAAAATTTATTTGTGACTCTCCCATCCCAAACAGATTGATTTAATTTGTTACTATAAATAAACAGATTTATGAATCTCTCACCTACAAATAGATTTCTGTAATTGCAGCTATAAATAATCATAGTGTACAGAATCAAGTTGTAAAGATCAGTTGATTGAATGTTTGATAGTTCATCTTACTGTTTAAAGAATGGAATTTGTAACAAATAAAAATAAAAAAAACTGTGAGGTTTCAAACATCATGTATCTTTCAACTAGAAACTCCAGCTCCTCTTACATTTTTCCTTACTTTTGGTTACAGCTTTGAAGTGTTTGACTCTGCTCTGGAAAGTGATTTTTAAGATGCAGTGTTTTTATTGCCTCTTGATTTCCATAACAAATATGCTCAGTCTATAAATAAATAGATGTTTTTCTAACTGCTATCCCTGCAAACTCAACCTGGGTCTTGAGAGTCAGGCTGGGTTTTTTTCTTGTATATTTGTTGGCATCATCATCCATAATAAAGATTCTTCAGGAAAAAAATATGCCCACAATTACACCAATACAAACCCATAATCTTTAAATTTCCATTTCATGCTGAAGACTCAGCAGCTGAACTCCTTACTAGAGTCAATAAAACTTCATTAAAAAGTCACTAATACAGAACAATGTGCTTTGTTTTATTGGTTTAGTTGTTCAGCAACATCAAAGATGGAGAAAGTTTACAGTTGTTTGAGCAAGGGCATCGCACAGCACACAAGCAGGAGACACACACCATGGAGGCAGTGCGGCTGGTGGAATTCAATCTAAAACAAGTGCTCACAAAGCTTGTGACTAATCTCTTTGGTGATGGTAAGTATTGCAATGTGGTGTTAGACCCTTTCACCTAGTCTACTGGTGGGCAGGCATGGATCCAAGTTTTTGAGAACGATTATGCAGCATAATAAAAGAGAGAGAGCCAGGGAGAGCTGTTGGGACCTGTCATGGCACTAAAACAGCTGCATTTGTTGTCTATTGATTGCTCTTTTTGATATAATCAGTAATTTTATATACAATTACATATTGTGTGTATGTTATTACATCCACTCTGTCCAAGAAGTAACATGAAAGTTCCCCATAGCTTAATAAACTAGACTCTGTAACTGAGTGGAGGGTGTCCACCATTTGCTGTTTCGAGGTTATAGAGTGTGTGTGTATGAATAAGAATGGTTTTTAATAACAGTTACTATACTGAAGTTTATTCTGCAGCAGGTTAGGGGGAGGCCAGATGAACATTAGAAAAAAACATTCTTAAATAAATAGTTGCTAAACCTGCAGACTGAAACTTTAAATTACTAGATTCCCTACTCATTTTGATCTATCAGTGAGGTTATTCTCTTTCTCCCTCCCTCCCTCCCTCCCCATTTTTCGGGAACATAAAGACATAGCGTATGGTCAGGAACTTATAAGAATTAAGTCCTTTTCCTCTCTCCTGTCTTTCACTCTCCAGCTCTTCTCTGATTACTTCCAGCTCAGTTGTCAGTGAAAACAGAACAATAAAGTAAGGTGGCGCCAAAGGAACAAAATCCGTGCTATGTAGTTTATTATGTAGACATACAATATGGGCTCAGTGCAAAAGATCTTGGATAAGTTCAAATAAATTCTGCCTGTCACAGCATTTATCTTTGAATGTTTATTCTGCTGTCCAACTTATCGTATGTTTTTTGTTTACTTTTCTGCCTCAGAAACGCAAATGTCCCTCAGATTTTAATTTTGAATTTGAAATGGATTTTACTTTGTTGCTTCTGTAGAAAAATGATGTAATTTTTCTTTTTGTTGAAATAGAATTATACTGTAAGGTCCCACATTCAGTTGCTTAAGGTCCCACATTCAATTGCATGCTCTCTCTCTCTCTCTCTCTCTCACACACACACACACACACACACACACACACACTCACTTTTGTTTATTATTGCTGCTTTTCATAAATCACTTAGGTTGTATTCTTTACAGATTATGAAGTCGGCAAAACCTCTCAGTTGAGTTACACATTCTATCAAGTGGGATAACATGTTCATAAGCACTGGAGCTATAGCAAGCTTCTGAGGTATCTTACTGCCATACATGTCATTAAATAACATAAGTTACTTAAAGTCTATCCTTTTGTGAAAGCTAAATGACTATATCAGGTCTTTATTTTATCTCTCGAAGTCTTTCCTCTGGTTTTATTGATCACTGGCAAAACAATCATAAATATTAGAATAGGAAAAGACCTAGAATATTAAGTCATCTTGTTCGCATTCTTGACAATATATGATGGTTCCTTTTGTTACATTTTCTAGTGTTTTGTCTTGTCGAATTTTACATTTCCCAAATTATATGCCTTCCACCTCTTCCAATAGATCTCACTGTCAGGGAGCTTTTCCGGATATTCAGCCTAGATTTCCGCTTTCTTAATTTCCTTCCATTCCTTCTAGTTACTGTGTATGTCCTCTCGTAATACAGTAATTAATTTCTCTCACTCTGCATTTATACTCTTCAGATGTTTGAAGATTGTTGTGTGCCCACTTAGTCATCATTGCACCAAGCTACACGTACTACATACCAAGCTATTTTAATCTTTCCTCATGCAGTAAATCAGTCTCTCCTGCTTACCGATCTTTTTTGTTGCCCTCCTTTGAACTCTCTTCAGTTGTCCGAAGCTTTTTCACACTGAGGTGTCCAGAGCTGAATGCAGTATTTCAGAAGTGGGCTGACCAGAGAGGAACTATTATTTTTTTGCTCTGTGACTTGTTGCTCTGCATAAATAGCCCAAAGTTCATTGGCCTTTTTTGTTGCCACATCTCATTGTAAACTCATAACTAATTTGCTGCCAAGTACTTTCACCTTTACTCCTTTGCAGATTCCTTCCTCACTCAATATCTTTATTTCAGATTATTTCCCCCGATCTGTTAGATTGCATTTTCCTAAGCCAACTCTCATTTTATGTGTTGCCCGTATTTCTAACCACTCTAGGCCCCTTCATATTACCTCTAATCTTTGCAGAACTTTCCAGTTTATTATAATCAGTGTTGTTTGCTACCATTTTTGACTAATTAGTGAAGTTGTTAAGTAAGACTGATCTAATACTGACCCATGCAACAGCTCATAAATGTCTTTCCCCAAGTCAGTCCTGATTATGTGGGTCCTACATAAATGCTGACTTTTAAAAACAACCCTCGTGCTGGAAAATGTTCAGCACATTCAGCTCATTCGTGCCTGAGTTCGGGACAGACATATGAAACAACAAATGGAAAACTTTGGCATGAATGGAATCCTGTCATTGCAATGGAAGAAATGTCCCTCCCCTGCATGAGGATGGAATGATCCTTATGGAGAAAGTCCCATTTAAAGATACAAAACTGGGAAGAATTCTGTACAACTTGTATGCCCTTTTGAATAATTGACCAGTCCTCAAGGTGATTCAAATCAGATCAAGTGTCCAGCTGTTCCCCTGTCACCAGTCTCTACAGAGAGATGTATTCTTTAGAGTTCTTTAGAGGCTGTATTACCATACAGAATTTATTTTGCTAATAAGGGACATAAAAGGACCTGTGTCCAAAAATATGCTTGCTTCTGTACCTCTAGTATAGTAGGAACATATGCTTCTGGAAGTTTGGACACATCAGAAGGCAGAAATGAGATGTCAGGCAAGGACATTGCTAGTTTGGTCCTGTAGCATCATGGGAAGCTGCCACCTGTCCCCATAGCAGGTGGTGAGTGAAAATGAATGTGTTGATTTCTGCTTGGGCTGCTAGCTACATGGTGGTTTCCATAGTGGTTATAGTATGGGCTACCATAATTGGTGTTCTGCTCATGAACAGTAGTGGAGGGCAAGTGTCTCCCATGTGGAGACTAACTGCAAATTTAAATATACTGGTGAGCATATTTAGTATGCCTCCAGTTATGTGGTATGCTGCCTCTAAGGTGTTCAGCCCATTTCTCTTTGCAGAATAGCCATTTCTGCAATCATTTCCCGGTCAATTCATAAAAAGAACAGGAGTACTTGTGGCACCTCAGAGACTAACAAATGTATTTGAGCATAAGCTTTCATGGGCTACAGCCCACTTCATCAGATGCATAGAATGGAACATATAGTAAGAAGATATATATACATACAGAGAACATGAAAAAGTGGAAGTAGCCATACCAACTGTAAGGGGCTAATTAATTAAGATGAGCTATTATCAGCAGGAGAAAAACAACTTTTGTAGTGATAATCAAGATGGCCCATTTTAGACAGTTGACAGGAAGGTGTGAGGATACTTAACATGGGGAAATAGGTTCAATATGTGTAATGACCCAGCCACTCGCAGTCCATCAACTAGATACCATTAACTTAGGTTTGAATAGCAACTAGGAGTGGCTGGGTCATTACACATATTGAATCTATTTCCCCATGTTAAGTATCCTCACACCTTTACCCATTCAATCCTACATAAATAGGTTATAACTATTGATTTTAATATTCCAGTTATGTGAATCATCCTGCCAGGTTTCAGTAATTCCCACTAGATTAAATTTATGCTCATAAATGAGCAATTCCGGTTCCTTTCATATGTTACTCAGGCTTCTATCATTGGTGTATAGGCAATTGAAGAATTTCTTCTCTTCATATCCTTTAGTGCCTTGATTAATTTTGTTGCCAGCATGTTGTTGTGCTAAGTGATTTCTCATGTCTTCCCTCTTTCTACCCTTCCCTTTTGTTATTTAACATCCTCCTGCCTACTGTGGTCAGCCTGTCCCCAAGGAGATGGTTCCCCTCCTAATACAATGTAGGCCATTCAAATTATACAGCCTGCTCTCCTCATAGAAGGTTGACCAATATTCCACAAAGTCAAAAAGCGCAACTCTACACCGCTCGCCATCAGTTCACTTCCAGAATCTTCTGCCTTGTGTCTTCCTTTGCCCGTGGGGCAGGAAGAATCTCTGAGAAGATTTCTTGGACATTCTTCATCACACTTCCAAGATCAATAAAACAAGCTATTTTCTGAGAGATCTTGGCATGCAGTGCCATTAGTGCTGATATGAACCATTACTAAAGGACCCTTGTTCTTCCACTTCAAAAGCCTATCCAGTCTTAGAGTGGCTTGGCTCTGGGAAGACAGTACACCATCCTGTTTCCAGTCTGTCCCTTACAGAATGTTCTTCTGATTCTTCTGAATATTGAATCCCCAACAAGGACTGTCTGTCTTCGTTGGAGGGTTGGAGATCTCTTCATTGGCAAGCTTCATTTTTCTTACAGATTGGACTGAGTTGCCATTGATGTGTCCCATTTATTTCTCCATTCCCTCAGACCAGCTGGATCTTGAGAGCTGGATCCTGGACTTGGTATGGATTGGAAATTTCAGGCTGTGTGGAATTTCTCCTGATCCTTTTCTCTCTGGTGGGCACAGCCTGCCCATCCTCATCTTTTTCCACCCAAGCAAAATGTCAGCTTCACCTCTTCCCTTTCGGAATTATGAACTGCCAAGCCTACTCTGACTTCCTTTCTCTCTCTCTCTGACTCTTTGATGGCTACCTCCTTTCTTCCTTGTAGCTGGGATACAGATGTTTCCCAAACCTGGCTGTCCAGAAACTTCTCAGCTTCTCTGATTTTCCCTAGCATTTCTATTTACTCCTCCAATCCAAGAATCTTTTCTTCCAGGACAGCCACCACCTTGCCGTTCATGCACAACAAGTTCCTTCTAGCTTCAGGCAGGAAAGAAGATATGGCACATCTGTTTCAGGTTGCCACCACTGTTCCAGCTCTGGCCATCTTGAAATTGCACATAAAGCAGAACCTGGAAGGAAAGCCTCTCACACTTCTTGACCAGTCTCCCTCTCCAAGCTCTTGTGTTAACTCCCTTCATTTGCAGCTCTTGAATTCACCTAGCAAGTTATTCTTCTTCGAGTGATTGCTCATGTGTATTCCACAATAGGTGTGTGTGCTCGCCGCGTGCACCAGTGCCGGAAGTTTTTCCCCTAGCAGTACCCGTGGGGGAGCGCCCTTAGCGACCTCCTGGAGTGGCGCCTCTATAACTTGGTATAAGGTGCGTTGCGCACTCCCCCCACCCTCAGTTCCTTCTTGCCACCAGAGAAGATGCTTCGGAACTGCTCTGCTCCAGTTTATCTGCAGCTTTCCTCTAGAACTCTTCTTCGATCATCGTAGTAGTACCTGTAGTTGAAGTAGGTAGATTAGTTTAGTTTAGTGTGCCCAGGTCAGGACATGCCCCGGGCTTTAAGCTATGCGACACTTGCAGGCGGCCAATGCCAATGAGTGATCTGCCAAGCCTACTCTGACTTCCTCTCTCTCTTTACGCCGTCTGGGGGAAACCCATCTCAGTGATCACCGCAAGATTTGCAGGTCTTTCAAGCCTCAGATCAAAAAAGAAAGGGACATTCGGCTCCGGGCTATCCTGATGGAGTCGGCGTTGACCCCGACTCCGGTGCGCTCCTCCAAGTCGGCACTGGGTACTGCAGTGTCGGTGAGCGGCGACTCCTCAGTGCCATCTACCAGTCGGCACCACTCTCCGTCCACGGGGCATGCCAAGAAGGCTAAGAAGAGGCCTTCTTTGCCACAGCACCGGAGCAAGACCGGGGGAGAGGCTAGACCCATGTTGGGCAGTCCTCGGTCCCCATCGCACTCCAGGCCTCTGACTCAGGTCAAGCGGAGTAGCCCAGCCCATTCGGAACAGGCTTCCCCTAGATGTCCGGATGCCCTCCACACCGGAGGCCCAGCAAGCAGCCCAGGACGTTATGTCAAGCCACCAATGGGATCTCTGCAGTCGCCCCCTGCTCGGTACCGTTCGTGATCGAGGGAATGTTCCCAACGCCGTTTGCCACTCAGCGACTGCCCTGTGCATAGTCCACTCCGATCACCATCGACCCCCACCAGGTTGTCTGGCTGGGTTCCAACTGACGGGCTCCTGGCACCGCTCTGCCTCAAGGAGCGGGCTCCGTCGAGACAGAGAGAGATGGCACTGAAGGTCCTCCTCTCCGAGGGGCTACTGTAGCCAGTTGCGACACGGATGTTGATGCCATTCCTGTTCGTCGTCTCGCACCAGGACCCCGCCACTACACCGCTCCCGCAATCCCAGGCGTCGATTGCCAGTACCTCGCTGTCGCGGATCTGCCTGCTGGAGCCGATCGCGGAGCAGCTGCTACCGGCGGTACCGTTCCTCCATGTCGGGATCACGGTCTCCTGGTCGGCACCATTCCCGCCGCCGCTCCTCCTGGTCCAGGGACAGTGACAAGTCATATGCCAGTCTGGCCTCCCTTCGTAGCTGTTGATCAATGAGATAGGCCAGTCAGACTGAACAGCCTGCTCTGCCAGTGCCACTGCAGTGGCATCGGGCTCCATGGCCAGCACCGTGGTACCAATGGGCCCCGTGGCCACTGATGCAGCCCCCAGTGGGGGCTCGCTCAGTGGCCGGAGCCTCGGAACGGCCATCGGCCACTCTTTCCCAGCCTCCTGGGAAGGAGTTGATGGGACGTGCCTCTTTAGTTCCGTGCCCGGAAGTCGACCAAGTGGTGGGACCCCCGGTACCGGTGGGTACGCAGAGTACCACTCCTGCCTACTCACCCTCCCCTGATTAGGCCATTACAGCCCCTCCTCCCTCTGTCCCGCAGGAGGACTCTAAAGCCCACCAGGAACTATTGAAAAGGGTGGCATTAAGCCTCAACCTTTAGGCCGAGGAAGTGGAGGAACCCTTGGACTCCCTCTTCAACGTCCTGTCGGCCTTGGTACTGGGCAAGGTGGCTCTCCCACTCCACGAAGGGGTGGCAAAAATTTCAAATGCCTTGTGGCAAACCCCAGCTTCCTTGCCCCCCATCTCGAAGAGGGCTGAACAGAAGTACTTTGTGCCCACCAAGGGGCATGAATACTGTACACCCACCCTGACCCTAACTCTCTGGTGAGCGAGTCAGTCAACCACAGACAATGGCAGGGCCAACCAGCCCCTACTCCAAAAAATAAAGACTCAAGGAGGCTGGCCTTATTTGGGAGAAAGGTTTATTGGTCTTTGAGTTTCCAGTTAAGGGTGGTGAACTCTCAGGCTCTCCTGGGTCGGTATGAGTTCAATCTGTGGGGCCCTCTACCCAATTTCGAGGACTCCCTCCAGGAGCGTGACAGGAAGGAGTTCAAAGCTCTGGTGGAGGAGGGTACAGCGGCTGCCAGGGCAACCCTGCAGGCAGCGTCGGATGCGGCAGATACGGCTGCACGGTCCATGGCTTCCGCAGTGTCCATGAAAAGGGTGTCGTGGCTCCTGCTGTCTGGGCTGTCCAGTGAGGCGCAGAACTCCCTGCAGGACCTCCCGTTTGAGGTCAATACTCTGTTTGCGAAACAGACGGATGTGAAGCTGCACGATCTGAAAGATTCCCATACTGGGCTTAAGACACTTGGCCACTATGTTCCGGCTCCGGCTAGACCTAAGTTTAAGCCGCAGCAGGCTCCCACCCAGGCCACCCACTCTAAATATGAGCCCCCTTTAAAAAAGTCATGGGACTATAAGAAACGTCTGCAGAGGCAGTCCCAGTCTGCCCCCTAGCCTGGGTCCTCCAAGGGTAAACAGGCAGGGAAACATCAGTTTTGACAGGACGCCTGGGGGCAATCTACCAGTTCACATCAGAGATCCACCCGCAATAAAGCTTCCCTTCTCCAGCCAGTTGTGTGCTTTTCTTCCGGTGTGGTTGCAGCTGACCTCAGACCGATGGGTCCCCAACACCATCTCCCAGGGCTACACCCTCTACCTCGCCCAACCACCCTCTGCCTCTGTCACTTCTGAGGCCCTGCTCGTGCAGGAGGTGGGGCGGCTCCTTGGCTTAGGAGCGGTGGAAGTGGTGTCAGCGGAGTTCAAATGCAAGGGGTACTACTCCTGCTATTTCCTTATCCCGAAGACCAAAGGGGGGCTCAGGCCCATCCTGGATCTGCGAGGCCTGAACCAGTAAATCTCAAGCTTCGCATGGTCTCTCTGGCCACCATCATCCCCTCCCTGGATCCTGGGGACTGGTACGCCGCCCTCGATCAGTAGGACGTGTACTTCCACATTCATATATTCGAGGGGCACAGGCGCTTCCTCCGTTTCACGGTTGGGCAGGAGCACTACCAATTTACGGTCCTCCCATTTGGCCTGTCCACTGCTTCTAGGGTATTCACAAAGTGCATGTCTGTGGGGCGGCCTACCTCAGAAGTCCTGGGGTCCAGATCTTCTCGTATCTGGATGACTGGCTGGTCAAGGGCAGCTCCCGGTTGCAGGTGCAGGATCGTGTGGCGATCCTCCTGTCCACGTGCACCATCCTGGGCCTGTTGGTGAACAACACCAAGTCCATGTTAGTCCTGGTACAGCGCATAGAGTTTATCGAGGCAGTCCTGAACGCGATGTCGGCCAGGGCCTCCCTCCCACTAGACAGATTCAAGACCCTGAAAGGACTCATCGACACAGTCACAAAGTTTCCTGTGACGACAGCCAGAGCGTGTCTACAGCTCCTGAGTCATATGTTAGCGTGCACATATGTGGTTTGCCACACCAGACTCAGGATGAGGCCCCTCCAGCTCTGGTTGGCCTCAGTGTTCTCCCAGGCTAGAGACAGGATGGACTGTGCCCAAGCCAGTGATCACCTCCCTACAATGATGGTCCTCCCCTGGGAACATGATCTGCGAGGTCCCGTTCAGGGGCAGGCCCCCATCGGTGGAGCTTGGGTCTGACGCTTTGGACCTGGTTTGGGGAACCCATGTGGGGGATGTTCAGACCCAAGGTCTCTGGTCTGCCCAGGACCTTACCCTGCATATAAACTTCAAGGAACTCAGGGCAGTCCAGCTGGCGTGTGTGGCCTTCTGCTCGCACCTGGAGGTCAAAGTGGTCATGGTTCTCATGGATAACACGGCCTCGATGTTTTACATCAGCAGGCAAGGCGGGGCCCACTCCTCTGTCCCCGGTTCTGTGGGCTGTAGTCCACGAAAGCTTATGCTCTAATAAATTTGTTAGTCTCTAAGGTGCCACAAGTACTCCTGTTCTTCTTCTAACATTGTTGTAACTAGACCTTGTTGGAAAGTTCGTTGAGATCTATAGATGAAACAGTTACACAAGAGCTAAGAATTATTGCTCATAGAAATGTAGGGCTGGAATGGACCTCAAAAGTCAATTCCTCTGTGCTGAGGCAGGATTAAGTATACTTTAGATCATCCCTTACAGGTGTTTTCTAACCTGTTCTTAAAAACCTCCAATGACAGGGATTCCACCACTTCCCCTAGATTACTTGTTCCAGTGCTTAATTATCTGTATACACTTCTACCTCGATATAACGCGACCCAATATAACATGAATTCGGATATAACGTGGTACAGCAGTGCTCCGGGGGGTGGGGGGGGCTGCGCACTCCAGTGGATCAAGGCAAGTTCGATATAACGTAGTTTCACCTATAACGTGGTAAGATTTTTTGGCTCCTGAGGACAGCGTTATATCGAGGTAGAGGTATAGTTAGAAAGTTTTTCCTAATATCTAACCTAAATATTCCTTGCTGCAAACTAAGGCAATTACTTCTTGTCCTACCCTGGGTGGACATAGAGAACAATTGTTCACTGTTCTGTTCATAACTTACTTATTAAGACTGTTTTCCGGTCCCCCCTCAGTCTTTTGTTCTCTAGTCTAAACATGGTCAGTTCTTTCAATCTTTCCTCATAGGTCATGTTTTCTAAACCTCTTATCATTTTGGTTGCTCTCCTCTGGACTCTCTCTAATTTGTGTACCTCTTACCAGTCTAACAAAAATCTCATTTGGTGGTAATTTCTGAGAAAACATAGGATAAATTAGATTTTTGGTCCACCCAATTTCTGCCAGTTGTCGCAAGCAGAATTAATAGAACATAAAGGCCATACTGGGTCAGGCCAAAGGTCCATCTAGTCCAGTATCCAGTCTTCCGACAATAACCAATGCCAGGTGCCCCAGAGGGAAAGAACAGAACAGGTAATCATTAAGTGATCGATCCCCTTTCGCCCATTCCCAGCTTATGGCAAACAGAAGCTAGAGACACCATCCTGCCCATCCTGGCTAATAGCCATCAGTGGACCTATTTTCCATGAATTTATATAGTTCCTTTATGAACTCTGCTATAGTCCTAGCCCCCACAACATCCTCCGGCAAGGAGCCCCACTGGCCAACTGTGTGCCGTGCGAAAAAATACCTCCTCCTGCTGCCCACTAATTTCATTTGGTAACCCCTAGTTCCTGTGGCATGAGAAGGAGCAAACAACATCCCCACATCCACCTTCTCCACCTCAGCCATGACTCTAATGACCCCAATCATACCACCCCAGTCGTCTCCCTTCCAAGCCAAAAAGTTCCAGTCCCACTAATCTCTCCTTATATTGAAGCTGTTCCATACCCCCAATCACCTTTGTTGCCCCTCTCCGAAACCCCTCCAATTCCAACATATCTTTCTGGAGATGGGGCTACAAAGGAAAATAGGAAGTATTGAAGTGCTGGCTTAATTTAGGAGAGATGTAAATTTTACATACACAGGGTTAAGCAACTCCTGTTCTCAGTAGTTTCCTTCTGTGAATATTTCCTTTTCTTCCAGAATCCTTTCCTAAACATAATCCTACTAGGAACAAAACAGTACATAGATGTGTAATCTCTGGAGAATGTCTGGTACTCTGTTTTTGCTGATTCTTTTTAGTACCACAGCAATGGGTTGCCTTAATGATTTTTATTTTCAGTGCCTTTGGCTAAACATTTTCCTTACAGGACTCAATTAGGCTACCACTGACAGATTTTTCCTTTAGCTCAGTATTTAGCAATGCCACCTCTGTTGAATACTAATATGATCTGTGCAATTCCTTACTGGCATGCATTACTCAAAAATAAGAATAATCCTCCATTTACTCACAGGAGGCCTAATCCTTTAGATACTGCAGGACAAGGGGCCCAATCCAATACCCAGTGAGAGGATTCCCATTGACATCAGTGGGTAGTGGATTATTACCATGAACAGTCCCTTTTGAAATAATGAAATCAGTGGGTCTACATGTAGTTAGTGTCTGAAGGACCAATTGCTTGGTTAAAGTTCTGTAAAGTCCTATTGGACTTTTGCAAATTGTATGACTGATTTTTGGAGCCCTCAGCCTTTTTAAAATTTCTGGAAATAGTCCTTTGTGTCTGAAATTTCTCATGTGCAATCTCTAATCATAATAGTTTAAAAAGAAATTAAGCCTAATGGATAAGCAATAAGTTAAATGAAGTTAGGTGTTTACATCTTGGTATAGGACTGGAGAAATGGAAATAAAAGTTGTTAAAATAAATAAATGAAGATTGATACAGTATTGATACAGTTTCTCTTATACAGTACTTTTCTTTTTACTATCCCTTCTCTGTTTTCTGTACTTTTTATGTTATTTCTTTAATTTTGAATATAAATAAAAAATAAAAAATGAATATATGTTACAAAACACTCGGTTAGTGTTCTAACTAATCCTAAATTACAGGTAATTTGTATATATTTTCCACAGCAATCCTAACTCTTTGAGCCTCCCTGTGGCTCAGAACACTGGGTAACATGATGAACTCTGTGACAAATAATGCAGTATAATCTAATGCAAAGGAACTGCATTCTGTACAGTGTCTGATACCCCAAAGGGAGTGTTCCTTGAACACCAAAAAAAACTTATTTACATCCATCAACGGTTCAAAATTTAAAAAACAACCCCCCGGCCCCAAAACCCCTCATGTAATAGAATCATTTTTTCACCTTCCTGCTTTTCATTCAGTCCTTAATCATCTGTCTTTCGATAATGTTCTGAAATTGTATTTACTTGATTAAGCATCATAGAAATGATGTCCCATCCAGCCCTACATTTCTGGGATTCTATGATTCTTAATAACAGAAATCAAATATCTGAACATTAGCTGAAAGGCAGATTATTAAAAACATATTCTACTGGAGCTTTCTTTTTATTAAGTACAAAATTAGTTGAATATTCAATGTAATTCTTACTGCCATTGCAAATTGTGCAATCTCAATGAAAATTAAATTCACATATGTGCATATGTATACAAAAACTGCGATGACTTATATCAGCCTTAGGGTTAAGATTCTAATTGCACAAAGGTCAGGAAATTCAAAGTTATGATTCCCACAGTGACTATATGTTGGTCCCTTTTGTATATATGTAGTGTTCTCTATTACGGTATATGGGGATAACTTTATTGTCTTCATGCATATATATACTGATTTCATATAGACTTAACTATACTGACTTCATGCATATATAAATATATTATCACCATATAGTGTGTGTGTATGTATCTATAAATAAAAAAACATAGTACAAATATGGTAATTCTGATCATCACTTTGAATTTTCTGATTTTATATGAATAAAAAGTTAATCTTCATCCATATAAGTTCTTGAGGTTTATTTTTAAAAGCGAAAAAGAAAATATGCAAGTGCTAATGTGTTTGAATGGCTGTCTGTCAACAGCATCCGTTGTGGTGTTTCCTAAATGTTGAACGTATTTACTGCTTTGGCTGTGTCTGTGTACACATGCATGTGTTACAGTGTAATGTGTGTGTATGAATATTTACGTGCAAAAATGTCATTAGCCTGCAGCTAAGGCTGAAATAATCTATCAACTAAGACTGTAAGAGAATGTTACAGTTTTAAAAAACCAAAACCAAACGTTATAAATTGTGGAAATTCCAAGTTAAGTTTTCTCTTTAAAATTAAAAAATCATCTATCGCATGGAAATATATAGTTAATGTCTCCCCAACAAACTTCACTCAGTCCAGCAGAATCATAGAATATCAGGGGTGGAAGGGACCTCAGGAGGTCATCTAGTCCAATCCCCTGCTCAAAGCAGGACCAATTCCCAACTAAGGCCTGGTCTACACTACGACTTTAATTCGGATTTATCAGCTTTAATTCGAATTAACCCTGTAACCGTCCACACAACGACGCCATTTAATTCGATGTAAAGGGCCCTTTAAATCGATTTCTGTACTCCACCCCAACGAGCGGAGTAGCGCCAAAATCGATTTTAGCAATTCGAATTAGAGTTAGTGTGGCCGCAATTCGATGGTATTGGCCTCCGGGAGCTATCCCACAGTGCATCATTGTGACCGCTCTGGACAGCAATCCGAACTCGGATGCACTGGCCAGGTAGACAGGAAAAGCCCCGCGAACATTTGAACTTCATTTCCTGTTTGCCCAGCGTGGAGAGCACAGGTGACCACAGATACCTCATCAGCACAGGTAACCATGCAGGCTGATAATCGAAAAAGAGCACCAGCATGGACCATGAGGGAGGTACTGGATCTGATCGCTGTATGGGGAGAGGATTCAGTGCTTGCAGAACTTCGTTCTAAAAGACGAAATGCAAAAACTTTTGAAAAAATTTCCAAGGGCATGATGGAGAGAGGCCACAATAGGGACTCTGAGCAGTGCCACGTGAAGGTCAAGGAGCTCAGACAAGCCTATCAAAAAACAAAGGAGGCAAACGGTCGCTCCGGGTCAGAGCCGCGGACATGCCGCTACTACGCCAAGCTGCATGCAATTCTAGGGGGGGCTGCCACCACTACCCCACCTTTGTTCGTGGATTCTGGGTCGGGGATAGTCTCGACGCCTGAGGATTCTGCCGATGGGGTAGAGGAGGAGGAGGAGGAGGAGGATGAGCTTGCAGAGAGCACACAGCACTCCATTCTCCCCAACAGCCAGGATCTTTTTATCACCCTGACTGAAGTACCCTCCCAAGCCTCCCAAGCCAGTACCCAAGACTCTGACCCCATGGAAGGGACCTCAGGTGAGTTTACCTTTTAAAATATAAAACTTGTTTTAAAAGCAAACGGTTTTTAATGATTACTTTGCCTGACTTTGCATTTGCGGTCAGTTCAGCTACTGGAAAAGTCTGTAGCTACTGGAAAAGTCTGTAGCTACTGGAAAAGTCTGTTAACGTGTCTGGGGATGGAGCGGAAATCCTCCAGGGACATCTCCATGAAGCTCTCCTGGAGGTACTCCGAAAGCCTTGCCAGAAGGTTTCTGGGCAGTGCATCCTTATTCCCTCCTCCATGGTAGGACACTTGACCACGCCATGCTTGCAGCAAGTAATCTGGTATCATTGCCTGACAAAGCCTGGCAGCGTATTGTCCCGGTGTTTGCTGGCATTCAAGCAACATCCGTTCTTTATCTTGTTGTGTAATCCTCAGGAGAGTGATATCACTCCTGGTAACCTGGTTGAAATACGGGAACTTAATTAAGGGGACAGAGGTGGCCGTTCCTACTGGGCTGTTTGCCTGTGGCGGAAAATAAATCCTTCCCTGCAGTTAGCCAAGCGCAGATGGGAAATTGGCCCTGAGTTTTTCGCGTTTGGCTAGCAGGGATCTTCCCTGTTACCAGCCACGCGGTGGGGGGAGGGTACCGTGATCATCCCAGAGAATTCATGGCGAGGGGGAGGGTCGGCGGGGGGGGGGTAGTTTGGTGCCTGCAGGGATCTTCCCTGATACCAGCCATGCGGTGGGGGGAGGGGTACCGTGATCATCCCAGAGAATTCATGGCGGGGGGGGGGGGGGGGTTAGTTTGTTTTCTGGTGCTGCTGAATGTTAACAGAAAAACCGCAGCACTCTACTTGCCTGAAGGGGCCCAGACAAGCCCCCCCACACTGCCCCCCCCCCAACTGGCTGAGATTGGCCAGGCTTCTGCAGCACTCTACAGGCTATGCTTGGTATGTGGGAAAGGAGGGTGCAGAAGCTGTAAAACAATGGCTTACCATGGCCACATGCAAGCCGAATTCTGTTGCCCAGACCTGTGATCTCTAGCAGCAAAGCCACAGGCACTCAGCATTAAGAGGCAAAATGCGACCTTGCACAGAAATCACATGTGCTATGTAATGTGAACAGGGTTGGTCACCGTGAAAGAGTATAAGCATTGTTCTGCAAAATGTAGCTTTTAAAACAATTCTCTCTTTTTTCCCCTCCCTACAGCAGCTGCAAATTCCTCAAGCCTCCCTCCTCCATCCCGAAGGTTATCACAGATAAGGCGTCGTAAGAAGAAGACGCGGGAGGACATGTTTTCTGAAATTATGCAATCCAGCAGGAGTGACAGAGCTCATCTGAATGAGTGGAAGGAAACAGTTTCAAAGTATAGGAAAGAAGTCAGTGAACGTGAGGAGAGGAGGGACCAACGTGAGGAGAGGAGAGACGATCGAGATGAGAGATGGCGGCAGGAAGACCAGAGGATGAAGGATGCAACGCTGGGGCTGCTCCGGCGTCTGGTGGAGGTTCAGGAACGGCTGCTGGAAAACAGACTGCCGCTTCAGCCCCTGTTCCACCCTCCCCATGTTCCGTATCCTCCTCACCCAGACGTGTAAGAACGCGGGGGGGGGAGGCTCCGTACACCTTCCCATTCCACCCCAGTAGACAGCCCAAGCAAAAGGCTGTCATTTTTTTAACCTTTTCTTTGTGGCTTTTTCCTTCCCAGCAATCCTCCTCCCAAATACCACCCGGGTTCCCTCCCTCTTTTTCTAATCTATTAATAAAGAATAAATGATTTTTAAATGATAGTGACTTTATTTGGTTTGAAAGAAAGATGGGGGAAGGGGCAGGGTGGGTTCCTTACAGAAAATCAGTCAGTAAAGGGGGAGGGTTTTCATGAAGGAGAAACAAACAGATATTTCACACGGTAGCCTGGCCAGCCATGAAACTGGTTTTCAAAGCTTCTCTGATGCACAGCGCTTCATGGTGTGATCTTCTAATCGCCCTGGTGTCTGGCTGCGCGTAATCAGCAGCCAGGCGATTTGCCTCAGCCTCCCACCCCGCCATAAAGGTCTCCCCCTTACTTTCACAGAGATTGTGGAGCACACAGCAAGCAGAAATAACAATTGGGAGATTTCTTTGGCTGAGGTCAGAGCGAGTCAATAATGAACGCCAGCGACCTTTTAAACGGCCGAATGCACATTCTACCACCATTCTGCACTTGCTTAGCCTGTAGTTAAACAGCTCCTGACTCCTGTCCAGGCTGCCTGTGTATGGCTTCATAAACCATGGCATTAAGGGGTAGGCTGGGTCCCCAAGAATAACTATGGGCATTTCAACATCCCCAACGGTTATTTTCTGGTCCGGAAAGTAAGTCCCTTGCTGCAGCCCTTTAAACAGAGTAGTGTTCCTGAAGACACGAGCGTCATGAACCCTTCCCGCCCAGCCCGCGTTGATGTTGGTGAAACGTCCCTTGTGATCCACAAGTGCTTGCAGCACCATTGAAAAGTACCCCTTGCGGTTTATGTACTCGGTGGCTTGGTGCTCCGGTGCCAAGATAGGGATATGGGTTCCGTCTATTGCCCCACCACAGTTAGGGAATCCCATTGCAGCAAAACCATCCACTATAGCCTGCACATTTCCCAGAGTCACTAACTTTCGTAGCAGCACCTGAGTGATTGCTTTGGCTACTTGCATCACAGCAGCCCCCACAGTAGATTTGCCCACTCCAAATTGATTCCCGACTGACCGGTAGCTGTCTGGCGTTGCAAGCTTCCACAGGGCTATCGCCACGCGCTTCTCAACTGTGAGGGCTGCTCTCATCTTGGTATTCTGGCGTTTCAGGGCAGGAGACAGCAAGTCACAAAGTTCCATGAAAGTGCCCTTACGCATGCGAAAGTTCCGCAGCCACTGGGAATCGTCCCAGACCTGCAACACTATGCGGTCCCACCAGTCTGTGCTTGTTTCCCTTGCCCAGAATCGGCGTTCCATGGATAGAATCTGCCCCATTAACAACATGATCTCCAAAGCACCGGGGCCTGTGGTTTCACTGAATTCTGTGTCCGTGTCCGTGTCCATGTCCTCATCATGCTTGTCGCTGCGCTGCCGCCGCCGCTGCCTCCTCGCCTCGTTTTTCTGGTCCTGGCTGAGCATAAACTCCACGAGAACGCGCGAGGTGTTTGCAATATTCATGAGTGCTGTCTTGACCTCATCGGGCTCCATGCTTGCCGTGGTATGGAGTCTGCAGTGTTCACCCACCCAGGAAAAAAGGCGCGAAAATGGTTGTCTGCCGTCCGTTGCTTTCATGCAGGGAGGGAGGAAGTGAGGCTGTACCCAGAACCACCTGCGACGATGTTTTTTGTCCCATCAGGCACTGGGATCTTAACCCACAATCCCAATGGGCGCGGGAGACTGCGGGAACTATGGGATAGCTATGGAATTGCTACCCACAGTGCAACGGTGCAGAAATCGACGCTAGCCCCGGTACTTGGACGCACACCACCGAATTACTGTGCTAGTGTGGCCGCACTCATTTCGACTTTATACAACCTGTTTCTCAAATCCGAATTATCTAAATTTGGATTAATCCCGTAGTGTAGACATACCCTAAATCATCCCAGCCAGGGCTTTGTCAAGCCTGACCTTAAAAATCTCTAAGGAAGGAGATTCCACCACCTCCCTAGGTAACCCACTTTGCTTTCCCTTTCTCATTAGTGAATATGAATTAAATCAAGTTTGAACTTAGCTTCGTTACTTC
This sequence comes from Malaclemys terrapin pileata, assembly GCF_027887155.1. NCBI lineage: Eukaryota > Metazoa > Chordata > Testudines > Emydidae > Malaclemys > Malaclemys terrapin. The sequence continues at coordinate 116,826,124 of NC_071506.1, read as the reverse complement.
GAGTGTTTTAGCTTGCATCCCCACTGCAAAGTGGGCAGGTTATCAGCATGAGTGAAAGCTTCACTTGGGGTTTAGCATAGCCTCAAACAAGCCAGTTAGCCCAAGTTAAAAGCACCACTAAACTTGTGTGCATGGGAGGGAGGTGAAGGGCAACACCCGAGTAAACTCTGCAGTGAAGAGAGACCCGAATTAGGGTGACTAGACGGCAAATGTGAAAAGTCGGGACTGGGTGGGAGGTAATAGGAGCCTATATAAAAAAAAAACTCAAAAATCGGGACTGTCCCTAAAAAATCGGGACATCTGGTCACCCTGCTCTGTATCTCTCTGTGTATCAGCTCTCAACGATAAAATGGGATAACAATACTTCCACACCCTGTCTGTCTTGTCTATTTAGGCCCTGATCCTGCATTGTAGGCCCCTGTTGCACCCATGTGGATCACAGTGTAGGACTGGGGCCCTAGATTGTAAGCTGTTTGGGGTAGGGACTGTGTTAACTATGTTTGTACAGTGCCTAATATAATGGGGCCATGATCTCACATGGGGGGCCTCTAGGGTGCCATTTTAATAACAGTCATTAATAAGGTTCTAGTTTCAGCTATTTTTAATTAATGTAAGTGCAAACATTTCCATCAGAACATTTGTGGAAGCTGTTTGGGGGGGTTCCCTGCTTGTGTTGCTCAAAAATGGCTGAATCACATTTGCTTAAAAAAAGCGTGGGAGGCTTAAACTAAACGTGGAAAATTTCAACCTAAAATAATTTGTTTCATATAATTATTAGTAATGGAAAAAGTGAGGGGAAGGGAATTGGAATAGAAACTGGAATTCAACATTGGGATCAGTTTGGCCCTGATATATGCTGATGCTTACAATAACAACAACTATAAACAAACAAAAACATATCTAAACATTCCTCCCCCCCCCCCCCCCCGTAAAATATTTGGCATCTACTGTAATCAGGATGGTGTAGTATGCTGTATAGGTTTTCTTGGCACAGTTTTGGGATGATATGTATAATATTGCCAAACTCAAACATTCAAAATTCATGAGTCAGGCTTGCAGAAATAATAAAATTAGCTTAAAAGTCATGAGATTTAAAAAAAATTAAAAGGCTCTTGAGCCTTTCATGTTTTCAAGCTTTCTTCTGTAATTGTCAGGGCTAGAAAACTGATTTTTTTTTTTTTAATGAAAGCTGAGATTCTCATGTAATCATGACTCCAGGAACTAGGGATTTATGAAATGAACCAAAAGGGGGTCATGACAAAATGTCAAAAGAGGGCAACACTGCATGCATAGCTCACTTATGGATTCCCCACTTACGAGTATTGGAGTCATCCCAAACTCATGCCACTGATATCTTGTGTGTTACACCACATTGCACCATCATGTATTCTCGTATGTGTAACCTAATAAAATATTCATATACAAACACGTACAGGGAAAATAGCTTTATTTTTAAAACAGGTTAAGATTACTATGTTTGGGGGGAAAAAAGGGGGGGGGATTTATTTGCCTAAATTGTCATTAAAGAAATAACTAAAATTGTAAAATAATAAGAATAATAAAAACACAACGAAAAGGGTCAGCTTTATTTGAGGAGCTTAGTCATTTTCTGTTACAGAGAATAACAAAATTACCTACCGTCCCATGATCTTGGCTCATTTTCCTTCTCTGCCAGGTGGTTGCTGGAATTTGACAAGTGATTGATTTGGTTTCAAAGGCTGCCTGAATTGCACAAAGTGTTTTTCATATTAGAAAAGACATGGCCATTTTTTCACAAGTTTCAAGATTTATTACCTTGCGCAAAAGTGCTGCAAATTAGTTTGTTCACTATTTATTTTCTCAGGATTGCAGTAATTGGTGTCATTAACTGAAGGACAAGTTTTACAGAGGGTTGGAGGGGGTAGCCTTTTAAATACTTACTCTTTTTATTTATTTATTTTTAAACAATGGTACAGGACTGGAAATTAGATGGGTAGACTGCTACTTCCCGTTTACACACCCTTCCTTTGAGATGGAGATCAACTTCCAAGGAGAATGGATGGAGGTGCTGGGCTGTGGGGTCATGGAGCAACAACTAGTTAACTCAGGTACTGAAACTTCTCTGCTTCATTGACATCTCTATTAGCAAACATTTCCAGCACAATCAGTTTCACACTCTCCAACTCCCTTTTCCCTCAGTGTACTGCGCGCACACACATCTCTGTTAGCAGAAGCAGAAAGACTGCAGACAGAATGTATGCTGCATGCTGTGAGGGTACCAAGCTAGCCAACTAGCTGGAGCCCAAAAACTGAAACCGTGTCTTTTTTTTTTAGGGAATTTGGGGGGAGGGAGGACCCTTAATTTTAAAAGATAAACTAATTAATTGACAGACAAATTCTCCTGTCTTTCAAATCAAGCCTAATTTATTCAAATAGTTATGATTAAAAAATGCTGTTAGCAAAATAGCACACACATAGGAGAACACTGTGGCATCTTAGCTACCACTATGTGTTAATTGGGTAAATAATCTCCTTTTATATGTTGTTTATTTGTAGTGATGATCATGTACTGTTTCAAGAGCAACAGCAATTAATCTAATTGAAATTACAGAGATATGGTTGGTTGCCTGACATGAGTTATCCTTTAAAGATTACAAAAAAGGAAAGAAAAAGATAATGGGATTACTTTTCAAGTATTTTCAAATTCACTATTTCATGACCTTGATTTTTGGAGGGGATGGGAACCTGCAGCTCCCCCGGAATAAACAGCAGTTGTCGTTTACTACATATCAATGGCCCTTTGGAATACTACTCATGTATTTTGTGCAAATGGGGAAGGCTGCTGCCTCCAGGTGTTCCTGTTATGGTATATTTAGTGTGTTTTGTTGCTGTAGGTTTTCTTAAGCTATTTCTGGCCTGGTCTGCACCTAAAACTTAGGTCAACCTAGCTGCATCGCTCAGGGATATGAAAAATTTACAACCCTGAGAGACGTAGTTAAGCCAACCTACGCCCCAGTGTAGACAGCGCTACCCCCTTTCAGAAAGGTGGATTACCTACAGTGATGGAAGAACACCTTCTGTTGCTGCAGTAACTGTCTATGCTACAGCAGTGCAAGCTGCAGTGCTGCAGCTGGGCCACGGTTGTGTTTCTGATGTAGACATACATCTGTCTTTAGTAGACTCTAAATTCCTCTTTTTAAATATTCTTTGAAGTAGGGATTTAACCTGGGTTTCTCACATCCCAGGTGAGTGCCCTGACCACTAGTATGGAGTCAGTCTGTCTCTGGCCCAGTGAACATTTAATTATTTATACAAAGTGGGACAGCTCCAATAGGAGACACTGAGAGGGCATCATCCCAGAATAGTTAATACCTAGGTGCTTAGGGCACCCATCTTGGATGTGGGAGACCCAGGTTCAAGTATTTTTGAAATCTTGAGTTTTTACGGGATGGGAAAACAGTTTCCCATCAGGTCGGTTGATGATGATGATGTACAGACCAAAAGAGTCCTGTTAATTTCAGCTCCATTCAGAGCAAAATGCATTGCGGGTGAGGAACAAAAAGGAAGGAATCAATGTTTGTCAAACAGAAAGAGACAAAGTTGTTGAGAAAAGAAGACGTATTTTGAGATTGCTCAGAGGATATTACAAATTGGAAAAAACAAGTAGGAACTGTGAAAAATTTTAAAGCTTGAAAGTGTATTAACTTCTCTGGTGAGATGTGCTGGGAGGCTAGAAGCTTGTTTTTAATTTGAGGAGTCTTTTTATTTACTTGCAATTCAAGATGCAGTAGGCTTTCAATCCCCTACTTCCCCCAGCTTGTTCAGAATTCACTTTGCAAATAGAAGTGCCTAGGCTTAGCACTAGTATGAAACACATACCAGCCACTGAAACACTATAAAGCTCCTCTTACTGTCTTTTGTTGTTTAGTTAAAGATTAAATGTACAGGACTTTACAGTAAACTTAATACAGACAAAACCAAAATGTCCAAAATGTTGTTTGTTTGTTTGTTTATTTATTTATTTATTATGAAATGTGGCTTGTAATTACTGCATATGACTTGACGTAGCCTACACACGCAAAAGTTGCTACTGTCCCATTCACACAGATTTCAGAATATCCCCAAAGTGCCAACTTAACATTTATTTTTGATGGTGCCTTGTCTATTATTATGACTCCAACTCATAGATTCTCAGAATTTGTTATGGTGACAAGCCTCCTGCAAGACAAAGTTAAAAATCCTTAGTATTGCCCTGACACTATGACCAGAAGGGAAGTACTTCTCATGGCTATTAGAAATCAAAATTGTGTCTCCTAGTTCCTTCATCTTGATTGCTGGGAGGACTGGAACTTCCTTTCCAAAGTCTCCACCCCATAGTGCACAGAGGGCTGCTTTTATGGTTCCATCTCTTCCCTCTACATAAAGGCTTGGCAGGACTCAATTTAAATTGATAGATGATGTTAAACATTGATTTCAGCTGACACACTGAAATTGATGAAATGCATATCCATCCGTATAAGTTTGTGCGAATGCAGCCTCCCACTTGGGCCTGTAGAAATTGGGTATCACTGGCCCTGCAGCAGCAGCACAGTACACCCTCTGCAGCCCTGCACATAGAAGAGAGAGAGCGGGTCTGTGACAATGGAGCTGCAGAGGGCTCTCTGCACAGCTGCAGGGCCAGTGACACTGGATTCCTGCAGGTGGAGAGTGTGGGGAAGGCTATGGTCCTGGCAGGGCAGAGTAGAGACCCCTGGCCAGGGCTGCAAGGTGGAGGATGAGCCCTCAGCTGTAGGGGACAGAGCCATTCATCAGCAGAGTGGCTGCCTCCACAGTCGGGGGCTTGTCCTTCTCCTCCTTGCAGTCCCGGCCAGGGAGGTCTCTGCTCTGCCCCGCTAGGACTGTAGCCTGCCTTGCACCTGCAGCAATCCAGTGTCACTGGCTCCGCTGTCATAGTCCCGCACTCACTCACTAGCCACAAGTGCAGGGGCTGTCCCCAGGCAGGGACTGTTCAGCAGTGGGGTGGCCTTCCCCATGGGAGAGAGCTGAGCTTTCTCCTTTCAGCCCTGGCCAAAGGCCTGTGCTCTGGTGGCCTGAACCGCAGCCTCCCCTGCATCCTGTGTCCGGATATCTTGGGCCTCTCAGTAGCACAGGGATCCCGCTGCTGCTCCATTATCAGTGCCCTAATACTACCCCCATCCCTACTTCCCCCTTAATTTCCTGCAACTGTAAAAATAAAAATGATTAAAAATTGGAAAAAAAATTATGGGGGAAAAAAAATGGAATTTTACCAAGCCTATCTATAGGGTATCATGCTTCTCCAGCACCTTTGAACAGTGCTTTGTTTATCACCCCGCCCATATGCAAGGGGAGAGGGGAGAGATCTTCATCTTTTCCTGGGAAGTGAACACCATAGTTTTCATATGGTTTTTGTCATTGTGTGCCTCAAAACTTCATCGAGAGTACTTGCCTATAAATGAAGCTACATTATTTTCACAGTTATCACAGATTGCATGGAAAACATGAAATTGACTGCTCTATGAAAAACATGAATTTAAAATTTCCCACCAGTTGCTCACTTATTGTGAAAAATGCTAACTCAGAATCTCCATGGAAGATATTCTAGAACTCAGCACAGTAGAATTGAATGGAATTTAAAAACCAAAAAAAAACCATTATTCATTTTTGGCTGGCTAGGCCACAGCTGGGGAATATTTCAGTTAGTTTGCTTTGTGTGCCAATTCAGAGGCTAAGTGCCGAAAGATCCTTTTCATGTTATGCTGCGCTGCTAACTGATAAGCACCAGAGCAGAAACAAGGGAGTTTGCATTCATACAGGATGCTGCAGCAGAATGAACTTAGGATGAACAAAACCTTTCCTACAGTAAAAATTTTAGAATGTGTGTTTAAGCTGCTTTTATTAATGCGTTTTTTTGAACAATTTATATCCAAGTTTTCCTTAGATACACTGAAAATTGTGAAGTAAAGCTCCAAAATAGTAAACAATGAATAGAAACTATTTATTTATTTATTCCTAACAAAACACTTCTAGCCCCTTACAAAGCATTTTTGGTTGATGTGAGCCATTATTTATGAAATTTTATGTTGCCCAGTGAAATTTGCCTTTTTCTTCCATAAAAAATGGCACTTTTCCATGGGAAAAAATACAGCCTTACCTACAATTACTTCCCCCACTTCGTATTATTGCTTAAATGTGAAGTATTTGTTTGTGAGGCCACCAAAAGCTATCACTCAGAACTAAGTTGCATGTGCGCAAGGCTCTGTTATGGATATATTTTAAAGAGGCACTGAGAATGCCACACATTGGATGATTTTTATGCAGTCTTTTATTTATTTTTTATGTATTTGGGCAGAAATATAGATGAGCTTTATAGGCTGATTAAAAGACAAGTTCCCTACCCAAAGTTGTTAGGCATTAGAAGTGAAGTAGTAATACTTCATCTTGAATGGTCCCTTAGAATATGTGCTAACTACTTATACTAAAGCTAACCTATCTGTTTAGCTATGACACTCTTAGTACCTTTCCCAAAAGGGAAGAAGAGCTCTGTGTAGCTCAAAAGTTTGTCTCTCTCACCAACAGAAGTTGATCCAATAAAATATATTCCCTCACCCATCTTGTCTCTCTAAGGGCAGGTCTTCACTACCCGCCGGATCGGCGGGCAGTGATCGATCTATTGGGGGGTCAATTCATTGCTTCTAGTGTAGACGCGATAAAATCGATCCCCGATCACGCTCCCCGTCGACTCCAGAACTCCAGCTCGCGAGAGGTGGAAGCGGAGTCGATGGGGGAGTGGCAGCGGTCGACTCGCCGCCGTCCTCACGGCCAGGTAGATCGCGTAGCTAAAGTTGCATATCTTAAGTTGACCTCCCCGCTAGTGTAGACCTGGGCTAATATACTGGGACCAAAACAGTTACAACAACACTGCATGGGTCTTGCAATGACAGTTCTCCTGCTTGTAATATCTTAATACAGTTTCTTGGCAGATAACTTGAGGATGTATCAAATTCAAATGATCTTGCCAAATTATTTAAGATTTTCAGTTCTGAACATTTAGTCTTGAGTGAAGAATTCCATTGTAGCTGTAATGCCCTATGGAATCTGGGATAAACTATTGTTTTCCCAAATACTCTCTTCTACTGAAGATGCTTCTGATACTCACTCATCTTTACAGAGCATCACGGAAATGTAGAGCTGGAAGTGACCCCAGGAGGTCATCAAGTCCAACCTCCTCCGCTGAGGCAGGACAAAGTAAACTTGGACCGTCTGACAGAAACCTCTCTTTGATTTCAGTCACCTTTAAATATAGAATATGTACTTAAAAACAGTCAAATTTGTGCAAGAGCAAAAGCTTTATTAGCTTCATTCACTGCCCACTTTCCTGGTCTTCTGGGTTTTATTTATTTATTTATTTTTGTCTTTTTATATCAAAGAAAAGATTCCACAGTCTTTGTCTCTCTTTCCTGACAGCATAACTCTCAACCTGCTAGGTCTCCATTGACCTTCAAAATGTGTTACAAAGAACCCAAATGACAGAGACAACAAAAATAGTACATTAAATTTGAAATTTCTGAAATAAAATAAGATTCATTGCTTTATCTTGTATAGGGTTGTTTTAGTGTCATACCTCACTTTCAAGGTTCAACTGTTTCTGATATTAAGAAAAACTATGCCAGATTTCTTCACCCAGGATTCTAAAGCTGACCTCAGCCTTATCCTAAAGCCTCATCCTTGACGGGATATGGGGGTTGTTCATTCTTCATACCCATTCAGACCTTGGTCTGTGTGTTGAGGTCAGTCAGGGTGCCTATTGTGATGGTGTTTGATTCCAAAATAAAAACCGTGAAGTGTAAAAGGGAGAGGAGAGATTGCAGTGTTATTGATTGTTTAAAAGAAAATTGTAATGCATATATTAGGAGGACTACTCTTTATAACCCCACTGAGGATATGGTGCCAAACTTTGCCTCCAGGTCTTTGGCCTGCCTATGTAACTAGTTTTGAAGTGATAAATAATGCTGAGGACAGGGCAGTCATACAGTGCTATCTGGGTTGCTTGGTAAACTGGGCCCATTTGAACAAAATGTGCTTAATACAGCCAAATGCAAAATTATGCCTCTAGGAACAAGAAATGCAGGTCATACCTATAAAATGGGGGACTGTATCCTGGAAAAAAGTGACTCTGAAAAGAATTTACAGGTTATAGTAAACCAGCAACTCAATGTGAGCTCCCTACGTGAAGATGTGGCAAAATGGTCTAATGTGGTCCAGACTTGTATAAACAGGGGAGTAGTGAGTAGGAGTAGGGAGGTGTTTGCATTTCTGTGTATGGCATTGGTGAGACCATTTCTGGAATACTGCATACAGTTCTGGTATCCACAACTTAACAAGGATGTTGAAAAAGTGGAGAGGGTGCAGAAAAGAACCACAAAAATGATTGGAAGGCTAGAGTAAATCCCTTATAGTGAGAGATGTATAGAGTTCCATCTGTTTAGTTTATGAAAAAGAAGATTGAGGGGTGATTTGATTACAGTCCATAAGTACCTTCATGGGGAGAGAATACTGGGTACTAAAGGACTTTTTAATCTTGTGGAAAAAGGTATAACCAGTGGTTGGAAGCTGAACCAAACAAATTCAAATTAGAAATAAGGCACGAATTTCTAACAATGAGAGTGATTAATCATTGGACAAACAACCAAGGGAAGTGGTGGATTCTCTATCTCTGGATGTCTTCAGATCAAGACTCGATACCTTTCTGGAAGATATCTTGTCGTCAAATTGAGTGAAATTTATAGGTCTGTGTAATACAGAAGGATATCCAGCAGGTCAAACTTGATGATTTTATGGTCCCTTCTGGCTTAAATACTATCAATATATCTAATCTATCTAAAACCCAAAAAACTCCACCTGTTTCCATGATGTAGAGATTTATTTCAACTGTTTAGAAAATTCTTATTATTCCAGAGGCACAGAGTAAGGAATGTAGTTACATGTTCCCCTAAGGCTGAAGTTAGTGATGCAGAACTTCAGAAATTAACTGTAGTGCAAACAGAAAGAGCTAGATAGAAGGAAATTCAGTATCATAATTAGTATAAAATCTTCTTCTAGATTTTTTTTAAATTTCATGTTGTGTGGGGTGTTTTTCCTAATAGTAAAACTGTGTATTTAAATATTATTTATATTAAAATTCATGTATAAAAGTCATATTAATATAAAGGTATGGTTATTATAATTAACACTCAACAATTAGAAAATAAGTATTGAAGCTTTTAAGCACAACGTAAGCTCTGTGGGGTCTTTTGGTTTTGTGTTTGTACAGCCCCCAGTACAATGGGATTCTGATCCATGATGAGGTCTCCTAGGCTCTACTGCAATACAAATAACAATGAATAATAGTAGTAATAACTAGTAGGATGTATATTTTTGTAATTAAGACTTTTTGAAAAACAGTAGTTCCAGCTCTAGATGTAAACACTATCTGATATCTCACACTGAGTGCTTGTGAACCATGAGTAAGGCTGCAAGTCTGTCATGGAAATCAAGGATTTGGTAACTTTCTGGGACCTCTGTGACTTCCAGTGCTGCCCAAGCAGCGGCTGGTGCTGCTGTCCCCAGGAGCAGCCCCGGAGCAACCCCAGAGCAGCAGTCTTGGTGCAGCAGCAGTTCCGGGGACCACCCTGGGGACCATCGGAGCAGCTTTCCCTCTGGACCTCGGAGCAGTGGGCAGCTGGGGCCAGTCAGCCCCCGCCACCAGAGTAGGGGCCAGCCGTTGGTCCCCAAGACCCACCAAAGCAGCGGACGTGAATTTTTTTTTATTACCTGTGACCTGTCCATGATTTTTACTAAAAATCCCCATGAGTAAATCTTAGCCTAAATCATAAGTGCTGCTGTACTGAAGCTGCTTGTGGGGAGAGTTGGCAAGGCTTGTTGCTGCAAATGTATCTCCTGCATGTATCTCCAGTTCAGAAAGTAGCATTGGCATAGCCGTCAGAGATGGCCATTTGCCTGTTTTTTGAGGTTGAGGATGAATGCCGTGGATATGAGGGGGACTTGGCAGAGAAAATGTCAGTTGGCTAAAATGGAAGGGAAGGGGATTGCTCCGACTTCAGTGACGGCATGAGGCCTTTGACAAGGATATGGAGAAACTGTGCACCGTTTGCATTCGTTTGTATTCTAGGTTCAAACATTGCTGTGCAGTGCTGAGGTTCAAAGGAATGTGTATAACATCTTGCAGTTACAGTGAAAGCACTTTTGCTGGCAATTTATTGTTTTCAGTCCTTATATATTCAGTCCTAAGATTGTTGTGAGCGAAGACTAATGAGCATGATAAAGGGTCTTCCTCATAGACAGAGAAACCCAAAGAAAAGAGTTTGCAGTAACTAAACTAATTTCACTGAAGCAAACTCTTCCTCTGAGAGGTTTTAAGGCAGAAGCATATTTGCCACAAAGTATTGTTTGAGGTGGAAGTTAGATGCTAATCCTCAAAATGTCTGTTTTCCCTGTTTTAAAACACTGACAGCTTAGGTCCAGCATTGAATTCCCGTACTTCAAGTGTTATTGAGCCCAGTGCTGCCATCTTCTGCACAATACAAATTTTACCATGTGTAATCTCAGCTGTAGCGCTCTACACATCCGATCATTTTACTTATTTATGTTTGACACATGCTTTCTAAAGGAAAACGGCAGCTCCAGATTCTTAACCTTTCAGTTGTTTTAGGCTCTGGTTTTGACACCTCCAAACTCAGTATCATAAGCAGTGAATTAGTAGCTAATGGAAAAACCTTGTTAATTCTGCCTTGTAGGGACAGTTTTACTTGTTTAATTTATTATTATACTCTGAGTTAAATCTTAGAGATGTAGGATTTTGATTTATATATCAAGCAGTGGAAGGGCAGGGAGTTTGGGGGAATGGGAAATTTAATGTCTCATCCAGCTCTTTATTTTGGGTCTTGCCTGATAAATTGCTTTAAAATGTTTCAACAGATGGTGCATATGGCCTATCCAATATGCAAACTCAATGTGTTCTACCTTTCCTAACATCCTTTGGAGCACTAACACTGCAGGAATCTTTAAATATTTAAATGTGTGTATGTATGTATAATATAATAGAGAGGAGTACACATACACACATCCTTACAAAACCTTTAAGTCAGCGGTGCCCAAACTTTTTACCTTGCCCCCCACCCTTAGCCGACTGCCGCACCTCCCCCCTCCTGGAGCTGGAGCCAGGAGTGGGGCCACGGGGTTGGGGAGACACGGACAGGGGTAAGGAGGCTGAGGCTGGGGGCGGGACCAGGGGCGGAGCTGGGTGGGGCTCCCGTCCCGCCCCCAGCCGCACCCCCTTGAATGTTCCTCTGCAGTCCCCTCGGGAGGTGCGCCCCATAGTTTGGGGACCTCTGCTTTAAGGTGAAGTTAAGGTTACAATTGCATATCAATTATTTGAGCACGTAGACACATAAAACGCCTCCAGTGTTATGATGAATTAAGGTTGTACTTCTCAAACAAGGCATCCAGAGTAATGTAACTTTCCCTCTTGAGTCTCAGTTGCCCCCATCACAAATATTTTAGTGGAAAACAAAATCTCTTTTTATCCAGTGTCTCTCTACCTAAGTTACTTCAATGGCCCGCACAATGATATCTGAGCGCTTGGCAATCTTTAATGTGTTTATCTTTACAACACGCTCTCTGGACGTCAGAAGGGTGCTAATCTTTTACATTAAGCAGACCAAGCTGTTTTGTAAGTTGACACAATTGTTTGCAGTGGCCAACAGGATGAAAGGTTGTCCAGTGTCTGCTCAGAGAATTTGGTCTTGGATCACTACCTGTAACCGCTACAGCTACAATCAGGCAAAGGTGCCTCCTCCAGCGATTGTGACCACCCATTTAACTAGGGCGCAGGCCTCTTCAGTAGCTTTCCTAGCTCAAATGCTGATCCAGGATATCTGTAGGGCTGCCACCTAGACATCCGTCCACACGTTTATGTCTCATTACGCGCTTACCCAGCAGACCCAAGACGATTCTGGCTTTGGTAGAGCAGTGTTGCAAGCTGCATGACTGTGAATTCGGAGCCCACCTCCAGGGATACTGCTTGTGAGTCACCTAGAATGGAATCGACATGAGCAAGCACTCAAAGAAAAAAAACAGTTACCTACCTTTTGTGATTGTTTTTCATTGAGACATGTTGCGCATGTCCATTCCATTACCCGCCCTCCTGCCCTGCTGTCTGAGTTCTGGTAAGAAGGAACTGAGAGATCATAGGGTCGGCGGCACCTAATATACCGACGCGTTAGCATGGCACTCGAGAGAGCCACAGCCGGCCCTACGGATACTGTTTAGGCAAAAATCTCCGACAACTGTGTACGTGCACGTGCACACAATTAGAATGGAATGGACATGAGCAACACATCTCGAAGACAACAGTTATGAAAGGTAGGTAACCATTTTTTCTTCTACTTCTGAGAATAAATACCATCCTAATTCAGAAACTGGGCTCTTCATGCATCAGCCTCATCTCCTTACTATTAGTGGCTGGGACTGTCACTGATATTGTAATTCAGAGTTTCCTCTTTTTAAAAAAATGTTAAGATGAATTTACTGAATTTTGTTTCAAAACATTGATCGATGCAAGATAGAATTGGGGACTGCAATACTAGAAAAGTTATTGGAATGTATTGAAATAAGGCTCCAGTCAGGAATTCTTTGTTGATTGTAACAGTTGAAAAGTATTTAGCTGATGAATTATTCCAAAAGAACAAATAGATTTAGGGGAATCCTTTCCCTGTCTCATATTAGTTCAGACTTTGTTAGCACACACTTTTCACTAGAGACAGTCAAAGATAAACTCTGACTGAAATTTCTTTTACCTCAACTAAATGAATTCTTTTCACGATACTACTGTAAGACTGATGGCACTAACTAGAATTTCCCAGTTATGCTAAGGCACATTATCCAAGCTCCATTTTTTTAGACTCAAGGCCAGGATAACAATTCCTCACTTTCATGAGCACTAATTGGGAGAGTTCCAAAGATTTTATTCTGTACATATTTGCACTTGCTATCCATGTTAACAAAAAGAGCTTTGGAGGGGAGATAAAATCTCATGTTTCAAGGCAAAAGCACATTCCTACTAGATTAGGATGAAACATTAATTGGGGGGGGGGGGCATATTATCTCATCTCTGCCTACAGTGAGGTTTCCTGCACCTGTCAGCGGTAGGATACTGGATTAGATGGAACATGGAGCTGAGCCATTATGGCAATTCATGTGTTCCTATGTACTGTTTATGTGTATAAAAATACATATGCTGTGTCTGATCCAAAATGACACATTAAGAGTACAGTTTACCCATCTAAAGATGTGTTAGCTATAAAAACAGCTATATAAAATATGAGTGGAGTTAATCTAGGGCTGGGCTCCTGCCAGTTGATTATTCAGAATTCTGCTTCTCAACATTTCACCAGAACTAGGCAAAATCAGCATCTCACTTCTGTTTTGAAGTCATAGTGATTTCTGGTAGCATCATGCTTTGAATTAAAAATAGGTAGATGTGGGTGCAGCTGGTAGTTAGAAATGGAAAAATGCAGGTTATGTATTCTTAGAAAACTTAAGTGTAGAAAAGAGTAAAAGCATTATTTGGTGTTGGGGCAAAGCTTTGAGGACTGGGCAAGATTTTTTTTTAAATCACAGTATCAGTAGAAAATTGATATAATACAGATTAAAAAATTGACACTAGCGGTTTGGCAGGCATATAATGAGGGTTAAAGACTAATGCAATTAGAAAAAAGTTAGATCCCTTTTCCGACTCCTTTGTTTGTACATTGTCTTATTAGACTGTAAGCTCATTGGAGCAATGACCTGTTTTGCTGTCAAGCTACTACCACACTTTTGGCTGTTACATAAATAATAATATTAAGAAGCGTGATGTGTGGTCACCAAACTAAATTTTGATCTTTTCATGTGCTATAGTTTCAGAAGGTGTGAACTTACAGATATGCTAGTATAGTGGCCTCTTTAAGCACTGGAGCGTATGTTTGTTGCACCTGTTATTTGTCCTTAAGGTAAATGTATTAGAGAAACAGTGTCTCTGGATACCTCAAAAGACAGAGAGCCATGGTTGTGTGTGTGATTTTGTTTAGACATCTTCCGTTAAGGATTAACCCCGTTTTACAGACGGTGAAACTGAGGAACAGAGCAGTGACATGGCTTCCCCAGTCACCCAGCAGGACAATGGCAGACCACAAATAGAAACCCAGTCTCTTGAGTCCCAGTCCATTGCTCTGTCCGCTGGGTCACACTGCCTTCCCTCCTGTCGGCCTGACTCTCAGTAGTCATATAACACTCATATCGATGGAATAGCTGTTACACTGGCACTTTCTGTTTGGAATTCAACATTCACTCCCACTTGCAATGGGCATTTCTTCTCATCTAGATTTCTATCATATTGTTGCTTTCTAATTACTTCAAGGGGTAAATTTTCTTTGGCTCAAGAAGCTTGTTAGACGTTGGTGTTAAGGTTTTAGTCCTTCTACTCAAAAGTGTCTGAGTTAGTTGAAAAACAAAGCATTGTGATGCACTATTCAATGTTAAGTGTATATTCCTTGAAACCATGAGGGTGTTAAAAAAACAAATTCTTTGCCTTTGTACAGACTTTTCTGCTAACTCAGTAGTTGCTGCCTGTCATGGGCTTAGTTTTGTGTACTGCGTGAACTGATATATCAAAGAGGATTGCCAAAATGAGCCATTATCTGTTATTAATTCATTTGGAATTGCATGGTGAGCAAACTCCTTTTTACAGTGTTACACTACAATTAATATGAATAATACGAATAATAGCAGCAGCTAAACTAGGTTTGAGAAAAATGTTATCAGTCCTCATGCTTCAGGACAGTCACTTACTGCCTGAGATGATGATGAAGAAACTTCACGTATAGCCATGTTATCGCACAATTATGGTTTATGGAGTTTACAACTTCCTCTGGTAGTGGTCTCTGTAGCTAACAAAATATCAGAGTAGATGGACCATTGATCAGATCCACTATGGCAATTCATATGTTCTTTAAAATGATCTTCACCTCAATACTCATGGGGCTGATTATTTCCCATACTCCAGTGACTGCCTTCTAAATGTTTGATCTTGTATTTCTTTTATTCTAGCTGCCCAATGATCTGCAGTTTCATAGTGTATCTGCAATCTTTTTTCATGTCCTAGCAATTAGTATGGTAGTTCTACACATGCAGTATTTACTGGAAAGTTATAGTTATTTCCTGCATTGAATGGTAATTAGAACTTGGGAAAGGCTGGCTTGCTTGATTGTAGGAATTGCTTTTGGTTGGTTGTGTTTTGTTTCCATGCAGTAGTTGCACAATTAACATTTATAACTCCATTGAACTGTTAACGTAGATCTGCATTAAAACTGTAGAACAGGATTTCCTTAAAAAAACAAACCAAACCCACAACTGGCTACTCAGGTGGTGTCGGAGAGAAGGCTTTGGATTCTTTGACCATGGGATGGTGTTCCAAGAAGGAGGAGTGCTAGGCAGAGACGGGCTCCACCTAACAAAGAGAGGGAAGAGCATCTTCGCCAGCAGGCTGGCTAACCTAGTGAGGAGGGCTTTAAACTAGGTTCACCGGGGGAAGGAGACCAAAGCCCTGAGGTAAGTGGGGAAATGGGATCCTGGGAGGAAGCACAAGCAGGAGAGCACAAGCAGGAGAGCACAAGAGGGGAGGACTCCTGTCTCATACTGAGAAAGAGGGACGATCGATGAGTTATCTTAAGTACCTATACACAAATGCAAGAAGCCTGGGAAACAAGCAGGGAGAACTGGAAGTCCTGGCACAGTCAGGGAACTATGATGCGATTGGAATAACAGAGACTTGGTGGGATAACTCACATGACTGGAGTACTATCATGGATGGATATAAACTGTTCAGGAAGGACAGGCAGGGCAGAAAAGTTGGGGGAGTTGCGTCCAAAGAGAGGAGAATGAGTGCTCAGAGCTCCGGTATGAAACTGCAGAAAAACCTGAGAGTCTCTGGATAAAGTTGAGAAGTGTGAGCAACAAGGGTGATGTCGTGGTCGGAGTCTGCTATAGACCACCAGACCAGGGGGATGAGGTGGACGAGGCTTTCTTCTGGCAACTAGCAGAAGTTGCTAGATCGCAGGCCCTGGTTCTCATGGGAGACTTTAATCACCCTGATATCTACTGGGAGAGCAATACAGCGGTGCACAGACAATCCAGGAAGTTTTTGGAAAGTGTAGGGGACCATTTCCTGGTGCAAGTGCTGGAGGAACCAACTAGGGGCAGAGCTTTTCTTGACCTGCTGCTCACAAACAGGGAAGAATTAGTAGGGGAAGCAAAAGAGGATGGGAACCTGGGAGGCAGTGACCATGAGATGGTCGAGTTCAGGATCCTGACACAAGGAAGAAAGGAGAGCAGCAGAATACGAACCCTGGACTTCAGAAAAGCAGACTTTGACTCCCTCAGGGAACAGATGGGCAGGATCCCCTGGGAGAATAACATGAAGGGCAAAGGGGTCCAGGAGAGCTGGCTGTATTTTAAAGAATCCTTATTGCGGTTGCAGGAACAAACCATCCCGATGTGTAGAAAGAATAGTAAATATGGCAGGCGACCAGCTTGGCTAAACAGTGAAATTCTTGCTGATCTTAAACGCAAAAAAGAAGCTTACAAGAAGTGGAAGATTGGACAAATGACCAGGGAGGAGTATAAAAATATTGCTCAGGCATGCAGGAGTGAAATCAGGAAGGCCAAATCACACTTGGAGTTGCAGCTAGCAAGAGATGTTAAGAGTAACAAGAAGGGTTTCTTCAGGTATGTTAGCAACAAGAAGAAAGTCAAGGAAAGTGTGGGCCCCTTACTGAATGAGGGAGGCAACCTAGTGACCGAGGATGTGGAAAAAGCTAATGTACTCAATGCTTTTTTTGCCTCTGTCTTCACGAACAAGGTCAGCTCTCAGACTGCTGCACTGGACAGCACAATACGGGGAGAAGGTGACCAGCCCTCTGTGGAGAAAGAAGTGGTTCGGGACTATTTAGAAAAACTAGACGTGCACAAGTCCATGGAGTCAGATCCGCTGCATCTGAGGGTGCTAAAGGAGTTGGTGGATGAGATTGCAGAGCCATTAGCCATTATTTTTGAAAACTCCTGGCGGTCGGTGGAGGTCCCAGATGACTGGAAAAAGGCTAATATAGTGCCCATCTTTAAAAAAGGGAAGAAGGAGGATCCGGGGAACTATAGGCCAGTCAGCCTCACCTCAGTCCCTGGAAAAATCATGGAGCAGGTCCTCAAGGAATCAATTATGAAACATTTAGAGGAGAGGAAAGTGATCAGGAACAGTCAGCATGGATTCACCAAGGGGAAGTCATGCCTGACTAACCTAATTGCCTTCTATGAGGAGATAACTGGCTTGTGGATGAGGGGAAAGCAGTGGATGTGTGATTCCTTGACTTTAGCAAAGCTTTTGATACAGTCTCCCACAGTATTCTTGCCGCCAAGTTAAGGAAGTATGGGCTGGATGAGTGGACTGTAAGGTGGATAGAAAGCTGGCTAGATCGTCGGGCTCAACGGGTAGTGATCAATGGCTCCATGTCTAGTTGGCAGCCGGTTTTCAAGCAGAGTTCCCCAAGGGTCGGTCCTGGGGCCGGTTTTGTTTAATATCTTTATTAATGATCTGGAGGATGGTGTGGACTGCACTCTCAGCAAGTTTGCAGATGACACTAAACTAGGAGGCGTGGTAGATACACTAGAGGGTAGGGATCAGATACAGAGGGACCTAGACAAATTAGAGGATTGGGCCAAAAAAAACCTGATGAGGTTCAACAAGGACAAGTGCAGAGTCCTGCACTTAGGATGGAAGAATCCCATGCACTGCTGCAGACTAGGGACCGAATGGCTAGGTAGCAGTTCTGCAGAAAAGGACCTAGGGGTCACAGTGGACGAGAAGCTGGATATGAGTCAACAGTGTGCTCTTGTTGCCAAGAAGGCTAACGGCATTTTGGGCTGTATAAGTAGGGGCATTGCCAGCAGATCGAGGAATGTGATCGTTCCCCTTTATTCGACATTGGTGAGGCCTCATCTGGAGTACTGTGTCCAGTTTTGGTCCCCACACTACAAAAAGGATGTGGAAAAATTGGAAAGAGTCCAGCGGAGGGCAACAAAAATGATTAGGGGTCTGGAGCACATGACTTATGAGGAGAGGCTGAGGGAGCTGGGATTGTTTAGTCTCCAGAAGAGAAGAATGACGGGGTATTTGATAGCAGCCTTCAACTACCTGAAGGGGGGGTTCCAAAGAGGATGGAGCTCGGCCGTTCTCAACGGTGGCAGATGACAGAACAAGGAGCAATGGTCTCAAGTTGCAGTGGGGGAGGTCCAGGTTGGATATTAGGAAACACTATTTCACTAGGAGGGTGGTGAAGCACTGGAATGTGTTACCTAGGGAGGTGGTGGAGTCTCCTTCCTTGGAGGTTTTTAAGGCCTGGCTTGGCAAAGCCCTGGCTGGGATGATTTAGTTGGGAATGGGTCCTGCTTTGAGCAGGGGGTTGGACTAGATGACTTCCTGAGATCCCTTCCAACCCTGACATTTTATGATTCTATGAACTATTTGTCATTCAATAGCCATTTTTTACTATGTTCTTCACTTTACCTATTGCAAAATTGGGATAATAATTTATCTCCTTGACATATCGTTGTAAGGCTTAATTAATATTTGCAAAATACGCTTAGAGTCTCAGATGGAAGCCATCTATAAGTATTCGAATGATCTAGCTAGTGTGTACGTTTCCCGCTGCTCTCGACTGAGAGAATCAAAACTGTTTGCATCATAGGCCCTGTATCAGCGAGCTAATGGAGATTCTTCTTTAGCAAAAGGGGTAGGAGACTGCTTTTAGAGTAGGAGGATCTGAGTTGTTGTAGTCATTATTTCTGTTGCCACACTGCTTTTGGAACCCACACAGGGATTAGGGTCTTATTGTTCTTGACACTGTACCAACAAATAGTCCCTAAATCTCATGATCTAAGATTTAGCTAATACATAACCAGTGAAGAAGGTGACAAATGTGGGGGAGGTCGATGGGTGAACAAGGTGACAGTAGCACAGGTTAGCAGTCATGGTGGTATCAACTGTCAGAGTTGGTCTAGCCAGAGCTCTGTTCCTGCTCTTGTTGTAACCAGGATGTGCAGCACCGTGACATGTGGAATCTTAGGGGGCCATGTATTGGAACTATTATTTTATTATTGCAGTTTGTATTATTACTCTTTTCAGTTTCTTGTTGACTGGCATCATT
This sequence comes from Malaclemys terrapin pileata, assembly GCF_027887155.1. Lineage (NCBI taxonomy): Eukaryota > Metazoa > Chordata > Testudines > Emydidae > Malaclemys > Malaclemys terrapin. Next base: position 116,806,832 of record NC_071506.1, on the reverse strand, counting down.
TAAAGAGAAACACATCCACAAGGATCAGGCTGCAGGATTCAGTTTTAGTTGAACTGATAAAAATTTGAGACCACCTTCTGCCATACTGAACCATTTTGAGAGAAACCCAATTTTTTTAACAGTTCAAAAATCCATTTATAGTTGTTTCTTAGAAACACTAGAGGGTTTTGATATATTTTCAGTAGTGCTCCATAATGTTTTTGCATAGCAGTGTCAGTGCTTAGCTGGGTGGCTCTGTTCCTTTGCTACACAGATCTTTATTCTGCTTAACACCCCTTTCTTTGCACCAGCTGTGACTTGTAGTCATCAAGGTAACGAGATGGCAATTTTATTGCTGCTGCAAATCTTTCTGCACCAGAGACTTAGGGGCACCTACGGTACAGCAGCCGCAAAGCCAGCAACACCAGTTGTGAAGGCTCTGTGGGAACAAAGTGAGACTAATCCCTATTTCCATCCCCTTTAGTGCTAACTGCTCCAAGCAGAGAAAACCCCCTCTCTCCTCCCCAGCATGTCAAAATCCGGCAGCGAGCTGCTAATTGCCTTTACAGTGATTCACATGCCATCTGCCAGTGTCAGGATTTTTTTTTGTCATGTTTGGTAGGCTTTAGAAGGCAGATCCCCTAACTTGTGCAGGTCCTGTGTCCATGACACTGACGCAGTACAGCACAGTAATAACAATGATTCTACCACATGCAGAAATTAATCAAGAAACAGTTTACATGTTGTTGCCCTTTTTTTTCCCACTGAGAGAAGAACGTGCAAAAATAAAAATGTTGCTTCAGTTGTATTCCATAAATCCTCTCCCTCCCATCCCCCCCCAAGCAAAACAAACTTTTGATTGTGAGAGAGAGAGCTGTTGAAAAATAATAAAAGTTTGAAGGACTATTTTGTAAATGTAAACCATGGCTCATCATGACTTGTACAGAAGATTGTCCTGCACGATGTCTTAGAGCAGTGGTTTTCAAACTTTTTTTCTGGTGACCCAGTTGAAGAAAATTGTTGATGCCCGCGACCCAATGGAGCTGGGAATGAGGGGGTTTGGGTGTGGGAGGGGCTCAGGGTTGGGGTGCGGGGTGGGGCTGGGAATGAGGGGTTCAGGGTGTTGGAGGGGCTCTGGGTTGGGGCAGGGGCTTACCTCAGGCAGCTCCCAGTCAGCAGCACAGCGGGGGTGCTAAGGCAGGCTTCCTGCCTGTCCTGACACCACGACCGCACTGTGCCCTGGAAGTGGCCAGCAGCAGGTCCGGCTCCTAGGCGGATGTGCGCAAGCGGCTCCGTGCGGCTCTCGCCCACAAGCACCGCCCTCCCAGTGGCCGGTTCCCGGAGCCGGTGCTTGGGGCAGGAGCAGCGCATGGAGCCCCATGGGCCGCCCCCCCAGCCTAGGAGCTGGACCTGCTGCTGACCGCTTCTGGGGCGCAGCGCAGTGTCAGAACAGGTAGGGACTAGCCTGCCTTAGATGGACAACACTGCCGACGGGGCTTTTAATGGCCCAGTCGGCAGCGCTGACCAGAGCCGCCGTGACCCAGTGCCTTACATTCCGCGACCCAGTACTGGGTCGCAACCCGCAGTTTGAAAACCCCTGGCTTAGAGGAGGCTCTGGGAATGTCAGAAGCACTGCATGCTCACAGCCATGCTAGATGAAAATAAAGCATTGGCCTTGTCATAACTTATCTAATAGTTACATCAGAGAGCTGGTGCCATGACTGTCACAAACAGGCCAAAAGAATAGGATTTTTTTTCATTCCCGTATGATGAGAACCAGAAACTAAATAAAAGTTTTTTGAGGCTGGTGGCCCAGGAAGTGAGTGGGCTCTACTTTTATTTAATCTCTTCTTCCTTTGCCATGAGCTCTTGTTTGTTCATTTACTTTCTGTGGGGATCTTTCCACTATAATTATTATTTATTTGCTATCAATAACTAATATTTTATATGCATTTCTAAAGCCTCTGGGTGCTCTTTATACCTCTGTTTTAAAATGGTCTTTTCCTAGGACTGATGGTGCAGTGTCTGGATCTGGTGCCTCCTGACTTCCACATTCCTGGGTGTGACTTCTTCTGAAGGACCTGCTGCATGTGTCCTATAAATAGGCCTACGTAACAGTTAATACATTAACGTACAGCGGGGAAAGGGAGGAACATGACCCCACTGAGTGCATCCAGAGGGTGCAAACTGGGTACCAAATGTGACATTTTCTATGAGCACAGATAGGCTCCAGTGGAGGGCGCCACACACCTCATTTAGCATAAACTGGCCCGCGTGCCGGTGAATAAATTCATTTATAAAGAGAAGTCACAGAGGTGACTGAAATGTGGGCCTCCTGTTCCCCAGGCAAGCACTCTGCCAGCTGAGCTAAAGGAGCAGGTCATATAGCTTGGATTGGCAGAGATGCTTTTATGTATTTCCCACAATTCCTTCCAGACTATTATGGATCTAATCCCTTCTGCTACTGCACAGTCTTGGGTGCTGTTTTTCTTTTGCTTTTGAGCAACAAAGAACCTCTAGGGATTTTTTGTTTGTTTGTTTTATTTCCTAGAATCTCAAAAAGAAAATTGTTTTTATGTGATCTGGTTCGCTTATATTATGAGGTGATTAGAGCAGGGCTTCAATCAGCGGGAGGACTCCCTAAGGCAAGGTCTTGTCCCACCAGTGCCTGTAGCGTGCCCTGTCTGACACTGGGGCGACTGGAGAATTGAGCTGAGAGAGGCTGCAGTATGGTGCAGCAGATGAGCACCAGCAGTTGCCATGGAAATCTCTAATACAGCTGAAATGCAAAGAAAGGGCACTTGCTGAAGCACACAGGCTCAACATAAAATGAATGAAGGACAAGCAGAATGTAGAGCAGGCCTTCAGCTAGTGTCCCAGATGGGGTTTTAATTTCCTTCTCTTTCCCCCACCAAGCATCCCCACCAGATCGTGCCTTAAAGAAAATAAAAACAAACTACTGAGCTATCAATATACAGTCTAAGTACATCCCTCCCATCTCCAGCCAAAGGAAACCGACATATATTAATGAGGGTATAATAGGTGTAGGAGGGGAGTGTGGTGGCCTTTAAGAAGGAGTGTATGCCTCTTGCCACTGGGCTTTGGTGAGTGTCATGGGATTTGTCTGCAGCATATGCGCTGCTGTTAATGATTGAAAAATTACCACAGCAATTAGTCATGGATCGCTGAAGGCAAGGCCCCCAAACACTGTGGACAATGTGATTAAATCCATGTATGTGACAATTAACTCTCTTGCAGGTTTATCTACCAAGGAGGTGGGTTTTGGAATGGGAGGGGGGTGGGCAAAAATGACAGGAAAGAACAATGCTGCAGAATGGATCCGATACAGCTGGCACTATCCATTTTAATCTGACACTGAATTAATCACACTCAGATTAATCCTGTTCTTATTGTACCATTTCTGTTGCCCATTTGTTTATAGTCTCTTTCATTTATGAACAGTGCAGAGGCATGACTGATTTAATTCCTGCCCGTTCCATGTTTTTAAATTTAAAAATCAAATCCTTTAGTTACGCCTTGTTTTAGGTGGTCCAAGGTGCAATTATCTCATAAAGACTAAGAAGACTCCAGATGTACCATGTCGTGAATCCCCTTATGTATTACAGCTGAGTAAGTCTCAATAAATATTTGTTTGGCCAATATTCTGCCTGAATAGAGAAAGATTCCACTTATGTTTGTCTATACACACACACGTGTGTGTGTGTGTGTGTGTGTATAGTGTGTATATACACTGTATATAAAAAACATATATTCTGTGTAACATATACTATGTTGCTTGTGTATATGTGTACACATACACTACAGTATGTTTGTTCTTGGGTTTCATATTTCATATTTGCTGACAAAAGCTGCCTTTAAATAATGCTTAGAGATTGTGACACTAAATGGAATAAACTAGGAACTTCAAAAGCCCAGGACTCACACTCTGTCCATAGCTCATGCTGGTGTCAAGAATGGAAATGGAAAGTACAAGTGGTTTGATTTAAGGAAAAGGTGGCTTTCAAATTCGGGATTGGGAGTATTTTTTTAAGAGCAAGAAACATAAATGTTCATGAAAGGAGAAAGTATTCAGTTTACCCAGTTGACAGAAATTGCTCTGCAGATGCACATTTCAGGTCACAGATTTTTACAATCTAGGGCCTGATCCTCAGCTTGTGTAAATTGGCATAGGTTCGTTGAACACTATACTTTTATGCGAGTTGAGAATCTGGCTCATATTATTTACTACTACCTGGATGAATAATTAAAAAAAAATACTTAGACTGTACTGTATGGCTTCTTGGTACAGTACATTTAAAAATAGTTTGATCACAATGGTTCTGATTGGCCCCCTATGAAGACTCCCATATTGATAAGGTGGCATCTCCAATAAATTAGATTTGACCAACTTCACCCATTGTAGTCAAATTGTAGTCAAACTTCACCTCATCTTCTGTCCATACAGTGTCATCCCATCTTCATGATTCATTGTGATGTTATTACTTGCTACTTTTAAAGGAAGGACTTTTAACCTTTAGTTTTCCAAATGAACCCCTCTTCAAATTGACTCCCCAGGATTTGTATATAGGCTCATTATAAAAGGAGAAGTTTCAGAGTAACAGCCGTGTTAGTCTGTATCCGCAAAAAGAAGAACAGGAGTACTTGTGGCACCTTAGAGACTAACAAATTTATTAGAGCTCTAAGGTGCCACAAGTACTCCTGTTCTTCTTTTTATAAAAGGAGATTTGATTTTTTTTACATGATGCCATTATGATTTATCATATACTTGTAACAATTATAACTCATTAGCACTGAAACTGTCAGTCTAGACGTCATGCATGCCCTTGCATTTAAAGTCCTAATGATAAGATTGGACACAGTTAACTGTAGTCCTAAACATAATTGTTTAAAGGTACAATGCTGTTTCCATTTAAGTCACTGATTTCAGTGATGAAGGTTCAGGCCTCAATTCAGAAACTTTCCACACCACAATAAACGTCAGCCCTACATTGTGTGCCAATAACTTGAAAACACAAAAACAAGCATACTGATTACAACTTTTTGCAACATTTTAAAACCATTGTTTTTGCACTTTTAGAATTTAAAAGCTGCCAGAGACGACAAAATTCATTCCCATGTTGAGCCCTGAAGTACGAAGAAGTTAGAGCTAGGAAAGTCCTATTAGATCAGTAAAGCCCTGCAAATCTTCAGATATTCACTTTATATCCGCAGATATCCATGGATGTTGATATCCGTGGACCATTTTTGCAGATTGCAGATGGATGCGGATCAACGTTTTTTATCTAAAGCACTGCAACTCCATGGATAGCCTCTTTATACCCACAGATCATTTTTGTGGATTGTAGATTGGATGTGGATACAAATTTTGTATCTGCACAAGGCTCTCTTGATCAGTGAGTCTGTCCATCTGCAGGGATAGGATATTGTCTCTGGGTAGAAGACATGTTCAGTATCAAGTTCATACTCCAAGATGGTCCCAAATCAAAACCTAGGAACCAAACACTCCTGACTTTTATGGAAGTTTGTGTCAGATTTTAAGTTAAGACTTTGCACCTCAGTCTCATCTCCATTGATACTACCTGTGATCTTAGCCAAAAAAGATGTCGTTTAGTCAGAAATATATATTTTTTAAAAGTCAAAAAGTAATATTTCTTGTAGTGTAAAAGCTGTTGTTGCCTGAAGTAAAGAAGCAGAAATGTAGCTCTTTTTTTATTATTTCTCAGTCATTTCATGTTGTATATGATCTTGGTTTGGTTTTGGTTTTTAACATTTTTTTACTGAAAATTTTCAGGACAACAGTGATCATCCTAACTACGTTGGTCAGGGAGAGCTGAAGGATGGAACCCCATACGCAGACACTGTGCGATAAGACAGATGGCACAAGTGTAATATAAGACAATAGGCCTGATTTGACAATTATTTGGCACACAAAGTACCCATGGAAGCCCTAGAGAGTTGTTGTTGGTATCGTGACGAGGATCAATCATAGGATCTGGCCCTATAGACAATGAGTTCAAATAAATATTACATTTAGTGCAGATCCATAATAGAGGATTGCCAACTATCCTGAGGAGTGAGAATAATAATGTCCATTCAGCCAACGTAAAAAAACTGGCTGTACATATAAGTTTCAGTGGTATGAAATACTAACAGTGAGAAATTAGTTAAATGTTTCTTTTCTTTTGTTTTGTTTCTTTTTATTATTAATAATAACATTATTATTTTTATTTTTCAACATTATCGGCTGCTTGCTGTTAGATTAGCTGCTATGGAACAATAGAATAGCCTGGATTTTTTGTGTGCCTTGTTTTGTTTTTCACAAATGCTAAATTCAGTAAGTCAACCCAGATCGATGTAGGAAGTGAAAATATTTTCAATCACAGACAGAAGAGAATTCATTAAGATGCATCACCTTCAGAGTGAACCTTCCAGTCCAGACAGCTGTTTGTTCCAGTGCAGGGGAAAAAAACAAAGCCAACAAAAACTTATGAAAATTGTTACATGGCATCACCTTGCCTTTGCTCACACCACCTCCTCCCCTCTTGACTGAACTGAGGTTTTCTTATCTATTCCTTGGCATTTGACAGCAAAATGCTGCACATGTCCTGAACCTGAACATTAAATACACTCCAAAGGATCATATGAAAGCAACAAAAAGAATATTTAAACACTAGTGGGGAAAAATACCATGCTATTGATAACACAATATTAACATTAATTTGATGCAACATATACACAGGACTGCAAAGGGCCTGTTTGTGACATTAAGTACCTGCCTGGATGGGAGACCGCATGAACTGCACTACCCTGTGGAGAGCTCTGTGCGGCTTTGTATGTTGACAAACATTGCTTGCCAGAGATTTCTCTGCTTCCCAAGAGTGCAGCCTTGGGAGGGGGCAGCATGCTGTTCTCTCAGTAACCAGCTACCTCCACTTACTAGTGCAGGTTTGGGTGAGGCCATGCAGCTGACCCAGGAGGCAATGGCAGGCAGCAGCCCCTATGCTCAGGAGAGAGTATGGAGTGTATTTTTACTTGGCTCCTGACACCCTTTCCCATACTCTCTCCTGTGAATCCACACAATTGCCAAGCATAGACTGGCCCTAAATGTGGCCCAGGAAGCAGAAATGGTTTGCTGAGCAGTTGTTGAATTTGTTCGGGATTTTTTGTGTGCCCCCTTGTGGAGTTGGATCTTTTACAGAAGGTGCTGTGTCACTTTGAAAAACAGGAATCTCCCAGTCCAAGAGCAGGTTTTGTACTGCAGAGCAGAGACACTAAGACGAGGATGGCAGTCTCGCTGCCTCCAACAAAGGGCAGTACAAACAATTCAACAGTTTAAATTAATGGACTTCTTTATTTAAAGAACTGTTTCCAAGAGTTTGGATCTCATTCCCAAAAGGATACATAATTTGCAGGGGTTTATGGATACATCTGAAGGATTTGTAGACTGATTTGGAAATAGAGCTCATCCACCATTTTAGAAGCAACAGTATTAGGGTTACCATCCGTCCGTATTTCCCCGGACATGTCCGGCTTTTGCGTCTCTAAATAGCCGTCTGGGAGGAATTGGTAACAAGGTTTTTCTCCCTCGCCTGCCTCCCTCCCTCCCTTCCATGCAGAGTGCGGCTGCTGATTGGGCAGCTGGGCCGATTGACCCACTCCCATTGGCCTCCAGCAGCCAGAACCCTCCCCGTTCCCCCCTCCCTCTGTCTGCCCTGTGTAACACACAAACCGACCCACCGGGCAGCGTGTTTTGCAAACACGTGGAGCCAGAATGGTAAGGGGAGTCCGGGGGGGCAGTCAGGGAGCGGGGGAATGTTGGGTGGGTCCCTGGCCTCCAATTGCCACCCCTCCTCCTCGTGTACCCCCCCCGTGAGCCCCTCCCCACCTGCCTCTCCCTTGTCTGCTTGTACTGCCAGAGCCAGCAGCAACTGCTGTCTGCTTCCCCCGGGTCCTAGTGCCCCCATCCACTAATGGGAAGACAGGCTGCCCTTACCCTGCCCTTCCACCCTAGCCCTGAGCCTCTCCAACGCCCAAAACTCCTCAGCCCCAGCCCTCATCCCCCCACACCCTAATCCTCTGCTCCATCCCTGAGCCCCCTCCTGCATCATGAACCCCTCATCCTCAGACCCACAGCCCTCACCCCTGCATCCCCTCCTATCCCCAAACTCCCTCCCAAACCCCCTTCCCCCTTCCCACACACCCTCCTGCCTTCAAACTCCCTCCCAAAGCCTGCACCTCCTCCCTTTGCACCGCCTCCCACCCCCAAACTCCATCCCAGAGTCTTCACCCCCACCTCCTCCTGCACACCCACCCCCTACCCCAGCCCAGAGCCTGTACCCAGCACCCAAACTCTATCCCAGAACCTGCACCCTGCACCCCTCCTGCACCCTAATCCCCAGCCCAGGACCTGCACCCCAGACCTCCTTCCCCCATCCAACTCCCCTCCCAGAGCCTTAGGCAGGTGAGGGGGGGTTCTGGGCACCACCCAAATTTCTACAACCCTGCCACCCATGCGAGTGGATAAGGGTCGGGGAAGTCAGGGGACAGGTAGGGTCCTTGGGGGGCAGTTAGGGTGGGGGGTTCTCAGCAGGGGGTAGTCAGGGGACAAGAAGCAGGGGGGGTTGGGTTCTGAGTGGGGCAGTCAGGGTGGGAAGTGGGAGGGAGTGGATCGGGGTGGGGCTAGGGCGGGGCTCCCTGCCCCCAGCGTCCTTTTTTTTGATTGTGGAAATATGGTAACCCTAAACAGTGTCACACTTACACTGTTGATGTTGCTGGCCTGATGTGGGCCAGAAAAGAGATGAAAGTGCTAGGTCCTTTGACTTTAATGAGGCTATGGTGATTTATACGAACTGAGGCTCTGATTCTTTTTTTCCAGGATGGGTGAGATAGAGAGTAGGCTCTGGATGAAATAGCCGAGACTTGCTCGTGTTTCTGTAGGAAGAGAATCTTTAGATCTTTCTTTGCTTTACTAGGAAAAAGCCAATTGAATTGGTACATTATGGAGGACTCTAGTGCTCTCCACCCGCAGACTTCCCAAGAATGGGAAAAAATCTCTCACCTATGCTTTATAGTGTGTTAGTTAATTTTTAGTTCACTCTGTTTTAGTAATAAGTTTCTTAAAGGTGCCACCAAGTGAATTAATGTAGAACTCTAAAACCATTATTTTTCTAGATGAGACAATTGCTTTCTGTGAGTCAGCTATGAGACTTCTTAGGAAAATTGAACTGAAGTGGTTGTGGAAATGCATGGCTGCGAATATTTTTTTTTTCAAATCTGATGAAGTGATGGAAAATTTTACTGCAGCTAAAACATAGGAAAAGGTTGTGGGTATTGATTTAATTTGTGCTTGAAAAGTCAGGTATGAAGTCAGAGACTGTTGTATCAGAGTTCTCTAAAGTTATGGAAACAATTTAATATATGCTCCTTTTATTTATTTTTCATTAATCTATATATGCTTCATATATGCATGTGCAATAATATATTTGAATGGATAAGGCCTGTTTATTCATGTGAAGAGATTATCTGCAATCTTTTGAATGTTTTTTTATTATTATTATTACATACTGCAAATCTCTAATAACAAAGCCAATATGTACTTTTGGTTCTTCTTCAGCAAATGGTAGCAATATTCTAAAATCACTACTGCATAGGATTTAAGCTATTGGTAGACAAAACAGGCTGGAGGGAGGGCTTGTGAGTTCTTCTTGGGCCATATCCATGTAGAGCTAGCCAAGTTTGTATTGTTCTTGATTCCTTATTTTATGTAAATAATGTGTCATTATTGTGGTGTTCTTTTTCAAATACTGGTGATCTCTACAGAGATCAATCAGTTTGTATGAGTATATGAATTGCCATTAGTATCTTTTTAATTTGTAATGCACATAGACTTTTTTGTAGTGACTTCCTACTCTTTGCTGTAAAAATAACTGAGTATTGCAGCCTTGCTAGAAGGCACTAGCCATGTGAGTTTAGGTTATAGGTTATGAAACTTGCTAAACTTTTACCTACCTTATTACAGAGGAGCTCAATATGTCAAGATTCCACGATCAGTTAAATATTGTGCATAGATGAATTTGTTACAATGTTTCTTATCATTCGTATTTGCCTATATGTGTAAATCAAATTTGGCGCTCATAAAGGAAATATTTAGAACTCAGTGCATAAAAGTATATTAAATATACTTTACACACTTGCTCCTTCTAGTCAAGCTGACATGCTAACATAGACCCTTCCAGGTAGAAGTTGTTCCTTTTTCAGTCAATTAGCTAGCAAAAAGTGTCTTAAAAACCTTCATATGGTAGCTTAGTGCATCTTCCTTTTCAGAATCTGAATATGCCACCTGCCTTTCATAGCCCAGGGGAGTCACAAGACTGTGCGTGTGTGCCTGGTCACACCACATGGTAGCATCCTCATGCTGCCAGGCTGATCTGCTAATAGCCAAGGGAGAGAAGGCGTTGATGCCTGGAGTGAATGAAAGTGCTGAAGCATTACAAAGTCTTAAGCAGTAGTCACCTATTTATTAGACAGTTAATTTTGCCTGTGGTGTTATATCAGTAGAGAATAAAAGAAGTGGGACATATTGCATATTCTTAATTGGACTCATAACTGCAAGATGTAATTACTAGCACAGTTTTTCCTTAAAAAAAAAAAAAACACAGAAGGACCAAAGGCTGAGTCTTTTAATCATTTGCTGCCAAGCAAGTTGCATTTTAACATTCAAACAAGTATGTCTTTATTTTTAATAGGAAATAGAAAATCCTTCCCCAACATGTTGATAATACGTGCTAGTGCCAGCAGCTGATTTTGATAACTTCAACAAGCGTTTGGTATAGATAATGGCATGGAAGATGATAATTTTCTCTGGACTATGAAATCTTTTGTTTGGTGTGCATTCTGGGGAAGAATAAGAGATGTGAAAGAGGAAATGATCTGAATTTTCTGTAGCTTTTACTTTCACAATGAGTTGGGAATTATAGCTGAATACACAGATTTGTGCTTTACTTCTGTATAGCTGGACAGATAGATATGAAGTGTGTATATGTGTAGTGGTAAGACAAATGGTCAATAGTGGCAATATCAGTGTGATAAATTGTTGAGCTGTGTAATAAGTTTCATTTATCATCATGCATCTTTGACTGCCTCATCTGCACTCTACCCACTAATTTAATCTCTGCTGGGACTATGTCTAAGAACCTAAATGTCTGTTCAAATCCCTCGCAGAGAACGTCTTTATTTTTAAATAAAACAGTCCTATAAAAAAATCATCCTTCTTTCCTACCCATGAAAGAGTTCACCCCAAAATGACATTACTCAAGCCAAAAGAGAGACCATGTTTAATCCAAGATCGAGGAAAGATTTTTTTTCATCTGATATGTCATGGTCCATCACGCCTGGTAAGAAGTTGCAAATGTGCAAGGAGAGGTTAAAATAAAAACCGGTATGTGTATGGGCAGAACTTCAGTGGTTGCAAATTGTCGTGGGCCCAAGTGACAATTTATACCAGCTGAACATCTGTCCTGTAGCCTCCTTCTCTCTCTCTCTCTCTTAGTATGCCCTCACACACAACGTCGAATTCTACTGCAAGCTAATTAAAAATAGATTATATTTCAGTTATGGTTTAATAAGATGTGTGCAGTGATATTTTTGCTATTTATTTATATAGTGACATACGTATGCATAGCATTTTGCAAACGTATAAGAAAATGAGGTTCTTGTTTACAATATATGCACATACCCCTGCAATTGGTTCCATACAGGGAGGTTTTTGCTCTCACGTAGAGTCCCGCTGATTTCAGTGGGGCTCTGCATGGGTGGATCGATTGCAAGAGCAGGACCTAAATTATTTATTTTTATTTAAATAATAATGAAAGACTCCTAGTCACAAAATAAGACATTTCAAATGTAACAACTAATTGAATTAAAAAAAAACCACCTCATTAATACCATCCTTTCTCCCTCCCCCCTTGCCCCCCATCTTCCCACTCTTTCCATTCCTCATACTGTCATGTTCTGATGTCTTCTGTGCCTGCCCATCAGTCTCTGGGTGGAGTTTAAGTTGTTGGTTATGACCTAATTGGCCTGGGACCTGCCTGCCTGAGAGGTCAGCTCTCTCCCTGTGCTATACTGCTACAACTGGGCTGCTCAAGGTGGACCCTCATATTATACAAGAGAGGAGGTAGCTGGAAGAGTGTTTTCTGTGAGGGCTCCAGGTCTCTGGACCTTGCTTCCTGTCTTGGTCTGAGATAACCTCAATTTGGTGACCTTCTGGGTACACTACAAAAGATATGGGCCGGTGGGGATGGGGTGGGAGGAGGGGATGTGGAGTAAACCAGGGGTTCTCAAACAGGGGTTCGGGACCCCGGTCATGAGGTTATTACATGGGGGATTGCGACTGTCAGCCTCCACCCCAAACCCTGCTTTGCCTCCAGCATTTATAATAGTGTTAAATATATTTTTAAAGTGTTTTTAATTTATAAGGGGGGTTGCAGTCAGAGGCTTGCTATGTGAAAGGGGTCACCAGTACAATAGTTTGAGAACCACTGGAGTAAACTGAGGGTGTGTTTCCCACAATAATGAAGAGGTGGAAAGGAGTTTTTGTAAGTGCCTTGCTGTTGTCTAAGATCCTGTTGATTTGATCATTATAATGCTGTGGGGATTTAACAGTATTATTAATAGTGTTTTATATGGCCTCTTAGCTAACAGTTGCAAGTGTTTTTCCCTCGTAAAAAGTGTTTTCTTCTTTATATCAAGAAATATATGTAGTTGTGTGCTGAAATGAGTTCATTTTTGTAATGAAGCTTGTCTGCAGCTAAGGGATCAAATAATAAATATCCCCTTCTGCTAAAAATAAAACCAGCGTGGGTAACCTTGAAAATAATTAATTTGTAATTTATTTCCCAGCTTATCCAATGATTTAGCATGGTTATGTTTGGCTGCTGCTGCAGTGCAGGACTTAACTAAGAGACAGGACAAGATTCCAACTGTGCATGAAGAAAGCACCTGAATTTGAATTTCAGTTAATTCACGGAAAACATAAAAATGCCATGTTCGGAGGACGGATACTGTTGTTTATGCAGTTATGCAAGAAGACTGCAGAATAAATGATTGGCTTGTTCTACTACATTGTATTAAAATCAGAAGTGATTGTGTCATTAGCTGACAAGTCATGAGTGGCCTGAATTCTTTAGTCTGCTACTATGCAAAACTGCTTTGAAGATTACTGGACTGTCAGTTATGTCTCTCATCTTTCTTAACATCATATTCAGGTTGCTGTTAAAACATTACTCACCCTGTGGTAATTCACTGAGCTATCAGTCCCAAGTATTTGTTCAGCCAGAGGGTGGGGAGGGAAAGGTCAGACCACAAAGGAAAATATTCTACAGTCTGAATTTCAGAGTAAATTACTGTTTTACTTTTGTTTATAAAAGGGGTTATAGTCAGAGCTATATTGATTAGCTTCTCCTTGTGTGGGCTCTTAGTTGCTAAGCAACAACTCTGCTTTGTTTCTTGTATAGAATGTAATAGTGGTGTTGGGAGGCCAAAATATAGGCGCATAGGCCCCCTCAGGTATGTTTCGCTCCTCTTTCCTGGTGAATAGGTACAGACAAGCCTATGCATACCCATACACAGCACTTATCCAGGTGAAAGCATCAGTTAACAGGATGTTGGAATACCATTTTCATGACAATTGCAGTGCTGAAAATTGAGGTTCTTACCATGCTGAGGTTAAATCAAGGGAATCAAGGGTCCAGATTTTGTGCTACCCCTCTCAGGAGTTGTGGGGTTGAAGGTGGCTTTAAGCACCCGTTGTACCTCCTGGATTTTGGGGTGTTCTGGGCACCAGCGAGGCCCTCCATGTAAGTTAGAGCAGGGGCCGCCATAATCCAGCTGTGCATGGGCTGCTCTTCAGCCAGCTGTTGCGAGAGTGCAGACCACTACACTACACGCCTCTGTGCCAGGAAGAATCCCTTGTAGGACTGCTCTTCCTTCATAGCCTCTATACATCACTGGGACAGTGCAAAGGGGCTGCCACCGGAGCTAGGATCTGGCCCAGTGTGTTTTAATATTGTACCAAAGCATCAGAAACTTCGGTAACTCATAGATGCTTCAATGGGCTAGCAGCAAAGGAGCAACTTGGAGAATTCTAAACGAGAACACCTACAACTGTCAGAATGTAGAGGAGACATTGAGACTTCAGATACATTCAACTGAAAGGACTTTGGGAAGGGACGCCTAAGTTAAGTCAAGCGATGAAGTTGCTAAAGGGAAGGAATGAGGGAGAGAAGACCTAGATCTAGAGTGGATGACTGAATCGAAATGGTTAAAAAAATGAAATAAAACAGGTAATAGTTTTTAAAAAATTTGAACCAGAATGGAACCCAGAAATTGCCATGGTATCCTGTCTCTGGATGTAGCTGGTATCTGCTTGTTTAATTGATTAATTTGTTTGCATTTATAATATATAACTGTAGGTGCCCCTCCTATATCCCGAGTGTTTATCCCATAGATTAAACCATACAAAAGAATACACAAGGACTCTCCATGAATTTAACCACTCAAACCCTCAGGCTATTCTCTGCTCAATAGCCTCAGAATTAATGATTATTGCAGCAGACCCAGAAGGCTGTTGTTTCAGAGGATGGTACTCCCTCCCCATCACAGACACACACTCTTTCTCTCTTAATAATGTTTTCTCACTTGGATCATGAAAGGCCCATTAGAAGCACTTTTCTTACTCATGTCTCAGTGTGTTCCTGTTCCAGGAATTTCAGACTGTGCAGTTCTCTAATTCAGTTTATTGTCCCTTGTACTTATAATATGGAACAGGGAGAAAGGAGCAATTGATCACTTTTCACTATATCGTCAATCAAATCATCTATAACTCTTCTCCTTTTGGGGTTAAATAATGCTTAATTTTGCCAGTTTTTGACATATATTGAGTTGCTGCCCACACTTCTCATTTTTTTTGTTTGCTTTTCCATGGGCCAAAAAATATTGAAGAGTTTAGTTTAGTCATGGGGGACATTTTTCCTGAGGTAGTGAATGTGAAAAGTTTATTTAAAAACATTTCACAATTTCCACAGTGAAGGAAAGTTGGTGTACTTCATGTGTCCTTACCAGAGGAAAGGATATTCTGAAGTCTATGGACGCTGCTGGTAATTAGAAACTTAATAAAAGATTTACATGAACTAAATGGATTTCCCTACACGCAGGATGTTATTTAAATCTGCAAGAATTAAGATACTTAATATTGATTGATGTATAAATAACCTATTAATATTTTTATGGTGGCATCCACTCAGTGCTAGGTACTTACCAAACAATCTAAAGGAACAGTCCCTATCCTGAGTATCTCACAAGCTACGGTTAGACAGACAACTGATCAACTAAGAGGAGAGATTACTCACACAGCGTACTTTAATAAAATAACTAGCTTTCAGTGGATTTACAAAATGAGTTTAAATATGAGTTGCGAGTGCAGGGGCTGATATTTTATTACCTTTGGGGACTGGGTGTGTAGGGCTTACGCATAAAGAAAAACAAACAAGACATGGATTTTAAAATGAGAAGTATCAATATCATAGCAATAGCTCAGCCTGTGCAAAGCAATCTCTCTTGGTGTCTGTGCACCGCCCAAGACTTTGCTTCAGACTCTTCAAGGTATGTCTGCACTGTAGCTAGGAGCTACAGTCCAAGTAGACAGATGTGCTAACTCCATGCCAGCTAGTATGCTAAAAATAGCAAGTGAACATTGTTGTATGCATGGAGGCACTGGGTAGCCACCCTACCTCGAACCCCGGTAGTTGGGCAGGCTTGTACTTAGGCAGCTAGCCCATGCCACCACCTATACAGCATCATCCACACTACTGTTTTTAATGTGTTAGTTCAAGCAGAGCTAGAATGTGTCTGACTACCCGGACTGAGAGGCTTGCTTCCAGCTGCCGTGTAGACATATCCCAAGTATCCCTAGTCATTCAGCATCACCAGGGTAGAGTCCTTGGTCATGTTTTTTTCTTTTAAGCTGTTTCATTGGTTAGGTGCATTCGGGGAGGGAGAAGAAATCTTTAAAAAGAAAGGCCTTGAATAAAAATGGCGCTGTGGGCTTTGATGTTAAATGTGCTGCCTTCTCTTTTTAGTTTACCAGCGAGGTTTCTTTCTAGTGGAGTGCTGCCAGGTGTTTTAGCCAGAGCATTGTATTTGCTAGGTCTTGGAGACTCAGGCTACCAAGGTACATTAAGGTGAACTGTTTGAGTTGTTGAATTATTTAATTCAACTGCCGTTTGTGCCTATCTCAAGCTCAAGCATGCAGTAAAAACAAAAACTGTCCCTTAATATAACATGTATATACTAACTCTTAATGATGGACCTTCTTAAATACCTTCCCAATTATGGGAATAACTTTATTTTGACTTCAGTGCGCTTTGGATCAAACCCGACAGAGAGAGAGAGAGAGACACACACACACACACACACACACACACACACACACTCTTACTTTTTCCAGGGGGGCATGGCTAGAGAGATAGGAGATTTGGGGCATAGGTTCCTGATCTGCTGATCCACAAAACCCACTTCAATCTGCCATTGGAAGCTAAGTTGCTGCTAGAAATAGCCTCTTTTCCTTTTATATTTGTTCTGCATCTCCTGTGATGTTAATATCTGTTGCCTGACTGTTTTTTTTTGGGGGGGGGGGGGAGAGGGGGAGGGGAAGAGTACTGGGCTACTAAGCAGTAGACTCAGCAGGTCAGATCCCAAGTTAGCATAAATTGGCAGAGCGCCATTGACTTTAGTGGAGCCCCGTCCATTTACATCAGCAGAGATTCTGATCCAGGAGGTTAAACAGACTTCATGATTCTCTGATTTATCCTGGATTTATCAGTCTTCTCCACAGAAGGGTATGTAAAATCCACTGTTTTTCCTTGTGTTGCTTGTCAGCACTTGTTACCATGCTCACATACCGCAGTGATGAGTGCAGTATGAATACCTGGAAAGAAAGATTTTATTTCAACTAAGGGTACGTCTTCACTACCCGCCATATTGGCGGGTAGCAATTGATTTATCCGGGATCGATATATCGCATCTCGTTAAGACGTGATATATCGATCCCCGAATGCACTCACCGTTGACTCCGGAACTCCACCAGAGCGAGCGGCGGTAGCGCAGTCGACGGGGGAGCTGCGGCCATTGATCCCGCGCCGTCTGGACCCCAGGTAATTTGATCCAAGATACTTCGACTTCAGCTACGCTATTTGCATAGCTGAAGTTGCGTATCTTGGATTGATACATTCCTCCCCCCCCCCCCCCCCCAGTGTAGACCAGCCCTAAGTGAAATAGTTAATGTGTGGAGGCGTAAAGTGCTACATAAGCCCCAAGTATTGTTTCTGTGGTATGGAGGATGGTGGGTTGCAATATAAATTAAACTATTATTGTTAGCAGTCATCTTGGATTATTTCTAAAAGAAAACAATAATCTTGCCAAACTTTCCTGCTATTTCATGTTATCCTCCACGATCTCTTGGATGTCCTCTGTGGAGAAGGAATAGGAAGAAAGGAAGTAAGGGATGTTTTATTATATTATATCTTAAGAACAGGCAGAGGAGGTACTAAAATAATGGCCATTACAAAACTCTATTGATCAGAATACCCGAGAAAGATATGTTACAGGCCAGCCAAATAGCCCTAATAAATTTAGGCAAAATCTTTATTAAGAGGAGCTCAGTTTGTAAATATATATCAACGAGGGAAATAAAACCCCTTGATAAAACAATGTAATTTAAAAATAAATAAAAAACTCAAAAGCCAGGAAATTCAAAGTTAAGGTTACATTTTAAGGTGGAGAGTGTGGAAATACAAAGTTAAGCTAAAGTTTGCCAAATGGCCATAACTCTGCTCTTCTATCCATGGCACTCTGTATAGTTCCATCCATCTAAAATAGATGCATGTCAACCTATCACAGCTAACTGATATGTTTAAACTTGGATACTTTGGCAGATCTTCCAGGAACCCAGGAGTCTGGGGACATCTTAAATACTTGGGCATTTCATATGGAGCCACAGATATTTGAAAGCTCTTCCATCAAAAGAAGTTATCGTAAAAATGAAGCTCATATTTTTAAAGTTCTTATAATCAAAAATTATTTTGATTTGTAAGATAATTTTGATGCATACTAATGATCCAATACTTAAGTGTAGGATAGATGTTTACATGGCTAGTAGCAAGTAATAGTGGAACTCCCATGATGTAGCTTGTTGCTCCTGTATAAAACTTTCCAAAAGAAAAGAAGGTAGTTTAGTTTAATAATTTAATGATTTTTTGAATGACTCTTCTTGTATGTTACAAAGATATCCAAGTATTAGGCCAAATAGAACAGAAAAATGTAAAGAATATTATGTTCAAGAATACTCTAGATTTTGGGTGGGGAAGTCACTATAGAATTTTCCAAATTTCCCTCAACCCTCCTCCTTCCTTCATGCAAACACTTATTTCTATTAGCCCGGGCATTGTATCCTAAAGATCATGTCAGACTAACATGATAGTTACAGAGATCTAATTACAGATTTGGGCCTGGGTCCTGTAAATACTTATGCCTTTGTGCTCAGTTTATTATTTTTTTCATTAATTATTCATACCACAGATCTGAAGGACCACCTTCCTCATACCTCCACACACACACCCAATTCATTTGACCAAGGCTTTATTCAGAGCATCCCTATTTTGACAAAATCCAACATTGTAATGCTTTGAAGAAGTAATAAAGATCAACGCCACACCTTTTTACTTGGATATTTAAGCTAATTCCAATTTGCAACTATCATGTATTTTGATATTTGCTGTAGCCATAAATAAGAATTTGGGACCAGTTTTTGATCATAAGCAACATTATGATTAAGCAGCATTAATCCAGAGTAATTTCACTGGGATCAGTAAAGTTACACTGGATTCATACCCAAATAACTGAGCTCAGAATCTGACCCTAAATTAGGTCTCTTCAAACTTCAACTCGCAGTGGCTCCTGGGAGAAAGGAAACAAGAAACTAGCTTTGAAACAACACATAAGGGCTGGCCATCAAATCAAGAGTTAAACTCCAAAGAAAACAAGTCTGAAAGAGGTAAATGCCTCTGCATTCCATTTGTCCCTGCTTACCACTTGTTGCTAGGGTCCCATCTTCATAAATTATGTTCATTTTTCTATTTCTGAGATGAGGCACTCCTTTTTTTCTCTCTGTAATTGAAAGGTCTAGATCTCCTCTTTCTTATAGTGTTGTCTATCAGTCTCCATATTCAACAGATTTAGGATTCCTCAGCAACTGGAAGGAACATATATGAATGGTGTGTACTAGAGCTTCAGTTTCCTATATTATGGAGGAGTAATGTATATTGCAGCCAATAGTCGAGTCAGTGCAAAATAGTTATGCTATAAAATTTATGAATTGGTAAGCAGAGTGTTTCAAATATCCAGTCAGCTATGGGCCCTTATTCAAAGCTCTTTGAAGTTGGTGGGAGTCTGGCCATCAGCTTCACTGGGTGTTAGATCAGGTCCTATGAGCTGATACGCAAAAAAAAGCAAAACAAAAAATTGATCGAGAAGAAATAAAGAGAAAAATTAGAATAAAATTGTAACAGGGTAGTCTGCCCCTTTAGAGGCCGGGTTGGTGGAGAGGGAGGGCTGAGATCAGCCTGTCCCATTCTCAGGTGGAGCCCTTTGTCAGTTTAAGATCATATGTTTGAGACTGGTAGTTTGCAGAGTGTGTTATTTGAACCAACTAGGAAGGGGGTCAGGACTCTGAGTCATGTGACTGCCTGCTGGAGAGTCTAAAACCATGACAGCTCAGCCAGGAAAAGCCTGGAAAGGGGAGAGACAGGCTCTTCTGTGGTAGCGCCTGAGTGAGGCAAGCAAGGGGACAAGTCCCTGCAGCCTGTTGGTCAGGGGAATCGCTTTGTTTTGTGTTACTCATTCATTGCATGAGGGCAATAAACCGCGCCCTCATGCAAGCTCCTGAAGTATGACTTGGGGGTAGCACCATTTGGTGAGAGAGCCCATCAGCCTACACATGTGTGAAAGGAGCAGAAAAGGAGATGGAGCAAAGAGAAAAGGAAGCCGACAGCACAGTGAGAAGATAAAGGCTCAAAATCTGTTGCCTAATGGTGATCCTGTTCAAGTCACCAGGGTTGTTTGCATGCATCTGAAGAGAGAATTTGGCCCATTGATAATAAAATATATATAACTGCTATCTAGGGCTTGTTTTGAAATCAGTTATCAAACTGAAAATTTGAAATTGAGCTGGAAATGTATAATAATAATATGTTTGTGTTAGTATATGTAATATATATGAGGCAAAGAGTATAAGGGTTTAAGGGCAACAGTACTAAAATCTTGCCTGAGGATTAAAATAGTTCTGAGATTTTATGATATTGCATGAAAGGGTTTATGATCCATTGACGCAACATACTATAACTATAATCCCAATAAGTATTGCAATCTTCAGGCAATGTTTTATCATTGCTGACCTCTAACTCATAAATATTTGTAATGAACAGAGGGAGAGAAATTGACTGATGGAATAAATTATTATTTATTTATTATTTGTATTATGGTAGTGCCTAGAAGCCCCAGTTGAGAATGGGGCTCCAGTATGTTATGCTCAAATACAACGTTAGAGACAGTCTCTGGCCCAAAGACCTTTTGTTCTAAATTGACAAAACAGTCAAAGGGTGTGAGGGGAAAGAGAGATACTGAAAGGGTCAGTGACTTGCCCAAACTCAGAACTCCTGATTCCCAGTTCAGTGCAATGGACCATGCTGAATGCATTATGGTAATGTGTGGCATAAAAGGGTTTATCACACTTTATAAGTGATGAAGCCTTGCTGATTTATTCCCCTTTCTCCAGAAACTGATCTACTTGTGTGGGAGCAGGGGCAAGACTGTGAAGGGAATACTTAACTTCTTTTCACCAGCTCTTTAGGGGTTATTTGCTAATACTGCAGATTCCTCTGAGCATGCTTTTGATGAATGATATTGAGCAAGCTTTGTATTTTTAATTTTTACATCATGTTATGTCCATCCTTGCCCTTTTTCTCTCTACTCTGACACACGCTTAGTTGTGAAATGACAGACCTGCCACTGTTTCTAGAATTACTTTCTAGACCTCTTACTATCTCTTTATCCTCTGTATATATCTCCAAAGCCTCTGCTTTTGTATCAGAAATTCTCCTAGTGCCTCTGCAATCTGGCATTGACCTTCATTTGAGGAGTGGGATTTAAAAAGCGGAAGTTTTAATGTCAGGATTTATAACAACAGTTAGGCTTTCTTTTAAAATGTGTCCGTAATTCAAAACACTTAAATGTACAGCTTTTGTGTGTCTTTATTACCACCCTCTCTTTTTCAGAGTCTGTCCCTTCCTTTGCTCCTTTGTCCTTGATATTTTATGAGGGTTGTGCCTGTTTTTTCTGTGTTGGAGATTTGAGAGAAATGATTTTCTGCAGCACTATAATGCTTGTCAGCGCTTTCCAATCCTGAGTTTTAATGAACAGTTTAGTTTCTTTCCTTTGCTCTTCTTTCTCTGCTGTTTTACTGCTGTGCTAGAGTTTTCCCAGTGTGAACAAGGGAGTGCATAAAAGAAAGAGACAGAGAGGTAGATTTTCTCTCTTTCCTTCCTGAATAATTCTCTCGGCCTGCATTTATCCCTACCTCCTCTTTCTCCTTCCTTCCTTTTGAGCAGAGATCCTTGTTATTCTGGCCCTTGAGAAACCTAAAAGTCAATGCCATATCCCTAAGTCTCTTCATCATCTTTTGTGTAGCTGTATTATAATAACAATAATACTTAACATTTGCATACTCTCAACCCTCCCCTGCATAATCAGCTTTATAACAATAATAGGTCATATTTGGAGACAGACTGAGCATCCTTGACATCACCTGAGTTTGGTGGAAGTTATTAGTGCTTCAGAACTCCTCAAGGTTTGGTTCCTTCCTCTTAGTGAATGTACTGCTTTACATATGCAACACATTGTGTAAATGTTAAGAGCCAAACTCTGCCACCCACCATTATTTTTATCTCGTACTACCTTACTCTGCAAGTTACTCCCTTGGTTTTGATGGGGTCACTACCAGAGGAAGGTGCCACTCCAAGTGAGAAAGGGTGGCAGAATCTGACCTTAGTTAATTGTCACAACACCCTTGTGAGGAAGGTAAGCAAAAGTATCTTCATTTTGGATTAGGAAGACAGAGGTCAAGCCCAAGCCTAAGTAAGTGATAGTGGTGCGTTTAGAATTTGGGAGTCCCTGACTCCCAGTCCTATGCTCAACTTTCTAGATCATGTTGCCCTGCAGATAAGCCTGTGTGGAGTACATGCACCAATCTCTCCAAGCTAGAGGAGAATATACCTCTTACTGTAGACGCTGCTAAAGTACTGGTACCATGAGCATTTTCCCCATATCTGTATTAAGTAGCCATTTGAATGCTAGCAGCAGCAAGTAAAGATTCTATGGAGCCAGTGTGAGCAATGCCTGTGTTACAGAGGTCAAAGAGCTGCATCATTCCTCCTTAGTCATTACTGTGCAATGCACAGTCCTATATGTGGACTACAGCGTTGAAAATGGTACCCTGGAGGGGGCAGGTTCCAGCATTGTGTGTGTAGAGTTTTCTGTCTTTGTCATCGCTCTTTCCTTTAGCTCAGTGCTGACCTAGTTTATTAGTGTTAATTTTATTAGTGCATCTGCTTCATTTTTGTGATTATTAAATGCTTTCGGGGCTTCATAATTTAATTATTTCAGTGCATTTGTTGATATAATTGAAGCCCAAATGAGTGTAGCCGGAAACATACTTTAGTCTAACCTGATAAAGCTTGAATAGCTAAACCAATTTATTTTTTTTGCAACCTTGTGCTTATGTAACTTGTTTAGTGGTTAAAGCCTTATTTTTTGGTTCTGGAAACAGTGACATATCCCTCTGTTATACCCCATTCCACTTTTAAAGTCTTTAAAAAGCGTTTGTTTTTTGGTTCTTGTAGAACATAAACAGAAGTCACCCTAACTATTTGCTGGCTAGGGTGGAAAACGTTTCACGCCCCTTTCTCCTGTGTAGCTGAGCCACCAAAAAACAAAACAAAAAGAAAGCAGCAGCAGCAGAGTGGTACAGCACTATGATGCCCTTTGGAAGTTGGTGCCCAGAGAGACCGCCCTGCTCGCCTGCCCCTAGAACTAGTGCGAATATAAAGAATAATGTGCCCATCCCGACTTCCAATCTAAGGTTGCAGTTCAATTAAGAGGTCCATTAATCGTGAGAATGAACTTTGAGATGTTTCTTCAGATCAACAGAATTTAAAGATGAAATAACACTTTTAATTTGTAAACTCGTCATTTTAATTACAAAAAGTTAAAAGTAGCCTTTGGAACTACAGCTGACTCTGAGTCTCTCTGCCTACATTCTGTGGTTTCAGAATCATGTTATCTTATATTTTAAGACCTCACACTCAATAAAGGAGAGACCGACGAACAGAATGAAAAATAACCAAGTATTTTCCCCCAAATCTATCATTTATGAAAGGTGTCGGTGTTATTAGTAACAATCAGTTAAAAAAAAGAAATGCCATTTACTTTAGTTTCTGTACTTTTCAAAGGGTGCATTATTCAATATATTGTTAAAATATCTTGTCCCTCCAGTCTTTGCCTTCGACCCCTTTTCTTCCCCTCACCTCTGGTTTCTTCCTCCTGTGTCATTTGTCCTTTCCCTTCTTCTTCTCTTCTGGTCCTTGTTTCACCCACTCCTTTGCACCACTCCTATTCTCTTCCTCTTATTTTTCCTCCTGAAGGCCCTTCCTTTGGTGCCTCTTCTCTTATAGCTTTATTTTTTTTAGCTGTTGTGAACTGGAGCTGGCCTTGCTATGACAGAGTGACATTTCTTATGGCTGCAGGAAGTTTCTTATGGCTGAAGGGATAGATAGGCAAAATTACTCTTGGTGGGCTGATGCACTTTAATGCTGGCTGGGCTGGCTGCTCACAGAGAAATGATTCCTGCGTGTAACCTGAGGAAAAATAGCAACCTTTAAATAAGGCCAGATCTCCCTCTTTGGGCCTGGGATGTGAGTGGGATGTTCAACTGGACTGGGTAGGGAGGCAGGAGGAATAGTGGCACTATCCCCTCATCTGTGTGCTGGCAATCTGCAGAGAGGACCCAACCTCCATGGGAAGCCACTGCTGACCAGCTAAGAGTCTGAGGGGGAAGAAAGTGAGATTGGGGCGGGGGCGGGAACAGTACTTGAATTATGAGAATAAGTAGGGGCGACCCTGAATGTCACGTGGCTTGCTTTAACGTAAACAGTAGTGAGCAGTAAAGGGGCCATAAGACAGAAGTGAGGTAGCCCTAAAAGTAACAAAGGGGACTTGCTCCCCCAGACCTCCATGATTCAAGCATTAGCCAGGAAGCAGCTGCACTGTAGACTTCTGCTACACCAGTGCTCTTTCTTATGCCCCAGTTTCTGTGGAAGGTTCCCGTGTGCTCTGCAGGACCTTGGATCAAACCTTCCTGGGCTTCACAATGTCTGGAGCTGCAAAGCCATGGTTCTTTCCTTAACGTACCTCTAGTAGCAGAGTATAAATAGTTCTTGAGGTTAACAGTCAGCAATCATGCCTGGTCCTAGAATGGGAGACACAAGCATGAGGAAAGCTCCTTGTATACCTGCACAATGGCTTGCCACAGTCCAGCTCTAAAAATGAAAACACTCATTTTCCTAAGCCTGTGACACGTCTATCTTTTATACTCTGTAAGTCTAATAATGTGTCACTGGTTATATTAATTAACTTGTTCTTGTCAGCTAAAGTAATAACTTACTGTGTTCTTGTCATAGTTACAAAAGTGTATATTTTACATGTTAATGGGATAGTCATAGTGCCATTAATAATGGGGATTTAAGATCCCCCGAAGAGATCCTTAATGGTGGGTGGGTTACAGAGGTATGTTGGAGCTCTTACCTTGTTCGATAGTGTGATACCTAGATCTTCCCTTCAGCAGAAAATTGAAAATCTGAAATTTGATACAATTTACACCAGGTACAATATGAAACAGTGTTAAAATTTCAAGGGTGCTGTAGTACACTGGCAAGTTTACATTGCTATGTTTTGATCCAGTGAAGCATACAAGTCAAAGTGCAAAGATATAATTTCTAGGCATCTGTGGTGGTGTTTTTTTTTTTTTTCATGATCTGTGTTATCAAAATTCACAAACGTGATTTTATTTTAGTTTTATTTCCTCAATGTAACTCTGAACACTAGAGGAGTAATAATGTAATACTGTATACATGGCACTTTGAAACATCACCAATTATTTTCTGTAATTAAAACTGAATTGGAAATATCCACACCATTTCTATTTATCTTACGGATGTGCCTTTCAGTTCTGTGATAAATATCAGGAACAAGACAAATAAGGCTCTGGGGGAGTATATGGCCCAGGGGATTAGTAATGGAATTCAGAGCCTTTCACTGCTAGGTGGCCAGGTTGAATCTGGCTTGGGTTAGTAGTGATGAAAAGTCATTGTCTGATAGCTGTTCAGTGACCTATGTGAAATGGATTTGTATTCTCAGGCCACTTTATATCACCAATCCCATCAGAACAATTGTCAGAGATCTGCACGTTGGCAGTCTCAGCAGAGGCTCCAAAAACGAAGTGGGCCCTCAGCATGTCTCTGCAGCCCTCCGCTTCCCGCAGCTCCCATTGGCCTGGAACGGCGTACCGCAGCCACTGGTAGCTGCAGGGGGGCCGTGCCTGCGGACAATTAATGTCAGCGAAATGTCTTGCGGCCTGCAATCAGATTACCCTGATGGGTCACGTGCAGCCAGCAGGCCACAGGTTGCCCACCACTGCTATAGATAAAGATCTATGTAGCACAAAAAAATGTTTAAGTTCACTCACATCCAGATATGCATGTGATCATATTTAAAATTTTTGAGATACAGCTATTAAACAGTTTGAATTAACCCAGAGTGGCTCATTCATGAGATAGCTGCCAAAACCTTAACGAAAAGAAAATATGTAATAACATGTCTAAGAACTTCATGGAAGAGTCAAATCATGATTTTTTTTTCAATTGAAAGCAATATCTGGCATACAAAATTGTCAAGGATTCAATATGTAATATTCATGCTCAGCTATGCTGAATAATTGACATGGCAAATAGTGTTTGTGATACATGGAACAAGACAGCAGTCTATATAATGTTTTTTCAGAAGGATATTCTCTTGCGTGGAGGGTTGAGCAATTTTCTTTCATGCATAAGGTAGACCTCAAAAAAGGGAGGTCCCTATATCTACTCCAAGATGAGTTCAGATTGGCAGCTAAGGGAGAGATGGCCAGAATTAAGTAAGGAACGCTTATTCAGGAAAGAGATGTTGATTGACTTATACATGATGAGAATAATAGACCTTTACCCCAATATAACATGACCCGATATAACACAAATTTGGATATAATGTGGTAAAGCAGTGCTCTGGGGGGGGCGGGGCTGCGCACTCCGGCGGATCAAAGCAAGTTCGATATAACGCGGTTTCACCGATAACGCGGTAAGATTTTTTGGCTCCCGAGGACAGCGTTATATCAGGTAGAGGTGTACCTGTAAAAATTTAATTCTTTTAGTGGTTATAGACCTAGTAGAGATGATGCCTGCATATGCTATTAATTTATCCTTTTATTTTCCAGTACATTTTGTTTCTGTATTTTAGACCTAGTGACTGATGCCATATGATGTGTGGGTAATAAATCATTTATAAGAGAAAATTGTTATAATAACTGCATGTTTTTACATATGATTGTTCTATCCTGGCCCCAATCATGGGATATGTGTCAGGGTTACAGGTTATATGCCTGTCATGTGGCAGGAGTTGAATCCTTCTGGCCCTAGTGATGACCGTTACAATTGTCATTTTGTATGTTCTCAGCATATTGTATATGTGTTAACCCTTGATAATAGTACTTAGCATTTGTATAGTGCTCTCATCCAAAGATTCCAAAGTCCTTTACAAAGAAGGTAATTATGATTTCCATTTTACAGATGAAGAAAGGTGAAATAATTCATTCAAGGTCACATGAGTCAGTGGCATATCTTGGAATGTTATCTAAACTGTCTCTGCCTCTGAAGCAGAGCTGACTCAGAGAGCAGAATTTTGCCCAATTGTGTGTTCTAAAGTAGCTTCTACCTGTATAAAGAGAGTCAAGGAACTTGTCATCGGAGTACAGCATAATTTTCAAAGGAAATCTGAACAGAAGAGGCCATGATTGCAGTTTGGAGGAGGGTTTTTTGACAAGTTAAAACATTTTGTTTCATAAATGAAATGTGAGTTCTCTTCAAGCTCTGGTGCTTAGACTGACTGAAACATTTATTGTGTACAGGAGGAAGGGCAAGGGAAATTGAACATTTAAGCGTGACCCCTCTAATGTGGGATAAAAATATCAGAACAATGAGTACAAGGAACAGTCTGTTCTTGTTTTCAACAATGGTAATAATATTGCATCATTGAAATATAATTTCATTTAGTCAGTTAAAAGGTTATTAAGCTGCTATCATGGTAAATAGGACATTAACATTGAAAATGAATGTCACTGATATCATTGAAATAAGTTCTTGCCGTTCCCTTAATATCTCTTAAAAGCTCAGCTGAATGTTTTTGATCGGTCTAAGATTTGTAGTTTTAGGAATTATATTATATGTGCGTTCATAAAAAGTCTTTGAGAACATTGCTCATTTTAATGCTTACTTTGCCATAGTATAATGTATTTCCCAAGAATATTGAATTAATGAACATCTTGCTGCATTATGTACAGATCTGTCCATCCAATTAAGTATTTTATATTGCTGCATTTGGAAACAAATTGCTTTTCCTCCCCTACCTCTCCCTACTCCCCACCAAAGTCAACTCTAATTTAGGGATAATATAGCTAATTCTTTTTTGAGTGGTGGTCCCTGTTGTATTCCAAGGAGCAGTAGAATGTATTCCTCCACAATATCAAGGGACAGGTTTTTTACTCAACTTACTTCCTCATACCCAAGAAGAAGGGTGGGTGGGGAGACCAATTCTCAACCTCCACCACTTCAACCACTTTATTCACAAGCTAAAATTTTGCATGGTCACATTCGCAGCAATAATTCTGCCTTTAGAAAATGGCATGCGGTTCATTGCTTTCAATAAGAAGGATGAATGCTGTCATGTCGATATTCATCCTGCCCACAGATGATTTCTCAGATCTGTGGTAGGCTCCGACCATTTGCAATACAGAGTACTACCATTCAGGATAGCTACTGCCCCCTCAAACTTTACCAAGGTATTTTCTGAGGTAGCAGCTCATGTCAGACCTCATGGCCGCCTTGTCTTCCCATTTTTCAGTGACTGACTCCCCGCCACCAAATCTCTCCAGGAAGCCTTAATGTCAACCTTTATGATTCTCTGTCTCCTTTCCTCATTGGGAGTCAGTGGGAACATTGAAAAATCTGTTCTTACCCCAATGCAGTCTTTGAACTTTGTCAGGGCAACCTTGAACTCTCTCACTACAAGGGCCTATTTGCCCACAGACAGATTCCGGACCATGAACGATATCATAGCTCACATCACAAGCAGTCCTCAAGTAAAGGTCAAAACATATCTGTCCCTGCTTGGCCACGTGAACTTGTGCAACTACATCACTCCATTCGCAAGACTTCACCTTTGTTACCTTCAAACATGGCTACAGTTGGTTTACTCCCAAAGCCACCATTCTGTGAACCTCATGCTGACAGTTTCTGCCAAGGTACTGTCTTCTCTCCTATTGTGGACAAATCCTCCTCACATATGTGTAGGGGTCTCCTTTCTCCCCTCTTCACTGGGCAAGATCATCATTATGGACCTGTCCCTACTAGTCTGGAGAACCCATATGGGCAACCACATGGCACAGGAAACGTGGACATCTTGAGAGTCCAGAATGAACATCAATATCCTGGAACTATGGGTGGTATGGAAGACATGTGAGTCCTTTCTTCCTTTTATCCTCTCTCACCATGTCCTTATAATGTCAGACAATACTACGATGGTCTTCTACATCAACAAACAGAGGGAAATAAGATCTGCCTCCCTGTGTGCAGAGGCAGTCAATCTCTGGAACTGGTGCATTAGCAAGCAGATCACCCTGTCTGCAGCCTACCTTCCGGGGATGCAGAATATGCTTGCAAACTCTATCAGCAGAGACTTTGTGATTGACCACAACTGGGAACTTTACAACCCGGTGTTTCATGACATTTTCACCCAATGGCGGACCCCAACCAGGGATCTGTTTGCTTCCCAGGCCAATAGCAAGTGTGCCACATATTGCTCCAGGGGATCCCTAAGTTACTGCTGCCAGGGCGACGCTCTCCTCCTTCCCTGGTCAGACCAGTCCAACTATGCCTTCCCTCTACTATTGCTTCAGCCATGAGTTCTATGCAAGATCCAACTGGACAGGGTGACAGTCATCCTGATCTCCCCTTTATGGCCCAGACAGTTTTGGTTCCCCAACATTCTGTGCTTGTTGTCTTGTCCCCCAATTACCCTCCCAATATTCCCCGAGCTCCTGACCCAGTGCAATGGCAGGATCAGACATCACAATCCACTACTGCTTCACCTCAGGGTGTGGTATTTGGATGGTCGTCAGCCCTAGAACAAGTGTGCTCCTCGGCCGTGCGAGACATCCCCTCTAATAGCAGAAAGGACTCCACCAGGAAATGTTACCAATCTAAATGGAAACGCATCTCATCCTGGACACAGCAGAGAGGCGTTCTACTGAAAGCTATGGGTATCCCACTCATCCTAGACTATATCCTATATTTGAAGACATCGGGCCTATCCCTCTGTTCCTTGTGAGTCCAGTTGGCAGCTATCAGTGCATTCCATCTCCCTGCTGAAGGCTACTCTGTTTTCGCACACCTGCTAACAACTCTAATCTGGAAAGGCCTGATAATAACTCCCCCACCTCCAAAGATAACACCTCAATGGGACTTGAATCTTGTTCTTTCGGTTCTGACATGGCCCCTCTTTGAAACCTTAGTGACTTGCTCCATGTTCCTCCTCTCCAAGAAGGTAGCCTTTCTCGTAGCCATCTCATCAGAAGAAGGGTTGATGAATTGGTGCAATTATGGCAGATCCTCCATACATTCTGTTACACAAAGATAATGTTTATTTACACCTGCACCCCAATTTTATCCCTAAAGTGGTTTCAGAATTTCATCTTCACCAATCCATTCACTTACCTGTATTCTTCCTGAGACCACACGCGGGTCTACAGAGGAGTATAGCTCCACTCCCTAGATGTTCAACAAGATTTGGCCTTTTACCTGCAGGGAACCAAACCATTCAGAAAGTCCCCAAGGCTGTTTGTCGCTGTAGTGGAGAGAGTCAGAGGTCATGCCATCTCCAACCAGAGAATTTTGAAATGGATATCTGGTTGCATTCTACTTTGCTATCAGTTCTCAAACCTCCCGCCCTCCCACGGGAGTATGAAGACACTCCACAAGAGCCATGACTGTAGCATCTCTTCAGGACATACCCCTCCTAGACAGCTGTAAAGCGGCCACATGGAGCTCTGTCCACATGTTTGCAAGACATTACGCTCTGGTACAAGATTTGGCTGCTGATGCCTTATATGGGATGGCAGTTCTCTGCTCGACCCTACTGTTCTCATCCTCATTCCTCCCACCTATTAGGTACTGCTTGACAGTCATCCACAATGGAATAGTATAGAAACCATCACTCGAAGAAAAAGAAGAGGAGGTTATTTACCTCTAACTGGAGGTCTTCAAGATGAATGATCCCGATCTGTATTCCACTACCTGCCCTTCTTCCCCTCTACTTTGGATCTTATTTGATTCACAGTGGAGAAGGAACAGAAGAGGCGGTCGGTCTGCCCCGCGGTTTATCACCTCGGAAGTACAAGGAGAGCCAGGGCTGATGTGTGGGCCAACAGACACTACTTTCAGATTCTCCAACTCCAGGCACATGGTGTGCATGCATAACCCACAGTGTATAGGGATCACACATCTCAAAGAACCTCCAGTTACAGGTAAGTAACCTTCTCTTCTTCTTCGAGTGATTGCTTATGTCTATTCCACAATAGGTGTGCGTGCTCGCCATGTGCACCGGTGCTGGAAGTTTTTCCCCTAGCAATACCCGTAGAGGAGCGCCCCAGCAACCCCTGGAGTGGCGCCTCCATGGCGTGGTATAAGGGGCGCTGCCCCCCCCCCACCCTCAGTCCCTTCTTGCTGCCAGTGAAGGGGCTTTGGAACTGTTCTGCTCCAGCTTGTCTGCAGCTTTCCTCCAGAACTCTGGTCCATTCAGTGTAGTAGTATCTGTAGTTGAAGTAAGTTAGTGTAACTTAGTTTAGTTTAGAATGCCTGGGCCAGGGCATGACCCGTGCCCCGGGTTTAAAGTCATGCGACACTTGTAGGCAACCGATGCCAGTGAGTGATCCGCACACGGACTGTTTACGCTGTCTGGGCGAAACCCATCTCAGCAATTGCTGCAAGATTTGCAGGTCTCTCAAGCCTCAGACCAAGAGGGAAAGAGACATTCAGCTCTGGGCTATCCTGA
Source organism: Malaclemys terrapin pileata (assembly GCF_027887155.1). NCBI lineage: Eukaryota > Metazoa > Chordata > Testudines > Emydidae > Malaclemys > Malaclemys terrapin. The sequence continues at coordinate 116,775,251 of NC_071506.1, read as the reverse complement.
TGGAGTCGGTATTGACCCTGACTCCGGTGCACCGCTCCGAGTCGGCACCGGGTACCGCGGTGTCGGTGCGTGGCGACCCCTCGGTACCATCTACCAGTCGGCACCACTCCCTGTCCACGGGACACACCAAGAAGTCTAAGAAGAGGCCTTCTCCGCCACAACACCGGAGCAAGACCAGGGGAGAGACTAGACTCATGTTGGGCAGTCCTTGGTTCCCATCAGCCTCCAGGCCTCTGACTCAGGTTGAGCAGAGTAGCCCGGCCCATTTGGAGCAGGCTTTCCTGGATGTCTAGATGCCCTCCATGCCGGAGGCCCTGCAAGCGGCCCAGGACACTATGTCCATGCCGGTACCGGGGCACCGCCAACGCTGGCTCCACGGTCCAGAGGCAAGCCACCGCTGGGATCTCCGCAGTTGCCCCCTGCTCGGTACCGTTCGCGGTCGAGGGAATGTTCCTGACACCGTTTGCCGCTCAGCAACCGTCCCGTGCATAATCCACGCCAGTCACCGTCGACCCCCACCAGGTTGTCTGGCTGGGTTTCGATTGACGGGGCTCCAGGCACCGCTCCGCCTCGAGGAGTGGGCCACGTCGAGACTGAGACAGACGTCACTGAAGGTCTTCGTCTCCGAGGGGCTACCATAGCCAGTCACAACACGAATGTCAATGCTGTTCCCGATCGTCAGTTCACTCCAGGACCCCGCCATGGCACAGCTCCCGCAGTTCCGGGCATTGATCACCAGCGCCTCGCCATCGCGGATCCACCACCGGAGCTCATCACGGAGCAGTTGCTACCGGTGGTACCGTTCCTCCATGTCGGGATCGCGGTCTCGTGGTCGGCACCGTTCCCGACACCGCTGCTCCTCCCGGTCCAGGGACAGTGACAGGTCATATGTCAGCCTGGCCTCCCTTCATAGTCATCGATCGATGGGACAGGCCAGTCAGACTGAACAGCCTGCTCCGCCGGTGCCGCAGCAGGTGCAGTGGCACCGGGCTCCGTAGCCGGCACAGTGGTACCAATGGGACCCATGACCCCCGACACAGCCCCCGGTGGGGGCTCGCACAGTGGCCGGAGCCTCGGACCGGCCTTCGGCCTCCCTGTCCCAGCCTCCAAGAAAAGAGTTGGTGGGACGTGCATCTTCGGTTCTGTGCCCGGAGGGCAACCGAGTACCATGCAAAGTACCCCACCTGCCTCCTCACCCTCCCCTGATGAGGCGATTACAGCCCCTCCTCCTTCCGTTCCACAGGAGGACTCTAAAGCCCACCAGAAACTATTGAAAAGGGTGGCATCAAGCCTCAACCTTCAGGCTGAGGAGGTGGAGGAGCCCTCAGACTCCCTCTTCAACGTCCTGTCCACCTCGGTGATGGGCAGGGTGGCTCTCCCACTTCACAAAGAGGTGGCAAAAAATTTAAACCCCTTGTGGCAAGCCCCGGTTTCCTTGCCCCCCATCTCTAAGAGGGCTGAACAGAAGTACTTTGTGCCTGCCACGGAGCATGAATACTTGTACATTCACCCTGCCTCCAACTCCCTGGTGGTCCAGTTGGTCAACTACAGGGAATGGCAGGGCCAACCAGCCCCTACTCTGAAAAATAAAGACTTAAGGAGGCTGGACTCATTTGGGAGAAAGGTTTATTCGTCCTCAAGTTTCCAGTTAAGGGTGGTGAACCATCAGGCTCTCCTGGGTCGGTATGAGTTCAGTTTGTGAGGCCCTCTTCCCAAATTCGAGGACTCCCTCCAGGAGCGTGACAGGAAGGAGTTCAAAGCTCTGGTGGAGGAGGGTACAGCAGCTGCCAGGGCAACCCTGCAGGCAACATCGGATGCGGCAGATACGGCTGCACAGTCCAGGGCTTCTGCAGTGTCCATGAAAAGGGCATCGTGGTTCCTGTTGTCTGGACTGTCCAGTGAGGTGCAGAACTCCCTGCAGGACCTCCCGTTTGAGGGCAATACTCTGTTTGCGGAACAGACAGACGTGAAGCTGCATGGCCTGAAAGATTCCCACACTACGCTTAAAACACTTGGACTCTGTGTTCCGGCTCCAGCTAGACCTAAGTTTAAGCCGCAGCAGGCTCCCACCCAGGTCACCTGCTCTAAATATGAGCCCCCTTTAAAAAAAGTTACGGGACTATAAGAAACGCCTGCAGAGGCAGTCCCGGTCTGTTCCCGAGCCGGGGACCTCCAAGGGTAAACAGGCGGAGAAACAGCAGTTTTGACGGGACGCTCGGGGCGACCTACCCGTTCACATCAGGGATCCATCTGCAATAAAGCTTCCCTTCTCCAACCTTTTGTGTGCTTTTCTCCCAGAGTGGTCGCGGCTGACATCGGACTGATGAGTCCTCAGCACCATCTCCCGGGGCTACATCCTCCAGTTTACCTCTACCCTGCCCAACCACCCTCCGCCCCCGTCCCTCCTGGGGGACCCCTCTCACGAGGCCCTGCTCGAGCAGGAGGTGGGGCAGCTCCTTGACCTAGGAGCAGTGGAAGTGGTGCCAGCAGAGTTCAAATGCAAGGGGTACTGTGCCTGCTATTTCCTTACCCTGAAGGCCAAAGGGGGGGCTCAGGCCCATCCTGGACCTGTGAGGCCTGAACCAGTACATGGTAAATCTCAAGTTCCACATGGTCTCTCTGCCCTCCATCATCTCCTCCCTGGATCCCAGGGACTGGTACGCCGCCCTCGACCTGCAGGATGTGTACTTTCACATTCATATATTCGAGGGGCACAGGCGCTTTCTCTGTTTCACGGTTGGGCAGGAACACTACCAATTTACGGTCCTCCCGTTTGCCCTGTCCATTGCTCCCAGGGTATTCACAAAGTGCATGTTTGTGGTGGAGGCCTACCTCAGAGGTCGTGGGGTCCAGATTTTCCCCTATCTGGGTGACTGGTCCAGGGCAGCTCCCAGTCGCAGGTGCGGGATCACATGAGGCTCCTTCTGTCCACTTGCACCACCGTGGGCCTGTTGGTAAATGACACCAAGTCCATGTTAGTCCTGGTACAGCGCATAATGTTTATTGGAGCAGTCCTGGACGTGACGTTGGCCAGGGCCTCCCTCCCACTGGACAGGTTCGAGACCCTGAAAGGATTCATCGACACAGTCACAACGTTTCCCGTGATGACAGCCAAAGCGTGTCTCCAGCTCCTGAGTCAGATGTCGGCGTGCACATATGTGGTTTGCCACATCAGACTCAGGATGAGGCCCCTCCAGCTCTGGTTGGCTTCGGTGTTGTCCCAGGCCAGAGACAGGATGGACAAGGTCCTCACTGTGCCCCAGCCAATGATGCCTCCCTACAATGATGGTCCTCCCCGGGGAACATGATCCGCGGGGTCCTGTTCAGGAGCAGGCCCCCATTGGTGGAGCTGGTGTCCAACGCTTCAGACATGGGGTGGGGAGCCCATGTGGGGGACGTTCAGACCCAAGGTCTGTGGTCTGCCCAGGACCTCGCCCTGCATATAAACATCAAGGCTTGGACCAGGGCAGGACGGTACAGCTCCGGGGTCCTACGCTGGGAAGTTGGTGGTTATTTTGGCTGTAGCCTCTATTTTTGGTTCACATGCAGTGGCTGGTCAGAGATCCTGCATGTAACTGCAGCTGGTTGTGTCCCTACCTGTGTATATTCTGGTGGAAGTGTAAGACCAGGAGTGTGTCTGCAGCTTGTCACAGCAGCACAGTGTGAGAGGGAGCCCAGGCAGGTGGGTGAGAGGGCTCAGTGGTACCCCAGTTCTAGGTGGCACCCTGAGGGGAACCCGTCACACATCCCACCTCTGCAGGCACAAGCAATGTACTGTACCTTGCTCCTAGAACTTCAGAGCCTGGGAACTGAATCGGTTGCAACAAACTGAAATCTCTCAAGCCCATCAGACTCTCCTTACACACTGAAGGTGCTACATTTGTTTAACTCCACATATACTTTTTTTAGCATTTATTTTATCATGACCCAAAATGTCTTTGAATGAAGAAATAGAAAACTGGTGTAAAATGAGTTTATGGTGTACTAGGCTATACTGACTCCCTCTTCTTCAAGGTCCACTAACAGTGAAACCAGCGCTGTTCCACTCTGCAAGCAGGGGACCATTTGAGGGGGAATTGTTTCACAGGAGTTATGCACCCTGGGTAAGGCACTGAGCCCTGTCCAAGGAATCTGCCTCATGAAGGGTGTGACGTACTAGGATACAATCCAGACTAATGAGTCGCTGTGTCACCCCTACCCTATAACCTGCCTTTACAATGCCTTGCTGCTGTAGCCTCCAACCTGGACTGCTCACAAACAGCCTCACACATGTAAGTCACTCCCAGCTATGTCAGTGTGGGTGCTGCAGCCAGCCAGCCAAACCTTGTCTCTTACCAGCCTTGGTTATGCTGCAGGGGGGACCCCAATACACCCCCAGCTCTGGATATTCCCCCCAGAAATATATGACCTCTCCTGCCCTGCCCTCTCCTGGACAGCACAAGTATATTAAGTCCATTATTACCAAGTGGAGTTTCCCAGACACTTCTGTTTGAATACACTAGATTAGATAAAATAGTAAAACAAGTTTACTAACTACATAGAGAGAGATTTTAAGTGAGTACAGGTAATGAGGCATCAAAGTCAGAAATGGTCACAAGAAAATTAAAGGTAAAACTTTTTACTGGTCCTAACATAACAAACTACATTAGATTCAAAGCAAAGTTTTCTCACTACATGCTTTCAGCAGTCTTACTGACCAAACAATTTAGGTCAGGACCCATCCCTCACAATCCAATAACTGCTTCCTTTGTCTCTTCAGGGCCAGTGAATGTGATGGGCAGGGAGAGAAGGGTGTGTGTGTGTATGTCTTGTGCTGTCTGCCCCTCCTTTTTATAGTCCTGTCCCCCCTTCAAGAAGCATTTCCAGCTGGGAGCAATGTCACAAGCAGTCTGTCTGGAAGGAATCTCCATGCTCATTCTTTGCTAAGATGTAGATTTTTGCTTCTGTCCCCTTTCCTGCCAAAGAGTGGCCACTTAGCAGGTAATGGTGCATCTGCCTTTTTACTCCTGGCAATGGTGTCAGCTTGTCCTTTGTCTCCGAGGAACTAGTTTGACCACTTCCCAGACTTATCTGGAAAACATGCTTTTAGTCAGGATCTCAGCTTGAGTTTATAATTTCACATATAACGCTGCTACGTGCATTTTGCCATGATATTATTGATCAGCAAATTAAGAGTTTATAAATGATACCTCATAAGATATGCCTTATACAAAAATTATTCTAATGTGTGTAAGGTGTGAATACAGGGGTGCATTGTATCACGGAGGATCCTCCAGTGGTGGGATTTGTGTGGAGCCGTGGGACTGTACTTCAGCCATTGGATTGAAGGAGTGTCTTTGGGGTACTTCTGAAGTAACTCCACAGTTGTGACATGTGTGTGGTGAATTTCTCTTCCCTGCTCCACCAGGCATCTGCCAAACATGCAGTCTGGCTGTAATGTTTTAGAAAAACTAAACTCAAAATAGAGAATTCCTTGGCTCAGATAGTTTTTAATTTGACAAAATATGAAAAACTGAGTATGTGTTTAATATAAAATCTCATGTAGATCCCACCTTATTTTTTTTAACATATGCTATGCAATCTTGTATTTGCTCCCTTCTGAAACTCAGTGCCGATAACATGGAAGGGAAGTAATTCTTGGTTTTCGTTCAACTTTTTACTGTTTTTGAGGACTTGTGAATTAAAGCTAAAAGCTTTAGCCATATGGATACTTTATATCGCTGTGACTGTGGCAATGTACAGAAACTGCTGTCTGTAGTTAGTGACGGCATTGCCAACCTAAGTAGTCAAAAAGCATTTGTCAGGTCCCCCAAAATTATGAGGTTGGCTTGAAAATTATGAGATGTTTAAAAACAGTAAATGTGGGTTTCTTTTTTTCTGCCTTTTGGTTATACTTGAGTCATACATTCCAGCTTTTCTCCAAATTAAAAGGGCTAGAAAGTTATTTTTTAAACATATGAAAGATGAAATTCTCATGACCTCGGGAGCTGGAGTTTTTAAGAAAAACACCAAGTTTCACAAGACTCACAATAAAATCATGAGATATGGCAACATTGTAACGGGGCAGTCAGTTTCTTTCATTCCTGCATATAGCTTTGAAACAGCTTAGTTCTGCCCCTGAAGATTATGTTGAACCAGGGATCTATGGAGCAGCTGAGAAGCTGAGCCCAGACCCACAAATATAAAAAATATAAAGGGGCAAAGCACGTTAGTACAGAAATGGGATGTATGTGATCGTGTACTATGCCTGTGTGAGGCCAGGAGTTTAAAGGGATTAGGAATCCTTGTTCCAGGGTATGTGAAGATGGAAGGGTTATTAGGAACCCTTGCCCGGAAACAATTAGGGTCCTTTATCCTACAAATTAAAAGGAAGAGGAAATTGACTTCTGGGGCTGGACAGCTTGATAGTTGTGCTGTAGGGAGACAACTGTCCAAGGAGGACATACTTCTAAATCATTGGGAGTTTATTTAAAGACTGTTAGGGTTTACTTCCCCCCCCCCTTTTCCCTGAAGAAAGAAGGAATCAGACACAGGTTGTTCAAAGCTTATTTTAGAGATTCTATCTCTAGCACTTTCCTTCTTCCTCCAAAGGCTTGTATTTGTGTAAGTCCTAAGAAGAGGTTTGGAAATTTTGTTCTTTTTTTCTTGCAGAAGGAATGAACAATTAACTGCTATTTTATTTAAACCTTCCTGTGATGGAGTGGGTTATGTCTGTATCAGATTATGACTTCTATTTTTGTACCCTGTCTTCCATTTTGTGTGCTGGACATTTTATATTCTGTGTTGAAAAACCAGTCTGATCTTGACAGGTCAGTCTGTTATACTGCATTCCAGATAGGTACCCAGCCCAGGAAATATGCTTGATGCCTAGTTGAATGACTGTGACTGAGAAGCCATCACAGAGTAATCTAGGCAGGGCCTTCAGCTTTCATTGTCTCTCAACTGCTGACCCAACAGCATGGAACAATGAACTCTCTACACAGAAGCCTGACTGGGGGGAAGGGGCTGGAGTTTATCAACCTGGGCACATGGCAAAAGGGGACAGACACAGTGTTTAAGAAGGTGTGTTTCTCTCTGAAAGGGAACCAACCTCTGCCATGTGCAAGAAGAACTGGCTTGAGAGGGAGAGAGAGTCAGGAGGCAGGAGAGACCCAGTCTGAAACACTAACAAGACCTTGGACTCTCAGAAGGGGTTAGATTAGACTAGAAGTGGAGTGAAATCAATGCATTCCAGGACTTTTGTTATTTTAAATAATATCTGTAACTCTCTAGTCCTTTTAAGAGTAACGTAACAGGGGTTAAGAAATTCCTTTGCTAAATCTGTCCCCCTTGCCTTCCTGTCATATTGTCCCTGAAAGGTTTAAACTAGAATTTCAGAGTGACCACAGCCTACATGAAACTCTGAGGGAGCATGTTATAAACAACTAGATGGGACTCGGGAGGTCTGAGACACTGGTTCCAGGGTCTGGGGATGACAGGACAGTTGAGATCCATATCCCAAGGAAAGGCTAAGGCAAGGGGGATCAGCCTGGGAATGTGCCTTTCTGACCCAGAGCTAGAAGCTTGACTCTGCCCAGACACAGCTGGCTTAGGAACATGTGGGATCCAGCAGTTGAGTCCATTCACAACAGACTGATGTCCATGCAGAGGGGACTGGGCCAAGTAATGACATTGGTTTCTGTGCAAAAGCCTCCTTTGAAACTTTGGGTTCAGTATGGCAGAGAGCAAAGTTTTGAAGGAGGCTTTCACAAGGAAACTAACCACTTCAGCCTAAAGCAGAGTGGATCTTTTATTTAGACTGGGAAAGATGGGGAACGAGCATGAATTATAAAGTCCATAAGAAGGATCAATTTGTGAACGTATGCTTCCCAACTGCTCATCTTAAGAAACCAGAGTTGGTGTCTTTGTTGTAGAGAGATGACCAGATGCAGAATGGGGTGCAAGCCCCAATCCAGGACCCAAAGATTCAGGAAATGTCACTTGGCTGGGGCCACAGCTGTCAGCCCTATGCATGGCTGGGGCCCCTTCTGTCAGCCACATTTATGGCTGGGTCTCTCTCTGACAGCTCCGTGTAGGGCTGGCAGCCCAAGCCCCGCCATGCACGGGGCTGAAATTTTTGATTTCCTCCAAAAGGAAGCATTTTGGAGGGAACCACAAATTCTGCAGGAAAGATAGAATTTTGCAGGGAACATTAATTCTGTGCAAATTCTGCATTGCACAGCTGGCCCCAGGGACTGCCCAAGCAGCAGAGTCATGGAGGCTCCCCAGAGCAGCGGCACCTCAGGCCCCCCCAGCTAAGATGTAGTCAGGGGTATGTATAGTAAAGGTCATGAACAGGACACAGGCTGTGAATTTTTGTTTATTGCCTGTGACCTGTACATGACTTTTACTAAAAATACCCATGACTAAATTGTAGCCTTAACAATGATTATGATGACCAGTGGGCTTCTCCCAGTTGCCACAAAGAGGTTCCCAAGTCACAATAATTAAGCCATGTTTTGTGAAATTTGTATTAAAGATACTACATTGGTCCTTGTAAAAAATGTTATTCATTCACTTCCGCTTTCTTGGTTACTTTACAGTGGGTGCTCACTATAAACCCTGAAGAGCACTGTTATATTGATAGTGGTAGTAAGTGGGGAGTTTACAAAGAGGTGTTACTCTCTTAAGGTATGACACAGAGCAACTTAACAGTATGACTGTCCTTAAAATAAGTCTTTTTATGAGGGAGAGTGTATACAAAGCCACCTTTCCAATGATATCCTGAAAACTGATGAAGACCCATCTATTTAAGTAATAGGTCAACTACTGCAGGTTACATAACAAAAAATAAATGGACTTATCTAATTATATGCAAAACTATAGAAACCTCTAGGGCAGGGGTGGGCAAACTTTTTGGCCCGAGGGCCACATCTGGGTATGGAAATTGTATGGTGGGCCATGAATGCTCACAAAATTGGGGTTGGGGTGAAGGAGGGGGTGCGGGCTCTGGGGTTGGGCCAGAGTTCAGGGTGCGGGAGGGGGCACCAGACTGGAGCGGGGGTTGGGGTGCGGGAGAGGGATCAGGGCTAGGGCAGGGGGTTGGGGCATGGGAGGGCTCAGGGGTGCAGGCTTCGGGTGGTGCTTACCTCAAGCAGCTCCTGGAAGCGGCGGCATGTCCCCCCCTCTGGCTCCTATGCGGAGGTGTGGCCAGGTGGCTCTGCACGCTACCCATCCGCAGGCGCTGCCTGTCCGCAGGCACTGCCCCTGCAGCTTCTATTAGCTGCAGTTCCCGGCCAATGGGAGCTGGGGGGGGGGGGTGGCGCTAGCTACCGCTAAACGTAGGAGCCAGAGTGGGGACATGATGCTGCTTCCAGGAGCCTCAGCATGCACGTGCGGAGTGGCCTCTTACCCCGCTCCCCGTCTGTAGCACGGGGAATGCCCCAGACCCCACTCCCCAGCGGGAACTTGAAGGCTGGATTAAACTGGCTGGAGGACTGGATGTGGCCCCTGGGCCGTAGTTTGCCCACCCCTGCTCTAGGGAGACTCTTCCATTATAACATAACATCCTACATTTTCACTTTGTTAATTCTAAAGTTGTGACCAAGAAAATGTTCTTCCTATTCTTAGTATAATAGTCACTTCCTAAAATTAGTAGAGTACTTTTCCTTGCAAGGAACTTTAATATTATGCAATAGTAGCAAATATATCCAAAATATAGTAAATAAACTGTCAGGAAACATTTATCACAAAGTTTAAACAATATCTTCTGACTCCACATTGCCATGTTCATCCACAGATTAGTCCGTCATTTTCCTCACACTCCTTTCCCCCGCTCCTGCCGCAAACAGATATCACTTATTTTTATGAGAACCCACAACATAACGGGTTATAACAACATGTTTGTGCATTTTCTTCCAGAAAGGACTGTTTAACTATATTCAGTAGTCTTTGTCCTTAAGTTAATATACCTCTACCCCAATATAACGCGACCCGATATAACACGAATTTGGATATAACGCAGTAAAACAGTGCTCCGGGGGGACGGGGCTGCGCACTCCGGCGGATCAAAGCAAGTTCGATATAACTCAGTTTCTCCTATAAAGCGGTAAGATTTTTTGGCTCCCGAGGACAGAGTTATATCGGGGTAGACGTGTAATACTAATATATGGAATAGCTAAAACCCATCTAGACTGATATCTTGTTTTTGTCTGGCTGCTTGCAAAATTCTGCATGATTTAATCTCAGTGTGAAGATCACAGTACCACCTATCTAGGGTCATCAGGGTTCCTAGGCAGCGGTATGCAATAGCTTTTCTTTATGTAGACTGGCTCTTCTTTAAGAGTTAATTCTAAGGTGACAGACGCGTCTTTTTTTCCCGTATAAGTGATTAGACCCTCCTTCTCTCTTCCAGCTGGAATCCTAGGTATCCAAAGATTCCAGGAAAGGAGTTGGGTCTGTAGTATTTCTCTTTGAGTTTCAGAAGTCAGTATTTAGAGTCATAGAATATCAGGGTTGGAAGGGACCTCAGGAGGTCAACTAGTCCAACCCCCTGCACAAAGCAGGACCAATCCCCAGACAGATTTTTACCCCGGTTCCCTAAATGGCCCCTTCAAGGATTGAACTCACAACCCTGGGTTTAGCAGGCCAATGCACAAACCACTGAGCTATCCCTTTGCTCCTTAGTGATTGATGCTTTCCTTTCCAGTCACTTTTCAATAACATTGATGTTGGAGTCCAGGTTGATGAGTTGCATAGACATATTTTCCTATTTGTCCTCAATGCTTGAGACAAAAGGTTGTAAGAGAGACGTGTGTGAGGTAATATATTTTATTGGACCAACTTCTATTGGTGAGAGAGAGAAGCTTTTGAAATACATAGAGCTCTTCTTCGGATCTGGGTTGTAGTTTATCTGGTTTAGCATTTGTGATTTCCCACAGAGATAAGGCAGCATAGTCTTTTCCAGTGTCTTGACATTTTTGTAAGATTATCCTGAATTGTGATAAAAAAAGATGGCTCTGGGCAGACTGCATGCATAGTGCTGGCCTGTGGAGCAGAGTAGTTCTGTTTTTCATTTTTGTTCTGTTTTGGCATTTTACATTTTTGTATATTTTAAGTCTCCGGTATAACAGTTCTTCACTGGATCTTAATGATTAAAGCAAATCACTCCATATGGGTGGACCCCTGCACCTGCATGGAGCTCAGTTGGGCTCCACCTCGGTGCAGGGGTCTGGCTGCCTAATTCTCATTGCAGAATCAAGGGCTAGATTGGTAAAAATCAGCTGAATTGTGGAACATAAGGCACCCTGTCTTGGCACTTCTGTGAGATGCAGTGGCTCATAACTGCATTTGCACCCCCTCCCACACAGTTTTAGAAAAAACATTTTACTAGACAATAAAAATAAAACATGCCATATTGGAAGTAGAATGGTAACAGGTGAATATGGTATACTGTTGTTTCTGGATGTACTATCTTACACCATCTTGTTAAAAAACTGCTAAAACAGCAGAGTTATCACTCAGCTGAGCTTTAACATGAAAGGTAAAAGACAACTATTTATGAAATAAAATTTGATTACTAATGATTATATTTATAGGTCTTGAGATGTGACTTAGTGACTCACAGCCTTTTGAGGGTTGTAACTGCTTTTTGGATGGTCACTGAGCATCAGATGGATTTAACTGCTACTCCTGAAATAATCAGACCCAGCTTTCTTTTGATGGGTACTATTTAACAAATAGAGCAATAGCATTATACCTTCCTTTCACTAATAAAACCCACAGTAGTAAGGGAGAGTTTGCTGCTGGTTCTCACCGGTACCTTCAGAGATCATTATGAGTTTCTGGGATGGTTCACCTCTTTGTGCTTTATTGAATGCTTTTTCCTGTCTTACTTTTTATTAACCCTTTAAAACAATGTTGCAAAATAGTTAAGAAAATTTACCAACCTGGGCAAATATAGTAGCACCCCTAAACCATGATGATATTATATTATACTTGACACAGCCAGACTATGCCAGACTGGGTATCCCCAGTATTCCTCCTATCCTGTAACACCCTTTCTCCTCTGCTAAACTCCTAACACTGCTTTCCTTTCTTGCCAACATATTTAGTCAAGTGCAGTTATTTTGTCATAGAGCGTATGGAACATGGAGTTCTGATGATCTAGAGCAGGGGTGGCCAACGTGTGGCTCCGGAGCCACATGCGGTGCTTCAGAGGTTAATATGCGTCTCCTTGCATAGGCACCGACTCCGGGGCTGGAGCTACAGGTGCTAACTTGCCAATGCTCACTGTTCAACCCCTGCCTCTGCCACAGGCCCTGCTCCCACTTCACCCCTTCCCCCAAGGCCCTATCCCTTCCCGCCTCCTTCCCCGAGCCTGCCGGGCCCTCGCTGTTCTTCTCGTCCCCCAGACCCTCCTGCATCCTGCGTGAGGCACAGGGAGGGAGGGGAGGTGCTGATGGGCGGGGTGGCTGGCAGGCGGGGCAGGGGAGCTGAGGGGGGCTGCTGATATAATACTCTGGCTCTTCAGCAATGTACATTGGCAAATTCTGGCTCCTTCTCAGGCACAGATTGGCCACCCCTGATCTAGAGCCCCTTCTCCTGCTTTATTTGGGGGAAGGGAGAGTGAGGAGTGTTGGTTGGTTATTTGGCAGCCTGTTTTCTTTGAAGAGTTTCCGTGGGATTACGTGCAGACAGTAATCAGTCATAATATTTAATTAGTGTACCATGCTTGATGTACAGTTGTGCAAATCTACCATGCTTTCTTGCTTGGCCTGTGTTGATTTAAAGAGAGAAAAGATCAGTAAATTCAGATCTTCCATTTAACCTTTCTCACACTGGGATCCTCTGTGTGATTCTGTGAATCTTGAGCTCAGAAATTTGGAAACATCAACATATTACACTGATTGGGGGGGGGGGACTTTTTAAGAGCAATGCACTGGGAGGTCAGACTTCCATATGCAATCCTGCTTCTCTCCCTCACTCATTCTGTGACCTTGGGCAAATCACTAAAGCTTTCTGTGCCTGTTTCCCCCCAGCTACAAAATAGGTATAATAAAGAGCTGTTTACTTCAGCTGAAATGATCATCCGAATGTATTGTAAATATTGACTAAGGCTTTCTAAAACATACACAAAGAAATGAATAAATGAACTGGCAATTTTACTGGATTTAGCATAATCACTGCACTATTAGATTAATATGTCCTCTGTAAAACAATGTAACATTTAGTCAGATCCTTTTGTTGGTAGAGATGACCCTGTGGTGGGCTGGATTCTTATCTGATGTAAATTGGCGCTGCTCCATTGATGTTGGTGGAGGTATACTGATATATACCAGCTGACAATCTTGCCCAGTGTTTTACAGCTTTCCTTTCTCCTTTTAGTTCTCCTGCATTCTGTTTTCTCTCCTGTAATAACAGTAGTTCATTCTTTGTCTCATGCACAAGCACCAGTCCAGTCCAGTAGTTCCAAGAAGATTACAAGATTGTTTCATATCCAGTTTCTTTATTTGAATCAAGGAACCTTTTAGTTTGAATTACGGGGTGGGAGTGTGCTGGTGTTGGGGAGAAAGGTTATATTAATCAGAATTTGTGCTTGTAGTTTTTTCCTTTAAAGAAAGTAAATATTACTTTTAATTTAAATTAAAATTACACATGCATACTGGGGCAGAGTTCTTTCCTAGTAAAACCCTATCTATTTCCATTTGATTTTTGGGGACCAAAATGAACATTTGCTGGAACTTTTGTTTTAAAAAATCACTGCCATCCAGATTCCAGCATCAAAGAATCTGTTTCATTGCAGCATATCATGCAGGATGACTTGTTCAAGTATGAAGCTGTAGGTCTGTCAGGCATGAACAGGCATCAAAGCAGATCTCATCAGTCTTGAGACTATTGACTGGATGGATTAAATAAACATTGTAGATAAAGTACTTGTAGTAAATTCCTACCTACTGCGTGGGATAATTGCACAGGTGCATCTTTATTTATCTAGTTTTGTTTTGATGACTGATATTTTAAGATGCTCATGCAAAACAGGAAACAAAGGTAAAAGCCATGCTTGATAACTGAGGAACTCTCTTGTCATAACTGCATGTATTACCACCGAGCCATTGGTATGCAACGTATCATAGGACCTAGAGAGGAAATTGAGAGGATGATGAAGACTTCGTTGGGTTAATAATACATGAATACCAAGTCAAATGTGTAACTGTATTGATTTGACTATATTTGCATCCTTAGAAATATGTAAACTGAAAAGCATGTTTATGCAAAAGAAATTGAGAGGTACATAGCAAGTTCTGTACTGGATCAGACCAGTGGTCTGTTTGGTGCATTGTTCTGTCTGATAATAGCCAGTAACAGGTGCTTCAGTGGAAAGTGTAAGAAACCCCATAATAAACAAGTATGGAATAATCTGCTCGTAAGGGAAGCATGAGTAGAGTTTACATCCCTTATACATATTTCTTATCTAATGTAATTGTGGATGTTGTTATTCATATATGTCTAGTTGTAGAGGTATAGAGTTATGGATAGCTTTGCTTGTTTGAAACACCCACAGTGTATTTTGACAAAAATTAACTTTAAGGAATAGGGTTCTTGATTCTTTTATTCTCACAGTTTGTTGCAGCAGATTACTTACAAATAACTTCATTAGATTAAGTAATTTGAGACTATATCATTACAGTTTTATGCAAAGAGTTTATTAATGCAACATACTGGCTTAAAATTTTAATACAATAATTCTGGGAATTAAAAAGGTTTTCATAGTTGGATCACATTACATATGTGACATGCTTTATGTAGCATTTCTCAACTCTGGTAATGCTGTTGTGCTGTTAGGGTATATGTGCAGTTAACCTTGTTCAGGGAATGTAAAAGTTACATCTTGTGTTAACATTAATAAGCCTAGACTTTTGCAAAAGTGTGGTCTAGCAGTTAAAACATCAGTCTGGGAGTCAGGAATTTTGGGATATATTTCTAACTCGGGGATTGATATGCTTTATGACTTTGGGCAAATTACTTGTGTGCCTCCATTTCACCACCTGCAAAATCAGGGTAATAATAATGTCTATATCACAACAATGAGGCTAGAGTCATTAAATGTTGCTACCTCTGTACGTAACAAAGAAAAAAACTAGTAATAGCCTGATTTGTAGGGCTGTCAAGAAATTAAAAAAATTAATCATGATTAATGGCGCGATTAAAATATTGCGTTATTAATCGCACTGTTAATAATAGAATACCATTTCTTTAAATTGTTTTTGATATTTTCTACATTTTCAAATATGTTGATTTCAATTACAACACAGAATACAAAGTGTGCAGTGCTCACTTTATATTTATTTTTATTACAAATATTTACACTACAAAAAACAAAAGAAATCGTATTTTTCAATTCACCTAATACAAGTACTGTAGTGCAATCTCTTTATCATGAAATTTGAATTTACAAATGTAGAATTATGTACCAAAAATAACTGCATTCAAAAATAAAACAATGTAAAACTTTAGAGCCTACAAGTCCACTCAGTCATACACAACTATGAGTTTCTGTAGTGATTGTTGTCAACCCTCAAACAAGAATGGAAAAGAAGATGTAATTAAGAACTGTCTGGATGTTTTTTTAAAGCCTTCTTTTAATTATATTTCAGATAATAAGAAAGATGCAGTTTGATGATGAGAGTAAATCTTAAAAGGAACAATAACTCCTTTCTCTAATGCTTAAAATAATTCCGAGTGGAAAACAGCATTTCATTAATTGTCATTACATCGGAATTACAGAGTCTGACTTTTTTTTGGCATTCATGTATTTAAGTGACAGTGGCGTTATTTACTCTAAATTAAGTTCTGTGCACAACAGCATCAAATTAATTACCAACTATGTAAAAAGAAACAGAGAACTAGTCACTTATTTTGAGAAAGTAATCTTTTTGGTAAGGATGCTAAAATGCATTATTTCAACTGAACAAGAGATGATTTTATTAATATATTCTTTCCTCACAAAGAACAAAAGATGAGTTGACTTTCCTGTTAATTTATTTAAATATTTTAGCAGTGAATTGAAATAACCAATAAGGAAAGCACTGACCTTTCACTTACATAGTGCATACATTGGGAATTTTTCCATTAAAAAACGCTTATTAAAAAGTAGTTAAGGTTCGAAAGTAAAGTACTCAAAAGTCACTAAATACCAAATTTCAAGCTGCTTGTGCAACCTTAATTAGCCCCCTTGTGTGTATGTATTAGGATGTACTCTTTGATTGCATACATGGTCACATACTATTTTTTCCACTGGATCCTTGCCTCATTCAATGCATAGGATAGACATTGCTCAGTGAATAAGGCAGCTTTTCATTAGTCCATTTGTTTAGGAACTTATTCAAAGCCCATGGAAGTCAATCAGATCTTTCTATTGACTTCACTAGGTTTTGGATCTGGTGCCCAGTGTATGGGCCCAGTTTTGCCTCAGTCAGTAGACACTGTCCAACTTCTTCTTTACTATTCAACCTGTCTCATTCACCATCCAACCTGTTCACTGAGTGAGGCGGGTGTTCTGGAGAAAAATAGTAAGGACCAGATTCTTATACCCTTACTCGGATCGAATGGTATCTTTCTCCCCAAAGAGACTGCGCTTATGGAATAAGGTACAGTTCAGCATGAATTAAGATTTTGTCTTTTGTGGTCAATACAGGCAGAGCTGATAGCACAATCTATTATGAAATCTGCCCAACACTTCCCACTATAAGATATTGCTTTCAATTGCTTATAACTTAACCAAACTTTAACTATTTGAGCTGAAATTTTCTGTGCTGCATGTTTGCCTCGGGCTGAATTTTTCTGGAAATTTTCACCTGTAATGCTTGAGGTGTTTCCAATGATGATGATAGAGGGGGGGAAATATATTGTTTTTCCCACGTTAAAAAAAATTCTGGCGACCTTTCCTTTGAAAACCCCTAACGCCCTGATGCTTTGGAGCAGGGACTTGAAATTTGGCAGAAAGAGGGGAGAGGTGTGGCCTCAGTATCAGGGAGGTGCCTTTTACACACATCCCTGTGAAAATCCACACAAATTTGGTCAGCTTGTAAGAGTTTGAAAATTCACAGTTCACACATACTCATTTGTTGCAGAATTTGGAAGGTGTGTAATGAATGAGGCAGGGGATGGCAGGAACAGAAAGGACGGTCTCATGGTTAAAGCATTTGAATGCTGCCCTGGAGAATTGGATTCCATTCTTGTCTGCACTACAGAGTTCCTCTGTGATTCTGAGCATATCACTTAAATCAAACTTTTCACAGGTGGTCACTAATTGTGTGTTCCTCATTTTCTGGGTGCCTGACTTGAGACTCGGGAATCTGATTTGCAGAAATTCAGCTGCAACTGAAGTCAGTGGAAGCTGCACTTTGAACATATGAAGTGATAGATAGTGCTCAGTACTCTGAAAAGTCAGGCCCTAGGCATCTCAAATTGGGAACCCCAAATTAGTGGATACTTTTGACCTTAATGTCTCTGTGCCTCAGTTCCCCATCTGTAAAATGGGGATGATAATATCTCCTCATCGACAAGAGTGTTGTAGAAATAAATTAATATTTATGAATGACTCAGCGATGAAAGGAAAAGCTCTTGAGAAAATTAATAATGCTGTCTTCTGAGCAAGGTTTGAATAGGGTGCAGTAAATAAAGCCTGAGATGAAAACAAAATATTGAATAGTTGCTCATTAAGTGAGCATCATCCACCCTGTGCAGTGGATGAAGCCGGAGTCCTGTGGAAAAGATAGGATGGGATCATGAAGTTAAATACTATATCATACAGCATAGACACAAGGAAGCTTAATTAATATTGCCTCGGCAGCCTTAATTCTGGCAGTTCTGAACTTTTGAGGGTTTCACTTTTCAACTTTAATAATGTTTGTTTGATGTAGTTTTTTGTGTGTAATAGAATTCAAAGTTTTATTGCAATACATATGAACAAGGTAGCAGATGCAAGATTGTTCAAGTAACATTAAATCTGACATTTCCAGAATTTTAATTGCTTCACATTGCAACTTTTACATTCTTTTTGTGTCTTCTTTGTGGAATTTTCTGGGGATGTTTTTATTTTGAAGAAAATAGATACACTTTATCTTGCATTGCTATTTTCTAAACAACAGAACAAGCCATCCTGCCTGATATGTACACTAAATAGAATGAGGCAGGGGTCATATGGAACTGTCCTTTGGTACACACTTTTTCAGATTACTGTGTGATAAATTTCAGAGTAACAGCCGTGTTAGTCTGTATCCGCAAAAAGAAGAACAGGAGTTCTAAAACAAATCTAAACAAATTTAAATTTGTTAGTCTCTAAGGTGCCACAAGTACTCCTGTTCTTCTTTTTGTGTGATAAAGTAAATCCTCCAGGATGTGTAGAGATGCTACACTTTCTGTACACTCCTTATGCAGTCTTTGGACTTCCTGTGATACTCTCCCTACTGGGGGCAGAAACAAAGCAGCCCAGGACAGGGCAGTCGCAGGCTGCAACTACCCGGAGTGGTAGTATGTATGTTATAGAGTGATCAGGTGTCTGGTTTTCGACCGGAATACCCGGTTGAAAAGGGACCCTGGCAGATTCGGTCAGCACTGCCGACTGGGCTGTTAAAAGTCCGGTCAGCGGAACTGCGGTGCTAAGGCAGGCTAGTCCCTACCTGTCCTGGCTGGCACCGCGCTGTGCCCTGGAAGCAGCCAGCAGGTCCGGCTCTTAGGCGGGGGGGGCCATTGGGCTCTGCGTGCTGCCCCCGCCCCAAGCACCGGCTCTGCTGGTGGTGGTGGGGATGGTGCCTGCGGGTGAGAGCTATGTGTGGAGCCTCCTGGGCCCCCCGCCTAGGAGCCGGACCTGCTGGCTGCTTCCAGGGTGTGCGCAGCGTAGTGCCAGGACAAACAGGCAGGCAGCCTGCCTTAGTCCCCCCGCTGTGCCACTGACCAGGAGCCGCACAAGGTAAGCCCATGCTCCAACCCTGAGTCCCAACTTGCTGCCCCAGCCCTGAGCCCCCCCCAAACCCAGAGCCCCCTCCTGCACCCAAACCCCTCATCCCCGGCCCCAACCCAGAGCCCGTACCCCCAGCCCAGAGCCTCACCCCCATGCACTCCAACCCCCTCCCACACCCTGAACCCCTCATCCCTGGCCCCAGAGTCCATACCCCCAGCCCAGAGCCCATACCCCCTCCCACATCACAACCCCCGCAACAACCCGCAGCCCCCTCCCGCACTCAAAATCCCTTGGCCCCACCCCTCAGCCTGGAGCCCCCTTCTGCACCCCAGAGCCTGCACCCCCAGCTGGAGCCCGCACCCCCTCCTGCACCCCAACTCCCTGATCCAGCCCAGAGCCCCCTCCTGCACCCTCAACCCCTCATTTCTGGCCCCACGCTGGAGCCCGCACCACCAGTTAGAGCCCTTACCCCCTTCCCCAGCCCAGTGAGTGAGGGTGGGGGAGAGTGAGCCACCGAGGGAGGGGGAATGTAGTGAGCTGGGGCAGGGCCTCAGGGAAGGGGCAGGGCCTCAGGGCAGGGGTGGGGCTAGGGTGTTTGGTTTTGTGCGACTAGAAAATTGGCAACCCTAGTTTGGTTTACAAAGTTCTGTTTATAGTTCTGTTTATAGTCAAAAGTTTACCTTAATACCAGCCTCTGCTCATCTGTGCGGTATTACAATTACATTCTCTACATACCTGCATGTTAAAATGTAATTCTTCTCCATTTTCTCATGCATGCAGTTGTAATTCCAATAGAATGCTGAGAGATTGCCTATTGACTGTCAACTCAATTTACATAAGCCCACATGTACAATGCCAGTGGAGCATTGTCATATCATTAGTTCATTGTAAAATAATAACCAATGTGCATGTGTGATCTAATAGGGAACATAAATTCTGATGGAAGTGGTTGTAGAAACAGTAAGGTATTAGAAAAGGTTTGTCGGTATGGGTTATAGCAGTTCCCTGAATGAACTAAGCCAGCGGTTCTCAAATTGTGGGTCAGGATCCTAAAGTAGGTCGCCAGGGCTGCTGTTAAACTTGCTGGGGTCCGGGGCTGAAGCAAAAGTCCAAGCCCCACTGCCCAGGGCTGAAAGCCCTCAAGCTTCGGCACCCCCCCAGGGCGGGGGGCTCAGGCTTCAGTCCCTCTTCCTGGGATCTTGTAGTAATTTTGGTTGTCAGAAGGGGATTGTGGTGCAATGAAGTTTGAGAAATCCTGAACTAAGCTATACGGGCAAAAGGTCTTTTCTGACAGCATACCTGTATTGAAATTAGGGCTTTTTCTGATATAGAAGTGTCATTTAAAAAAAAAAATCACATCCCTAACCAACATTACTCCACCAGCAAAAGTTTCTAGTGCACATCTGGCCTCCGTGTTTTTAAATCCTTATTACTGCCCAAATGAAAACATTTTCACCAGAACACTGAAAAGCATATCTCCCAGCTGGGGACTGTGTTTTGGACCATTATTACTGCCTAACAAGGTAGCATTTTGTTTTTAATTAACAGCCAAAAAAAAATAAAGTATGTTGTATTGGTCACCTGTAATCTCTGGAAAAATATTGTGAATAAACTGGGACATGTTGCCATTGATATCTTTTTCTAGGAAAGCTGATAAAGATTCATAGATTCTAGGACTGGAAGGGACCTCGAGAGGTCATCGAGTCAAGTTCCCTGCCCTCATGGCAGGACCAAATACTGTCTAGACCATCCCTGATAGACATTTATCTAACCTACTCTTAAATATCTCCAGAGATGGAGATTTCACAACCTCCCTAGGCAATTTATTCCAGTGTTTAACCACCCTGACAGTTAGGAACTTTTTCCTAATGTCCAATCTAAACCTCCCTTGCTGCAGTTTAAGCCCATTGCTTCTTGTTCTATCCTCAGAGGCTAAGGTGAGCAAGTTTTCTCCCTCCTTGTTATGACACCCTTTTAGATACCTGAAAACTGCTATCATGTCCCCTCTCAGTCTTCTCTTTTCCAAACTAAACAAACCCAATTCTTTCAGCCTTCCTTCATAGGTCATGTTCTCTAGACCTTTAATCATTCTTGTTGCTCTTCTCTGGACCCTCTCCACTTTCTCCACATCTTTCTTGAAATGCAGAGCCCAGAACTGGACACAATACTCCAGTTGAGGCCAACCAGCGCAGAATAGAGCGGAAGAATGACTTCTCGTGTCTTGCTCACAACACACCTGTTAATACATCCCAGAATCATGTTTGCTTTTTTTGCAACAGCATCACACTGTTGACTCATATTTAGCTTGTGGTCCACTATAACCTCTAGATCCCTTTCTGCCGTTCTCCTTCCTAGACAGTCTCTTCCCGTTCTGTATGTGAAACTGATGTTTCCTTCCTAAGCGGAGCACTTTGCATTTGTCTTTGTTAAACTTCATCCTGTTTTCACTCACTCATGCCCGTCACCCCAATCGGGGTATGGGCCGCCAACCACAGATCTCCAGAGTCCTCTATCCTGGGCCATTTGCTCTAGCTGGTTCCAGGTATAGCCCATTTTTATGCTATCAGCCTGAAGGTCGTGTCGCCAGGTGTTTCTTGGACGGCCTCTTTTCCGCTTGCCTTGGGGGTTCCACCGCAATGCCTGTCTAGTGATGTTGGTTGGCTGCTTGCGTAGTGTGTGTCCTATCCAGCCTCACCTTCTCCTTCTAATTTCTTCCTCTGCTGGAAGTTGATGGGTCCTCTCCAAGAGGTAGATGTTGCTGATGTTGTCTGGCCAGCGGATCTGGAGAATTCTTCTAAGGCAACTATTTATGCTTGGACAACATGAAGCCCACTCCCTGTATGTGTGTGTGGGGTGCGTCGCTCTCTTCATGTCCGGAATACAGCAACAGCTCTCCTGTCAACAATTGTCTCTGTCCAGCTTGCGTCCATCTTGTCTCGCTAATGCCTAGTAGGGTCACGTTGTTGCTCCCCATCTCTGCTGCGACCTGCGCCGTCTTTCTTGACTTGTACATGGTCCTCACATTCCATGTACCGATGGTAATCCTCCTAGTTGCAAGAAGGGTAATCGGCTTAGTGGCTTCCTCACGACTTTCACCACCCAGCATCATGTGTCTTCGAGTTGAAGGCCCTTCTTTTTCCAGGCAAAAGTCTCTGTTATCTCTATTGTTGGCGTTTCTGTAGCAAATTAATTTTTTACGGGGTGGAGTTGCTAGCCCCATGCCCAACCCTCCTCCTTTATCCTGACTTGGGACAGGCAGATGGCCCCAAAGGACCTCTCTGGTGGAGTTTCATCCTGCTTACCTCAGACCATTTCTCCAATTTGTCCAGATCATTTTGAATTATGACCCTGTCCTCCAAAGCAGTTGCAATCCCTCCCATGGTATCATCCGCAAACTTAATAAGCGTACTTTCTATGCCGATATCTAAGTCCTTAATGAAGATATTGAACAGAACCGGTCCCAAAACGGACCCCTGCGGAACCCCACTTGTTATGCCTTTCCAGCAGGATTGGGAACCATTAATAACAACTCTCTGAGTACGGTTATCCAGCCAGTTATGCACCCACCTTATAGTAGCCCCATCTAAATTGTATTTGCCTAGTTTATCGATAAGAATATCATGCGAGACCGTATCAAATGCCTTACTAAAGTCTAGGTATACCACATCCACAGCTTCTCCCTTATCCACAAGACTCGTTATCCTATCAAAGAAAGCTATCAGATCGGTTTGACACGACTTGTTCTTTACAAATCCATGCTGGCTATTCCCTATCACCTTACCACCTTCCAAGTGTTTGCAGATGATTTCCTTAATTACTTGCTCCATTATCTTCCCTGGCACAGAAGTTAAACTAACTGGTCTGTAGTTTCCTGGGTTGTTTTTATTTCCTTTTTATAGATGGGCACTATATTTGCCCTTTTCCAGTCTTCTGGAATCTCTCCTGTCTCCCATGATTTTCCAAAGATAATAGCTAGAGGCTCAGATACCTCCTCTATTAGCTCCTTGAGTATTCTAGGATGCATTTCATCAGGCTCTGGTGACTTGCAGGCATCTAACTTTTCTAAAAAAAACAGGAGTACTTGTGGCACCTAGGTAGTACTCCCTGTTCTTTTTGCGGATACAGACTAACACGGCCGCTACTCTGTAACTTTTCTAAGTGATTTTTAACTTGTTCTTTTTTTATTTTATCTGCTAAACCTACCCCCTTCCCATTAGCATTCACTATGTTAGGCATTCCTTCAGACTTCTCGGTGAACACCGAAACAAATAAGTCATTAAGCATCTCTGCCATTTCCAAGTTTCCTGTTACTGTTTCTCCCTCTTCACTGAGCAGTGGGCCTACCCTGTCTTTGGTCTTCCTCTTGTTTCTAATGTATTGATAAAAAGTCTTCTTGTTTCCCTTTATTCCTGTAGCTAGTTTGAGCTCATTTTGTGCCTTTTGCCTTTCTAATCTTGCCCCTGCATTCCTGTGTTGTTTGCCTATATTCATCCTTTGTAATCTGTCCTAGTTTCCATTTTTTATATGACGCCTTTTTATTTTTTTAGATCATGCAAGATCTTGTGGTTAAACCAAGGTGGTCTTTTGCCACATTTTCTATCTTTCCTAACCAGCGGAATAGCTTGCTTTTGGGCCTTTAATAGTGTCCCTTTGAAAAACTTCCAACTCTCCTCAGTTGTTTTTCCCCTCAGTCTTGATTTCCATTGGACCTTACCTATCAGCTCTCTGAGCTTACCAAAATCCGCCTTCCTGAAATCCATTGTCTCTATTTTGCTGTACTCCCTTCTACCCTTCCTTAGAATTGTAAACTCTATGATTTCATGATCACTTTCACCCAAGCTGCCTTCTACTTTCAAATTCTCAATGAGTTCCTCCCTATTTGTTAAAATCAAGTCTAGAACAGCTTCCTCCCTAGTAGCTTTTTCAACCTTCTGAAATAAAAAGTTGTGGGCAATGCAGTCCAAGAATTTGTTGGATAGTCTGTGCCCCGCTGTGTTATTTTCCCAACATATATCCGGATAGTTGAAGTCCCCCATCACCACCAAATCTTGGGCTTTGGATGATTTTGTTAGTTGTTTAAAAAAAAAGCCTCATCCACCTCTTTCACTTGGTTAGGTGGCCTGTAGTAGACTCCTAGCATGACATTACCCTTGTTTTTTACCCCTTTTAGCCTAACCCAGAGACTCTCAACATTTCCGTCTCCTATGTCCATCTCCACCTCAGTCCAAGTGTGTACATTTTTAATATATAAGGCAACAGCTCCTCCCTTTTTCCCCTGTCTATCCTTCCTGAGCAAGCTGTACCCATCCACATCAACATTCCAATCATATGTATTATCCCACCAAGTTTCAGTGATACCAACAATGTCATAGTTGTATTTATTTATTAGCACTTCCAGTTCTTCCTGCTTATTACCCATACTTCTCGCATTTGTATTTACGTATCTAAGATACTGGTTTGATCTTGCCTCCCAGTTTTGCCCTGACCCTCCTTTCTCTCTGCCATTATAGCCCACACTCCCTCTTGTTTCCGACCCATCTCCCAGGTCTCCCTGTTAACCACTTACCTGTGGGCTTTGCTCACCTGTCCCCGTCGAACCTAGTTTAAAGCCCTCCTCACTAGGTTAGCCAGTCTGTGTCCAAATAGGGTCTTTCCCCTCCTCGAAAGGTGAACGCCATCTCTGCCTAGCAGTCCTTCCTCAAATAGCATCCTGTGGTCAAGGAAGCCAAAGCCCTCCTGACGACACCATCTTCGCAGCCAGGCATTCACCTCCATGGTGCATCTGTCTCTGCCTGGGCTCCTACCTTTGACAGGAAGAATCGAAGAGAATACCACCTGCGCTCCAAACTCCTTCACCCGTACTCCCAGAGCCCTGTAGTCACTCTTGATCTGCTCAGTGTCACACATCGCAGTATCATTTGTGCCCATATGGATGAGTAGCACGGGGTAGTAGTCAGAGGGCTGGATAATCCTCGACAATGCCTCTGTAACATTTAGGATATGGGCCCCCGGCAGGCAGCATACCTCCTGAAATGAAATGTCAGGGCGACAGATGGGCATCTCTGTCCCCCTCAGCAGAGAGTCTCTGATCACCACTACCCTACGTTTCCTATTCGCAGTGGTGGCAGCAGACTTCCCAGCCTTAGGGGTACGAGGCTTCTCCTCCTTTACTGTAGGGGGTGATTCCTTCTCTCCTGTATCAAGAAGAGCATAACGGTTACCTATTACCACGGCGGGAGGGTTCGGAGCAGGGGTGGAGCACTGCCTGCTGCCAGAAGTAACCAGCTGCCAGTGTCCACCCTGAGCCATCTCCTCCTCCACCAATGGTGTATCAGCAGTCCTGTGTACTGGGACAGCTACCTCAGCTGTGTCCACATGGACACTGTCCAGGAATTGCTCGTGGATTCGGATGCTCCTCAACCTAGCCACCTCCTCCTGTGGCTCTCCCACCTGCTGCCTGAGAGATTCCACCAACAGGCACCTTTCACATTGGATGGTCCCCCCCAGCCTGGATATCAGTAAGTGGAAATTGCAAGTTACAGTCTCTGCAAAACCACACCAGGATCTGGGTAGAAGCATCCATGCTCAGGCGCTCTGTCTGGCTACAGGCGCAGGTGGAGGAGACAGAAGCAGTGTTGGCACAGGTGTTGCGGGTCTTCCTAACCATCTTAAGCCTTCCTCTGTCAAACTCCCTCTCAAACTCCCCTGTCTGCAGCCCCCTTTCTGCTGAAAGGGTTGTTTAAGCAAGAAGTTTTGAATGTAGTTAGGTTTATAGGTTTTAAAGGGAATAAAGGGAAACAGACAGAACCCGCAAGGGATCCCTGCTCCCTTCCTGTTCCCCTTCCAAACTCCCTTGCGAAACTCCCTGTTAGCAGCCCCAGATGGTTGGGAAAAGGGTGAAATTAAAGCATAGGTTGAAAAGAATAAATGTGAATTGGTTTTTGAAGATGTCAGGATTATGGTGAAAAATTCTGCCAGTGGTCCTAGAGGAGAAAGCAAATTCTTTAAGATTTCTTTACTTAAAGAAATGTTGCAAGGTGCAATTTTATTTGTAGATTACCCTCTGCAATTTTTAATTGCATATTTCACTGTTTCTATATCTGCTTCCATCATAATTTATGTTCCCCGTCTGTTACACTGAGTGAACATACAGTTTGCAGAATTTGCAGCCAAGGTGTTATTTCCATGAAACATATGAAGGGCCCCAAACAAAACCTCTCATCATGGTTTTGCAAGTTTTGTTATACATGTCACAGTACTTTCCGGTGTTGCATTTGAGGAAGAAATATAATAGAGGCTCACAAGAAAAGATGCTAGTTTTTCATTTTGTGGTTCTCTTGGCATGACTATACTTCAAGATGTTACAAAATTTCCATTCTTGTTAGGAAGTCATAATTTAGCCATCAGCCATGTGCTCCTGGCTGACACTGGGCATTAAAAAAATATCCCAAAGGTGAATACAAAAAAGAGAAGGAAAGGAAAACAAATCAAGCCATTTCGAAGTTACAACTGAGCCTTGGAGGAGTCAGGTAGATTCAGGCCTCCCACCCCAAATATGTCATGCCACATGGTTCTATCTGCTGGTGGTGGTGCTGCTGTATTAATTTGCAGAACAGTCTGTGACTAAATATACTTCTGTTGTTGTATGCGGGGTAGTTGTAGACATGTCAGTCCCAGGATACTAGAGAGGCTTTTGAGCCACACAGAGCTAACCTGAGGAAGAGCTCTGAAGCTTGTCTCTCTCGCCAGCAGAAGTTGGTCCCGTAAAAGATATTACCTCACCCACCTTATTTCTCTATGTATACTTCTGTTAAGCAAGGACAAGGAGGTGGATGTGACTTCCACTCCATAGTGGAGGGGCTGTACCAAAAAAAGGCAAAAAGCACTACAGACCACTTTGTGGAGCATGAGGAGAGAAGGCAGAAAGGGACTGGGAAAGGAGTTAAGCAGTATTTTCACAGTATTGCCAAACCTGAGAAATCCAAAATCCTGACAGATGCCACCAAAAAGCACGCATTTGGCTTAAAAATCACAAGAATTTTAAAAACTAAATATGTTGGGGTGGGGGGTTGACTCTCACTGCTGATTTACTCTTTTTACTCTTAGTGGAATTCCCCTTGATGGCGGGGGTGTGAAGTGCTTGTTTTAGGATGAAAGTTCAACCTGAAATGGACACACAATGCCCCCTCTTCCTCATAATGGAAACTCCAATTTCTCACTCCTAATCCTTGGGTGACATCTTTTTCTTCTCTGCCTCCTTCGCCTCCTCCTAACACTTTCCAGCAATCACCCTGACTCTTGCACCCCACCCCTAGAAGATGAAGCCTATCCAGCT
This sequence comes from Malaclemys terrapin pileata, assembly GCF_027887155.1. Lineage (NCBI taxonomy): Eukaryota > Metazoa > Chordata > Testudines > Emydidae > Malaclemys > Malaclemys terrapin. The sequence continues at coordinate 116,747,973 of NC_071506.1, read as the reverse complement.
CCTTTTGCCCGTTTATCTACATGAAGTGTGAAATTCACCCTCTATTGGCGGTTTAGGCACTTTCTGCACTCAGCATAGAGATGTTTTGGGGAACGATTACGGTGGGATTTTAAAAAGGATTCAGTGACGACCTAACTCTATTGCTATTGAAGTCAACAGGAGTATTGTTACCTTTGACTTCAGTGGAAATAGGGTTAGGTCAACTTTGAGCACCTTAAAAAATCCTCCCCTTTGAGCAAGGTCAATCACAGCGATGCTGAACTGTGCTTGTAAAAGAAGAGTTAGGCCAGTCAGTACGAACAGGGCCGTAACAAACTGAGCCAAGTCTATGTTCAGTGCTACGCTCTCAGCACGTTAAATTATTATTTTCCCTCTTTACACTTTTAATGTGCATATTGATAGTTTCTCTGTATTAATTTACACCACACTATACTACACTAAATACAGATTTGAGCCAAAGGTTTAATATGATATGGTGCACATATAAATTGTACAGATTCTTTGAAATGCAGATTATGGGAGTTCTCTTTTGTTATATTGTTTTATTTTGTTAATGATTTTGTGTTAATGTATTGTGTTTTGGAAAGAATGAGAAATTCTGCACTAATGGTCTATGAAGGAGAGCTGTATATGTTACCATGTATTCATTTATTTATAAATGAAGACTGAAAAAGAGCACCTGTCTTTTGCTCTAGCTGTGCCTGACAAGGTACAGTGATAAATTAGAGAACTCCTACAATACCCCATTTGCCAAGCTGTCCCAGCAGCAAAAATAATATTTTACATCCTCTTACCCTGCCAGACTGAAAATCTCACATCCCAGGTGATGTTTGAGATTCAGCCAGAGTTGGTGGAGGTGAAGATGTCTTATGGGTCCCTACCTCTGGCATGGTCTGGTTAGAACACCTCTTGGGATCAGGACGAAGGCCCGATGGTGCCATGTTAGATCCTAAGGTTCCAGGAGACAATGGCTAGGATTTGTTGTCAGACAGCTGCTTCTTCTGCAGCCTCCAGTTTTCTCCCAAAAATCTCTTTTATTTTTAAGGACCTCAAAACGGGGAGTGACGGACAGAATAGTCTATCTGCTTATTATTTTTTCCACCAATTAGGCCAATTTCTGACACCAATTTTGGTTTATTGATGTCCAGTCCCACACTTCACTTGTTTACCAGGCATGAATTTAACACAGTCCTTAAGTTATATCAGTAGGTCTTTTTGTTTGATCTAATTCAGTCTTTCTGTCTTCCTTTTGCGCCTTTTATCAGCAACATTTATTGTTATATGTGATTAGAATATTTCATAAATTGTATAGGCCCAGTTATTATAACAACACTACCCCTTACTCAGGGCTGTGTACAAAGTACACAGTCTTCCAATACTGTTTCTGTGTGTGTTTTGTAGATACAAATAATTGTTGAAATTTAAGCAGTTTGTCAACCATGGAAATCCAACTGTGAGCACTTTCCACTGGGTACCCTGAAGTAAAGTATGCACTAACAATATTTGAAAGAGCCCGGTAGAATGTGATGTACTCAGTAGAACTCTCTTTCAAAGCTTGTAGAGTCTAATCCCATATAATGCATATTTCATGGGAATATATTTTAAAAATAATTCGATCCTTGGATAGCACAAGGGACCTATTGACAGAAATGTTTATGGCCAAGAGTGTACAACTGTTGAAATTTTTTAGACAGAAGATCAATATGTGGGCACAGCTTCAAAAGCCGATAATACTTTCTCTGGTCCCAGAGGAGAGCCGTTACAATTGTTTAGTGCAAGAACTGAAGGAGTATGTCTCTGGTGAGAAAAAGAGAAAATCAGGGTTAGCTGCTGTGAGCAGAGATTTTTCAGAGCACAATGAATAACTGGTTCTTTAGATGTGGTTGTACACTTTGTTCTACAAGAGAGAAATTAATTTTATTGGTGTATCAGTATACATTTGCTATCATGTCACAATCACTTTAAATAGTTATGAGTAGTGCTGGTCAGAACTTGGGATTTCCAATTTATCAGAAATTTTGACATTTCAAAATTTGGTTTTGTTCCAAATTTGACTGAAACCAAATTTTTCAAAATTTATCTCAAACTCAAAATTCTGAAAAAATTTTGTTTCAGCAACACTGACCCAGGGTGTTTCTGAAACAAAATGTGCTCCGCAGGACTGGCAACTGCTGACTGAAATTGAAATTCTTGTCAGTTGCACTGGTGCTAAAAGAATGTCAGTTTCAGTCAGTGGCTGCTGGGGCTCCAGGATTTGTGAATCCAAGGTAGGTCTGCAAAAAGTCTAGGAGTTTCAGGCCATGAAAGCCTGTTCGAAGCCTCCAGGTTCCCAGCGCCACACCAGGGAGCCTGGAAGCCCTGAGAGCCTGGCCTCAGGAATCTAGTTCCTGAGAACCCTAGCTACACCCTGATCTTCCAGGATTGCCAGGGTCTCTGGTAGAGAGCCAGAAGCTGAACCACAGTTAGAACAGGTTCTCGGCTCTGTGGCACAGTTTGCATTTGACAAACCAGTATTTTCCGACAAAACTTCTTCAGTGGCAAATTTCCCACCAGCTCTAGTTATGAGCCTGGGCAATATCGTTTCAGACTGGGAATTTCTTTTATAATGCTGCCTTCAGAGCGGCATACAAGTAGTAGCAGGAAGATGTTAATAATGTTTTGCATATATGTCAGGCCTTTTGTCCAAGGATCACAAAGTCCTTTATAAATGTGGGCATTATTTTACAAAGGGGGAAAGTGATGCACAGGGAGATTATGACTTTCCAAAGACCAACAATGAGTGAGTAGCAGAGTTGTCTCTGGAACCTAGAATTTATTATTATTGTTTATTTTATTACAGTGGTGCCTCAGAGTTCCAATCATGGACCACAATTCCACTATGCTAGACGTTGTACAAATATAGAGCCACAAGACGATCCCTGCCCCAAACATCTGACAATCATCAGTAGCTTGCAACATCCAGTCCCCTGCTCTAACCCATATACCATGTTGCCTCCAAATATATTGATCAAAATTTGCACTCATTATATATAACCTGTTTTACAGATTTTTTTATGTTTTCATTTTGAAAGAAAATCTTAATCACATGCTAAATAGTATTTGGTGATGTGTTGTGTATAAAGTGTTGTATTTCAATCTGTTAGCTACTTTGACAGCCCACACCTAATATAAGGATAAAATGCAAGCAAGTAATTGAATCAAAATGTGATGTTCTTTTGGATTTAGCTATTGTGCTGTACTTGTTTCTCTTTGAGAAAATCTAGAAAAGACCACCCTAGTAAAACACAAAACAGCCCAAATTAATGATGGTGAAATTTTGCCAACAAACTTGCATCTGGACAATAAACTTGTTTGGAGTGAATTTGTCTAGCTGTAGTTTATACCCCTGATAAATTAGGTTTATAATTGAATTTCTGAACACTGCAGTACCTCTCATTCTCTCCAGCCAAATGGCAATCTCTTTTATATTTATAATATTTTTTTTTCTTCAGTTTATATTATCACTCTCTCTAGGGGCACTTTAAAACATACAAAATCCCCAGAGCTACCTACGTTGACAAAATGTTAACAATGCAAAAAGGAACTCAACATACACATGCTGAAATAAAGCAACGTCCGACCCATTAGGCAAAATCTTGGGAAGTAGATAGGCAATATGCTTGGAAGGTCAGCAAATTTGGGTTTTATCAGATGAGTGGAATTTGCTTCCCCCATGTCATCCACTGGGGATGTCTAACCCCCAGACATACAATTCTAAAGACTTAAAATTTGAGCATCCCAGCTATTCATAACTTTAGCGTAAAATACAAGGAGAAAGGCAATTTCTAAGGTAGCTGGGACATAGACCATAAAGGGCTTTGGGTTCAAAACCAATATCTTGAATTGCACGTGAGAACTGAGTGGAAACTTTATCCAGCTGATGGAGCTTCAGAAAGTTTAGTTTATGGCAGTGTTCATTTATATAACTTAGAAAAGTTTTCTGAGATTTGGATAGAATCCTGGTCCTTACTGAAGTCAGTGAGAGTTTTGCCACTAACTTCAATGAGGCAGGGTTTCATCCTAGGACTTTAGAGAAGGTAGTTTGGGGGGAAAAGGGAGGAAGTGGAGTCAGTTTAGGAATGTGGAAGCTGGAAAAGGTGAGAGCTGTGGGAAGGGAGAAATCAAGACATGGAAAAGGTAAAGAAGTGAAGGGGGATAAAAAGGAGAAATGATTGGGTGGGAGGGAGAAGGGAATTTTCTCCTCTTCCCATTCCTGCCATCTCTCCCCTCCCCCTTTTGCCATTACCTCTCCTCTTCTTTTCTGTTGTCTATTTCTTCTTGCCCAAGAACTTCTATAGAAGCAGGACCCCTTTCCAACTTGGCTATTTATCCTGGTGAAATATTGGCAAGTAAGGATGATATGTGTTAATTACTTATTAGAAGAGAGTTAATAGGAGTGATTGTTTCCCTTGGGAGTTATTCTTAAATAGGCTCTCCTTTTAGTGTGTACAAGGCTATTTTGATTATGGAAGAACATAAATATTAAAAACTCAGTCAAAGTCTTTAAAGTTCTTTTATTTAGTTTTCAAGTGAAGCAAACAGAACAGATCAGTCTGACACAGGAGACAAAGCTATGTTCTCAAAGCAGTTATTACTGTTAGAAAATTATTCCAAATCTGAGTTAAAAAAAAACAGTTTTTTTTCGCCTCATATGGTAGGCATAATTGAATGTTTACTTCTTTTCTGGCATTCCTGAAGAGTGGCTTATGTAGCATGCAGAGTCTGAAAGACACATCCTTGTTTAAGGAGGTAATTTAAACTGGATTGCACTCAGGAGCCTGACACATCAATTTAAAGGAGTTAGAAGATAATGTGAATAGTTCTGATTATCGTTTTAGATGAAGAGATCAGTTCAGCAGAACTTTGATAAGTTTTCAGCATCAGTTGATTAACATTCCATTCATCTGACCTCATTATGGAATGCTTTTCTAATCCTGTTCCTAGACGCATCTATATTAGACTGGTGACTTTTGCTGTGTTGGCATTTCCATTATAGCACCCTTTGTCCCCAAACCATAATGGAGTTTTACCCATACCAGAAAACCATTTTTTTAAAACATTAGATTAAAAATGATTTCTTTCTAACATGGGTTAAACATACTTTATCTGATCACTGTGGCCTTCATTTAGAATATGGATCTTAGTCCATACTGACTAGCCAAACATTGTTTAACTCTTGTTTTCAGAAACCATTATAAAACCAGTGCTTATTAACAATTCCTTAGCACATGTAAAATATGGACCCAAGTCCTTGTTTGAGGCATTTCTAACTCAGCTGTAGAAATACATATCAGCATGCATGCAAGATTTCAGCCTGGAGAGGAGAGCTCTTTCTTTAAATTAAAGAGAATTCTTCTCAAATTCCTCTTAACAGTTTTTATTCTCCTCAGTGCTGTGTCTCCATCTGATCTACCCCAGTTGGTGCAGTTCTTCACTGCCTGACACCTGTGTAGTCCGTTATACCCGTGTAAATAGAGTGCAAGATTCTATCATTCTGATTTGACAGCATTTTACATCCACTTTGCATTTGATAGCATTTTACACCCATTACTCAAAAGAAACACAATGGAGAATCAGGCCCTGAGCCTTTAGCTGAAATTGGAGCTTGAATGAGGATGACTGGCAGAGAGTCAATGCACATAAGACTGGGATAATGCTTATACATTCAGGGACGCAACCAGGAGAAATGGCACAGAAGTGTATCAGCCCTGTTGATTGAGGAAGTGTGTTTGTGATTTATCACTCATGTTCACAATTTGGAGGTTTTATTAAATCTTCACCCCCTACTAGGTAACAGCTGTAGCCAAGACTGTTTTTCCTCATCTGTGCTTGGCAAGAAGAATGCATCCTTTTCTTTCTAATTCCTACCTTGCATTTCTCACCTCAAGATTAGAGTACTGTAACATGGGGCTACATTTTAAGCAATGTTACATGCAGAGAGCTCGTTACACTTGTGTTCTGTAGTATTCTCTGGCTGTAGATTAGTTTCTGAGTGGAATTTATGTCATAATAGTTGGGTCCTGGCTATGTGACAGTCCACATCTCTACCTGCAGTTTCAGTCAGTAAAGGTGCTCAAGCTAACAGTCAATAACAATCTTTAAATGGGAGGAGTGGGGGAGGAATCAGGTCTTTATCAACTCACTCCAGTCCTTAGTCTGCCAGATTTGGATTCATTGATTTACAGCACACACTGTACCCAAGCTGCTTTATACTCCTGATACCACTTCAACCTTAAGATCAGAGTTTAGTTCAGTGGTTCTCACCCTTTTTACCATTGTGGATCGCACCCAATACTACCTGTATGGCCCTGAGGGGCCGAAGCTCTGTGCTGATTGGGACGCAAGATGAGAACCACTGGTTGAGTTTCTCTCACCTCTCAATAACTGCAGTAACTGCCCCGTCTCATAGTTCCAAGACTCAGTTTAATTGTCTTGAATAAAATAATTCCTTACTGGCAATTTTACAGAAGTAATAATAAGGAATAAGAAGTAGTAATAAGGAAACTGTATAATAAAAGGCAGTGTAGGTATAAAAATAAGCATGATTGAGATGCATATGAGAGAATTATCAGAGGGGTAATCGTGTTAGTCTGGATCTGTAAAAAGCAACAGAAAGTCCTGTGGCACCTTTAAGACTAACAGATGTATTGGAGCATAAGCTCCATAACCATTCTCAAAACTACGATACCCGCACAAGGAAATAAGAAAACAAATCAACAGAGCCAGACTTGTACCCAGAAGCCTCCTGCTACAAGACAAGCCCAAGAAAGAAACCAACAGAACTCCACTGGCCATCACCTACAGTCCTCAGCTTAAACCTCTCCAACGCATCATCAGTGATCTGTAACCCATCCTGGACAATGATCCCTTTCTTTCACAGACCTTGGGAGGCAGGCCAGTCCTCGCCCACAGACAACCCGCCAACCTTAAGCATATTCTCACCAGCAATCACACACCGCACCATAACAACTCTAACTCAGGAACCAATCCATGCAACAAACCTCAATGCCAACTCTGCCCACATATCTACACCAACAACACCATCACAGGACCTAAACAGATCAGCTACAACATCACCGGTTCATTCACCTGCACGTCCACCAATGTTATATATGCCATCATGTGCCAGCAATGTCCCTCTGCTATGTACATTGGCCAAACTGGACAGTCACTACGTAAAAGGATAAATGGACACAAGTCAGATATCGGGAATGGCAATATACAAAAACCTGTAGGAGAACACTTCAACCTCCCTGGCCACACAATAGCAGATGTAAAGGTAGCCATCTTACAGCAAAAAAACTTCAGGACCAGACTCCAAAGAGAAACTGCTGAGCTCCAGTTCATTTGCAAATTTGACACCATCAGATCAGGATTAAACAAAGACTGTGAATGGCTATCCAACTACAGAAGCAGTTTCTCCTCCCTTGGTGTTCACACTTCAACTGCTAGCAGAGGACCTCACCCTCCCTGATTGAACTAACCTCGTTATCTCCAGACTGATTCTTGCCAGCGTATTTATACCTGACCCTGGAAATTTCCATTACATGCATCCAACGAAGCGGGCATTCACCCACGAAAGTTTATGCTCCAATACATCTGTTAGTCTTAAAGGTGCCACAGGACTCTCTGTTGCTTATATGAGAGAATGTTAGGCTGATCCTAAAATTAAGTTACAAAGTAAAGTTTAAATCTTACCTGATAGAAAAGTCTTATCTCACCCACAGCTTTAAAGCTTTCTTTCCTCAGAAAAATGTATATCTCTGTCCATAGGTGTAATAAAGGATTCGGTAGCTTTATCCTGGGCTTTGGCAGGTCAGGATATGTCTCTCAACTAGAGTATAGCACCTTCTAGTCCAGCCCAAAGAAGATTAAATTATTTGTAGTTGTTTGGTACAGAAATTAAGTGAGTAGAAAGTGTTAGAGTGGCTGAGCACTGTGATGGTAGTGGGCTAAAGTCTGAAGAATGGTGTTGTGTTGGTCATGTATTTTTCCTTAACTTATGATTTCTGTGGTGTTTCAGTGTCCACATGTTTGTGTTTGAAATACATTTGAGCAATCTTCGTTCTAAGTTAACAAAGATTTGTAATGGAGAATGTCTTGGTGGCATTTGATTGGTGGGCCTGGGGGGGGATTTTTCTTTTAATTTATATAATGTATTTATCTATGAGGACTGAGGACCCAGGATGGGAGACTGACCACGGGGCCGGAAAAAAGGGCTTCTTTAAAACTGTGTATGGGGCAAGGAAACTTTCAGTGATGCGTCTCTGCTGAGTGGTCAAATCTTTTCACATGAAGCATCAAGAGCCTGGCAGTTTGAAAAGCTTTGAGAGCCAGCTGGAGAAAGCTTGAACAGATGTTCAAGCTATCTCCATTGGCCTGTGACATTTTAAACAGAGAAGCTGTGATTGCTTCACCAGCTCCCCGGTTCCCTTAAACCTGCTGCCTGACCAGATTCACTCGTGAGCCCTCAGCTTGTCTCCATCCCAGTCACTTCCAGCTCCCTCGTCACTTTCTCTTGCCCATTTGCCCCAAGCAGTTAATTTCTTGTCAGTATAGGTGCTTAGTTTTTATTCAGGTACATTTTATATTTATCAATTCTGTAGTGATAACTGTTGTACTTGCATGAAATATTTGTTTTTAAAAACGTATATGCTTTGACCCTGATTCAAGCACTTAAGCATGTACTTTAAGCACATTAGCAATCCCGTTCAGCAAGCATTTAAGAATATGCTCTAGTCCTTGTGACTGTACTGGGACTATTCATATGCTTAATGTTAAGCACATGCTTAAATGTTTTGCTGACTAGGGGCCTTATCATTTACAAGTAGAAAACAAGACAGCAGGGAAGGGACACAGCAGGAGGGGTGTGTTCTGAGGGTGCATAGGGATTTGACAAGTTCTGTAGGGTAGCCAGCTGAGGAGAACATTGTTATGTATGCCTCGTAAAATTCATAAAGTCTTCAGGAAAGCAGTTTCCCACCTGTGGGCTTCCTAGTGTTCAGGAGATCCAAAAGACAAGTTCTTGGAGCAGGTCCCTGTGGATAGGTGAGCCATTGAAGTGCTGAGCTTGCAAAGTAGTTGCTTGGATGAAGAATGTTTTCTCAGTTGGCTACCATATGCGCATACTGCAGAAGTATGCAATGGACCCATTCCATGTAAAAAATAAATAACTGACATGAAATCACAATATTCACTGTAAAAATGCAATGTATGACTAATTAATTTGTCAAATAATATGTTAAACTTTGCTGAATAAACAGAAATGGTTGTTATTAAATTGTTCATAAATCAAAATATGCACATTAGTAACATTTAAAAACAGTCTAGATCAAGACCTTCTGCTAAAATTTACACATCAAAAAACATACACAGTCATCAGTTCCATCAGATTAATTTGTCACCTTTGTTGGTTCTCTCTGCTCAAATGAGCAGTAGTGAAACAGTTAACATTGTTGGCATTTAAATTGGCATCTTTAGGTTTCAGAGTTAACTCCTCTATTGAGAAAAGCAGTGGCAGTTCATACCTCTCAGAGCTATATTCTCAGTCAGTCTATTTCTGTTTTTGTTATGTATTAAGTAGTGCTCTGAGGGTAAATCAGGGCCACATTGTGCTAGGCACTGTACAATGGTGTAAAATCCTGGCCTTTTTGAAGTCAGTGGAAGTTTTGTTGTTGACTTCAGTATGGCTGGGATTCTATCTGTGGTCCCTGACCAAAAAAGTTGATCATCTAAGAAGGCAAGTGACAAGAGAGCAAAGGGATGCAGTTCAGGAAGACCACACTTTAACACTGATTTTCCTTTGGTTCATCTTTTCTTCACATCCGTAAGGACTACAAACATAATTATTTGTACATGAATGGTTGGATTCTGGAGCATCCGTCTGCTGAGAGAGTAGAGAAATTATACAAATTTCTCAGTTTTTAAATACTTATGCCTTTTAAACTAATCAACAGTCTTACATCAAAATTCTCCAAAAATTAATTCTACACGAAAAGAATAAGTGCTTTAAATTTGGGGAGGGCACACTATCATGTTCAAAGCAGAGAAGCTTAAAACCTTGTGCGAAGCACAAACCCCAGTGCAACTTTATGTAGTCACTATTGTGTCTTGTTTCAGAGTGATAGCCGTGTTAGTCTGTGTCAGGACTGAGATCCCTACTTTGAACTTTAGGGTACAAATGTAGGGGCCTGCATAAAAACTTCTAAGCTTAATTACCAGCTTAGCTCTGGTTCGGCTGCCACCATTTTCAATGGATTCCCTCCCTGGGAAACCTTGAAAAACCTTCACCAAATCCCTGGTGAAAACAAATCCAACCCCTTGGATTTAAAACAAGGGGAAATTAACCATTCCCCTCCTTCCTCCCACCAACTCCTGGTGAATCAAGATCCAAAACCCCTTTGGATCTAAAACAAGGAAAAAAATCAATCAGGTTCTTAAAAAGAAGGTTTTTAATTAAAGAAAAAGGTAAAAATCATCTCTGTAAAATCAGTATGGAAATCAACCTTACAGGGTAATCAAACTTAAAGAGCTCAGAGGACTCCCCTCTAGTCTCAGGTTCAAAGTACAGCAAACAAAGAGAAACACTCTAGTAAAAGGTACATTTACAAGTTGAGAAAACAAAGGAAAACTAACACGCCTTGCCTGGCTATTTACTTACAAGTTTGAAATAGGAGAGGCTTGTTTAGAAAGATGTGGAGAACCTGGATTGATGTCTGGTCCCTCTCATTCCCGGAGAACGAACACACTCCCAAACAAAGAACACAAACAAAAACCTTCCCCCCCCAAGATTTGAAAGTATCTTGTCCCCTTATTGGTCCTTTAGGTCAGATGCCAGCCAGGTTACCTGAGCTTCTTAACCCTTTACAGGGAAAAGGATTTTGGAGTCTCTGGCCAGGAGGGATTTATAGTACTGTACACAGGACAGCTATTACCCTTCCCTTTATAGTTATGACACGCCCCCCAAATCACAGATAGTGTTGGATGTTCGGTTCCACACTGGCTGTGATTTCTTCCTGGAGTTCTAGGAGAAAACAGAGTTAATAAGACACATGTACCTTTAGACATACTACTGATTATATAAAAACTAACAATATGTTTCATTCCAAAAACAATTGTTAACCAGTTAACTCTGGGAAACTTTCCCGGGAGAGTGCATCAGCCACTTTGTTAGAAGCTCCCGAAATGTGTTGTATTTCAAAATCAAAATCTTGGAGAGCTAAACTCCACCGAAGAAGTTTTTTGTTATTTCCCTTGGCGGTATGAAGCCACTGTAGCGCAGCATGGTCTGTTTGTAGTTGGAAACGCCGTCCCCAAACATATGGGCGTAGCTTTTCCAGCGCGTACACAATGGCATAGCATTCCTTTTCGCTGATTGACCAATGGCTTTCCCTCTCAGACAGTTTCTTACTGAGAAATACGACAGGATGGAATTCTTGATCCGGTCCTTCCTGCATTAAAACTGCTCCCACGCCTCGCTCGGACGCATCTGTGGTTACTTGGAACGGTTTGTCAAAGTCTGGGGCCCTTAGCACAGGGTCAGACATGAGTGTTGCCTTAAGCTGGTTAAAGGCCTTTTGACACTCATCAGTCCACTGAACTGCATTTGGCTGTTTCTTTCTGGTTAGGTCTGTCAGCGGGGCGGCGATTTGGCTGTAGTGGGGTACAAATCGCCTATAATATCCAGCCAAGCCTAAGAAGGATTGGACCTGTTTCTTAGACTTTGGAACCGGCCACTTTTGGATAGCATCCACTTTGGCCTGTATGGGATTTATAGTTCCTTGACCCACCTGGTGCCCCAGGTAAGTCACTCTGTTTTGGCCTATTTGACACTTTTTAGCCTTAACAGTTAGCCCTGCCTGCTGGATGCGCTCGAAAACTTTTTCCAGGTGCTCCATGTGCTCTGCCCATGAATCAGAAAAAATGGCCACATCGTCGAGGTAGGCAACTGCAGATTCTCCCAATCCTGCTAGGAGACCATCTACAAGTCTTTGGAAGGTGGCGGGTGCATTTCGCAACCCGAAAGGGAGTACATTGAATTCATACATCCCTGCCTGGGTGACGAAGGCTGACCTTTCCTTAGCGGGTTCATCTAGTGGTACTTGCCAGTACCCCTTGGTTAAGTCCAAAGTAGAGATGAATTGGGCATGTCCCAATTTCTCCAATAGCTCATCTGTGCGTGGCATTGGATAGTTGTCAGGACGAGTTACAGCATTTAGCTTACGGTAGTCCACGCAAAAGCGTATTTCCCCATCTGGTTTGGGAACTAGAACCACTGGAGATGCCCATGCACTCTTAGAGGGGCGGATTATACCCATCTGTAGCATGTCCTGGATCTCCCTTTGTATAGCAGCTTTGGCATGAGGTGACTCCCGGTAGGGTGGGGTTCTAATAGGGTGAGCATTACCTGTGTCAATGGAGTGGTATGCCCGTTCGGTCCATCCTGGAGTGGCTGAGAAAATTGGTGCAAAGCTTGTGCACAGCTCCTTGATCTGCTGTCGCTGCAGACGTCCAAGGGTCATGGAGAGGTTCACCTCTTCCACGCCACCATCCTTTTTTCCTTCGTAGTAGACACCTTCAGGCCACTCCGCGTCATCTGTTTCCTGGGCAGTAAACTGGCAAACGTTTAATTCTCTGGAATAAAAGGGCTTAAGAGAATTAACATGGTATACCTTAGGCTTTATGTTGGAGGTGGGGGAGGCTATGAGATAGTTAACAGCTCCTAGGCGCTCCTGGACCGTGAATGGTCCTTCCCACGATGCTTCCATTTTATGGGCCTGGATTGCCTTTAAGACCATGACTTGGTCTCCTACTTTGAAGGACCGTTCTCTGGAATGCTTATCATACCAGGCCTTTTGCTCTTCCTGAGCATCCTTTAGGTTTTCTTTAGCAAGGGCCAAAGAATGTCGGAGGGTGTTTTGTAGGTTGCTTACAAAGTCTAGAATGTTTGTTCCTGGAGAAGGCGTAAACCCCTCCCATTGCTGCTTCACCAACTGTAATGGCCCCTTAACCTCACGGCCATACACAAGTTCAAATGGTGAAAACCCTAAACTGGGATGTGGTACAGCCCTGTAGGCAAAAAGCAACTGCTGCAACACGAGGTCCCAATCATTGGAGTGTTCATTTACAAATTTACGTATCATGGCCCCCAAAGTTCCATTAAACCTCTCCACCAGGCCATTGGTTTCATGGTGGTAAGGGGTGGCAACCAAGTGATTCACCCCATGAGCTTCCCACAGGTTTTCCATGGTTCCTGCCAGGAAGTTAGTTCCCGAATCTGTAAGGATGTCGGAGGGCCAACCTACCCTGGCAAAAATGTCTGTTAATGCCTGGCACACACTTTTAGCCCTGGTGTTGCTTAAGGGTACTGCTTCCGGCCATCGGGTAGCAAAATCCATGAAAGTCAGTACGTACTGCTTTCCTCTGGGTGTCTTCTTTGGGAAAGGACCCAGAATATCCACAGCTACGCGCTGAAATGGGACCTCAATTATGGGTAGTGGCTGGAGAGGGGCTTTAACCTGGTCTTGGGGTTTTCCCACTCGTTGGCACACCTCACAAGACCGGACATAATTAGCAACGTCCTTGCCCATTCCCTCCCAGTGGAAGGACTTCCCCAACCGGTCCTTGGTTCTGTTCACCCCAGAATGGCCACTGGGATGATCATGGGCTAAGCTCAAGAGCTTTACCCGATACTTAGTGGGAACTACCAACTGTCTTTGAGGATGCCAGTCTTCCTGGTGCCCACCAGAAAGAGTCTCCTTGTATAAAAGTCCTTGTTCTACAACAAACCGGGATCGGTTAGAAGAGCTGAGAGGCGGTGGGGTGCTCCGCGCCGCCGCCCAAGCTTTCTGAAGGCTGTCATCTGCTTCCTGCTCGGCCTGGAACTGTTCCCTTGATGCTGGAGACATCAGTTCCTCCTTGGACTGTGGACTGGGGCTTGGTCCCTCTGGAAGCGATGCAGGTGCTGGGGCTGTTTCCATTGACTGTGAACCGCTGTCCGCTGGTGCACTATGTGGTATCTCAGGCTCTGGCTGAGCCTCTTGGGTAGGCTTATCTGCTGCTTCTGCCAGTTCAGGCTCGCTGGTGCCCTCTGGCGTTGGAGTTGTAGACGGGTTTGCAAGCGCTGGACTCAGGGCTGGCAATGGTTCTGGTGCTGGTTGCGTTGCCAGTTCCGGTTCTGGGACTGGCTTTGGCTGGGTCTCTGGGATTGGATCCACTACGGCTGTTGCAGTCGTTGGCAGAGGATCCAGTTCCACCACCTTTGTCTGGGTCTCCGGTAACACAGACGGGGCCCTGGTGGACGGCTCAGGAACAGGGATGGGGGTGAAAGCTTGCTTAGCCTGGCTGCGGGTGACTATTCCCACCCTCTTGGCTACCTTCACATGGTTGGCCAAATCTTCCCCCAGCAGCATGGGAATGGGATAATTGTCATAGACTGCAAAAGTCCACATTCCTGACCAGCCCTTGTACTGGACATGCAACGTGGCTGTAGGCAAGGTTACAGATTGTGACACGAAGGGTTGAATTGTCACTGTAGCCTCTGGGTTGATGAGTTTGGGGTCCACTAGGGATTGGTGGATAGTTGACACTTGAGCCCCAGTGTCCCTCCAGGCGGTAACCTTCTTTCCGCCCACTCTCAAGGTTTCCCTTCGCTCCGAGGGTATGAGAGAGGCATCTGGGTTTGGGGATCTTTGGTGTGATTGGGGTGTAATGAACTGTAATCGGTTAGGGTTCTTGGGGCAGTGAGCCTTTATATGTCCCAGTTCATTACATTTAAAACATCGCCCTGCTAAGGTATCACCGGGGCGATGTTGGTTGGTGGAGACTGGTGTGGTGGGGTGAGAAGGCGTCTGGGGTTTCCCTTGAGATGTGGGTGGGGCCTTGGGTTGTCCCCGGTGGTAAGGTTTTGTTTCGGCTTGCCCCTTCTGATATTCGCTCCAACTGCTACTAGTTTTTTTCTTTTCTGCCACCTCCACCCATTGGGCTCCAATCTCCCCCGCCTCAGTTACAGTTTTGGGCTTCCTATCTAGGATGTACCTTTCTATTTCCTCAGGAACACCCTCTAAAAACTGCTCCATTTTTACTAGGGAAAGCAGATCTTCCAGAGATTTAACATTTGCTCCTGATACCCAGGCATCACAATTTTTGTCAATGTGGTAGGCATGACGGGTAAATGACACATCCGGTTTCCACTTTAGGGCTCTGAACCGCCGACGGGCATGCTCGGGTGTTAGCCCCATTCTGAGTCTGGCCTTGTTTTTAAAAAGTTCATAACTGTTCATGTGTTCCTTAGGCATTTCAGCCGCCACCTCTGCTAAGGGTCCACTGAGCTGCGGCCTCAGCTCTACCATGTACTGGTCTGCAGTGATGCTGTATCCAAGGCAGGCCCTTTCAAAATTTTCTAAGAAGGCCTCAGTATCATCGCCTGCCTTGTAGGTGGGGAATCTTCTGGGATGGGAAGTGGTACCTGGAGGGGGGTTGTTAGCATTGGCTGGTGCATCCTGCTTAGCCTTTGCTACTTCCAGTTCATGCTTCCTTTCTTTTTCTCTCTCCTCCATCTCTTTTTCTTTCATCTTCATCTCTTTTTCTTTCAGCTCCATCTCTCTCTTGTGGGCCTCCTCTTTGGCTTTTTCTTCTCTTTCTCTCTGCTCTGTCTCGAGTTTTGTTAATTGAAGCAGTCTCTGATGTTTTCTTTCATTTTCTTCTGCTTCTAGTTTGGCCAGTTCTATTTTGTTAGCTACTTCTTTGGTAGTCATTTTCCTGTTTTCTTGTGCTGGGTAACCCCCTTTGCAGTTGACAAACTGGGAAGCTCTCAGCTCTGGCTGCTGCAGAGTTAACAGTAACTTTCTAACTAGCTACTCCCGAGGATGTAAAAAGAAAAAAAAAACAATTCAGCTTGTAAATACCTTTTACCAGTCATTTGCTAATTGAACCCTTCTCTTAACAAAGGACCTGTAAAAAAAACTTAACACCTCTGCCTTCAGGCAAGGAGAGATAAGATATGCATCTATCTACTTCCAGCTCGGCTTTCCAAGCAGCTAGAAGGAAAAAAAAATCTCACTGGCTTTTGGGTTTAAAATGATCCCACCGCTATTCACCATGTCAGGACTGAGATCCCTACTTTGAACTTTAGGGTACAAATGTAGGGGCCTGCATAAAAACTTCTAAGCTTAATTACCAGCTTAGCTCTGGTTCGGCTGCCACCATTTTCAATGGATTCCCTCCCTGGGAAACCTTGAAAAACCTTCACCAAATCCCTGGTGAAAACAAATCCAACCCCTTGGATTTAAAACAAGGGGAAATTAACCATTCCCCTCCTTCCTCCCACCAACTCCTGGTGAATCAAGATCCAAAACCCCTTTGGATCTAAAACAAGGAAAAAAATCAATCAGGTTCTTAAAAAGAAGGTTTTTAATTAAAGAAAAAGGTAAAAATCATCTCTGTAAAATCAGTATGGAAATCAACCTTACAGGGTAATCAAACTTAAAGAGCTCAGAGGACTCCCCTCTAGTCTCAGGTTCAAAGTACAGCAAACAAAGAGAAACACTCTAGTAAAAGGTACATTTACAAGTTGAGAAAACAAAGGAAAACTAACACGCCTTGCCTGGCTATTTACTTACAAGTTTGAAATAGGAGAGGCTTGTTTAGAAAGATGTGGAGAACCTGGATTGATGTCTGGTCCCTCTCATTCCCGGAGAACGAACACACTCCCAAACAAAGAACACAAACAAAAACCTTCCCCCCCCAAGATTTGAAAGTATCTTGTCCCCTTATTGGTCCTTTAGGTCAGATGCCAGCCAGGTTACCTGAGCTTCTTAACCCTTTACAGGGAAAAGGATTTTGGAGTCTCTGGCCAGGAGGGATTTATAGTACTGTACACAGGACAGCTATTACCCTTCCCTTTATAGTTATGACAGTCTGTATCAGCAAAAAAGAGTGAGGAGTACTTGTGGCACCTTAGAGACTACCAAATTGATTTGGGCATAAGCTTTTGTGGGCTAAAACCCACTTCATCAGATGTCTTGGTAATTAACACAGTCATCTGTAGTGGGTTCCAAATAACTTAGCAGCAGCCTTAGCTTTCAGTTTCCTTTATTTTTTCAGTTTGAGTTTAAAAAAAAAAAAGTCACTTGGTGACATTTGTGTCTTTGTGTCTGCCGTTTATATGATATAAAAATTGGTGTAACCAAACTTGCAAAATCCAACCTTTTTAGTGTGACATATATGCAAAGACTGCTTCTTATCTTGTCTGCTTTCAAAGAACCTGAATTTGTACTTCACTCTGTACCCGAGAACATCCTAAGAAGGATAGAGCAGGGTATTTATAGTTCTGACTCTATGGATCAGGGGTAATCAGTTATTTTTTGCCAGGTCCAAATTTCTTGGTCAAGGTATTGTCAAGGTCCAGACTCCAGAGAAAATAATACAAAAACAATAATAATGGTAATAAGTAAATAAAAAGATGTTGCGGTCCGTTCAAAAGTGTCTGGCGGTCCAGATTTGGCCCACGGTCCGCCTATTGACTATCCCTGCTATGGATTATTCTTTATAAAATGGATTAACCTCCCACTGCAATGTCTGGAAAGTGCAGTGTGAGCCAGTTGATAACACAGATAAAGCGCACAGGAATCCTGCTGAGGGACTCTGTATTCTAAGTAACATAAGGAGGTTCAGGTTAATTAAATAAATCAAAACAATGATTACGCTTCTTTTCTAATTCTTGTTATGTCTGCCTTCAAGAATCCAGGACTATGTGATGTTCCTCTTCTGCACTAATGGGGACAGTGCACCTCGGGCGGTAGCAATTGCCCTAATTACAGGAAGGCTCTCATGGGCTCCCTGCTGGAGTTTTCTTCCATGGATGGCAACAGGGATAGAAATCAGGAAACAGAATTCTATAACCAGCTTCCTGTGTGAACTGGGGCACATTTCTTAGGCCAAGGTTTTCAAAAAAGGAAGCTTAAATACACATTTAGGCAATTGCTTGATTGTTTAAAAGGACTGAGCTTCAGTGGGAGCTGTTGGGAACTTAGCACTGTTGAAAATCAGGCAGATGTCTATTTGTGGATTTTGGAGTCTAACTTTAGGCTCCGTTTTTTTAAAAACTTACTCTAATACCTTTCTGTCTCAATTTACGCTACTGTAAATAATGAGGATAAGAATATTCACCTTCTTGACAGGGGTCTTGTGTCATGAACATCTGCAAAGATCTGATATATCCTCACATACATAGTGCTATATAAGTACAAAGAATTATTAATTATTATTTAACTGCTACAATAACAGAACCTTGCTTATCTTGGAGTAACAGCTTTCTCCAGGTGCAAAAGCCTCTGCTGATCTAAGAGCTGTCTGGGTAGAGGTGTTGTTATTAACACTGGTGGTGTCCTAAATCCCTTTGTTCTGTAAACAGTTGGTCTGAACTGATCTTACTCTCACCTTGAAAGTGACTGTTTTGATCCTCCCAAATGCTGGTGACAGTGTTAACTCTGTACTGGCCTCACCTATCAGCCCAACTAAAATGCTTTGGATCGTAAACCAATTTTTGTATGTATTATACAGCATAATTGAATAAAATATTAAGTGTTTAACCTATAAGCACAATAGAGGAGTAATGTAAGGGAAGGCAACATACACTTCTGCTAACTGTGTCTTCAAAGTCTAACTACAGCCAGAGAACCATGTGAGCAAGACTTCCTGGTCACAAGCCTTGCTTACTTTTGAACTCGGTCATGCTTCCTCGATCACATTTGCCACTGACTTTGATGGGATGAGGATCAGGCTTTAGTTCCATCATTGGACAATTACTTGCAGACTTTTTTCCTTTCATGCTTCTTTAGCGTCTTCCTTGGGAAAGAGTTGGGCATTGTATTAGCAATTTGTCATGTGCCACTCTTAAGCCCTTGGATTTTTATCTTTGTTTATTGCAGCTGGTGCTGAGGAGAAAATTGGCTGGGCATTTGGCCTGGGATTAGAGAGGCTGGCCATGATCCTCTATGATATCCCTGACATCCGCCTGTTCTGGAGTGAAGACGAACGCTTCCTGAAGCAGTTTAGTGTGCCTCACATTGACCAAAAAGTGCATTTTCAGGTAAGATAGATATATATATAATTTTCTGTCTGTAGGAGGGATTGGTCAGTACCAAAGGAGAAGGGATGTTATATCAATGATGGAACATTTTTATTGAGCTCTGGATATTCAGAAAATCATCTCTGTTCAGGACACCACTGAAGCACATACTTACGTGTTTTTCCAGGGTCGGAATGGATTCAAGAACATGCTTAAGTGATTTCCTGAAGGAGGGTTGTAATTCTGTGTTGCTTTGAATGGAAGCTGCCTCTAAAAATACTGTAATAAATTCCCAAATCCTTGCTTGGTGTTACAGCCATGCTATGTACATTCAAGTCACTGGTAGTTGCTTGGCCAACCCTCCACAAAACAGTTTGGAAATGTGACCTGCTATCTTCAATGTGTATGTGGGTATAGCTTTTAATGATACTTAACAAGCACAAGTTTCCTTTGCCCCAATGTATCAGCAGCATTTTCCTCCAGCCTCTTCTGTGGGTGAGTTGCAAGCTGGGGTTTCAGCAGCACTTTTGTAGTAACTCTGCCATCAAAACCATCCTAACGTTTCTGTAGCTGGAAGACTGCCACACTCATTGCAGTAATACAGCAGCTGAACATGAATTGATTGAAAGGCACTGCTACATTCAGAATATACTTTACCATCAGCATGGGGAAGGTCAAGTCAACTGGCATCATGCTCCAGTGGAAGGGGTTACTGAAAAGCTAGACTAGCTACTGAAATTTTACCGGGTGTCTCTGTAGGAGAAATTAGATAATAATTGTTGCAGTACTATGTCAAGGTGGGAAAGGTGGACTTTAAACACTAGTGTCTTTACTATTCCTCTCACTTAATTTGGGAACCAACGTGGGTTTTTTTGTTGTTTGAAAGTAAATATAATATTAAAAGATAAATTACAATAAATCTGAATCAGCTGTTGAAACAGCTCTCACATTTGTACAATCACCTAGCAATGAAGATGCATTGGCATATAAGATTGGGGAAAGGCCACCACAATTCTCCTCTGAAATACTGTAAAAAGAACCTACACAAGAGCAAACCTAAATATTCCAGTGTGTTCACAAAGATCAAACTCCAGCTGGAGGTTTGAAATACCCAGACATCCATTCAAATACAGTACGCATACTTACAACTCCAACTTTCCAGGAAGGAGGAGCTAGTCAAAGCAAACCATGAAAATGACGGACAGAACTCAGTCAAAGCTGAAAAGCCTAGTGAAAAAAACAACTTTTTTTTCTTTTCTCTAAATGTTATTGTGGATGTGAAGCTCCAGGTGATGAAATTTATCTTATCTAATCTAATCTATTTTAGAATTTTACACTATCACCCATCACTTGTATCTGAGCACCTTCCATGTCTAATCATTAGTAGGGTTACCATATTTTGTGCCTCCAAAAGGAGGACACTCCACGGGGCTCTGGCCCCGCCCCCAGCCCCGCCCCCTCCCCCACCCTAACTCCGCCCCCTCCCCAAAGTCTCCGCCCCCTCCCCTGCTTCCCGCGAACATTTAATTCGCGGGAAGCCTGAGCAGGTAAGGGGGGGTGTGGGGGGAGGAGGTGCGGCCCAGGCTGGCCCCCCTGGCGGCTCCAGCCTGGGTCGGCTCGGGCCCTGGGGTGCCGGCCCTGGCCCCCGGCCGACCACCCCCGGCCCACCCAGCACTGCCGGCCGGCCCCCAGCGGCCCGGCGCACCCCCCGGCCCCGCGACCCCGGATCGGCTCCCGGACCGGCCCCCCGGCTCAGCGCACCCCCCCGGCTCCCGGCCCTGGCGGCCCCGCGCACCCCCCCCGGCGGCCCGGCCCCGGCGGCCCCGCGCACCCCCCCGGCTCCCGGCCCCGGCGGCCCCGCGCACCCCCCCGGCGGCCCGGCCCCGGTGGCCCCGCGCACCCCCCCGGCCCCGCGCACCCCCCCGGCTCCCGGCCCCGGCGGCCCCGCGCACCCCCCCGGCCCCGCGGCCCCGCGCACCCCCCGGCGGCCCCGCGCACCCCCCCGGCCCCGCGCACCCCCCCCCGGCGGCCCAGCTCCCGGCCCGACCCCCCGGCTCCCGGCCCCGCGTCCCAGCGTACCCCCCCGGCGGCCCGACCCCGCGGCCCAGCTCACCCCCCCGGCGGCCCGACCCCGCGGCCCCGGCCCGGCCCCGCGACCCCGGCCCAGCCCTCCCTCCCGATTTTCCCGGACATGCCCGGCTTTTGGGGATTTCCCCCCGGACGGGGATTTGAGCCCCCAAAAGCCGGACATGTCCGGGAAAATCCGGACGTATGGTAACCCTAAATTCATTAGGAATAGGAAGGCCCTGTTGGACTTCATGAATCTTTGGTACCCCTCCCTTCACAGGGTCAAAACTCTGCTTGAGGTAGGGTTTTCCTTTGGAGAGGGCAGTTACTAGGAGTTTAGGAATAAAAGGAGTGTTTGAATTGAGTGTGTCACATATGGCTGAAAAGCTTCTCAAAGAGGAAGGCCTTGCAATGTTTCCTAAAGATAGTTAGACTTTGGATTTGCCTGATTTCTTCTGGTAGCTTGTCACATAGCATTCAGTTTAATTCAGATCAGCATCATGCTTATACAGAAGTTAGAATGATAAAATAATGTTTATTGAGAGTTTTGAATTTCATTACAAGTGTTTTACTTTCCTTGACCAGTTTTAACTGCAGCTCTTCTTGTACCATCATTAAATGAAGCTCTTCAAAACATAAAACATAACACTTCTGTGATGCTCAGACTATTCCTTCAAATTTCTCTATGCCAGCACCAAAAAAAAAAAAAAAAAAAGGTTTCTCTCCTCTGGAGATAGATGAAAATGGTCCCTATAGTAACAGTCAAAAGTTGTTCTCCATGTGAAATCATAGAAATTAGGGATCTGACAGGAATTTGCCTGTATTAGGCAAAATTCTGTCCATTTTAAAATACTCCAGTGCTAGGCCGTCTTCCACATCCACTGGCAGACTATTTCACAGTCCAACAGAGTTTAGTACAAACATTTTCCTGCTAGCTTGTGACATTTTTTCTTTGCTCAGTTTCATGCCATTGCTCCCAGTTTTACCACCATGCACCACCTTAAACAATTTTCTCCTCATCTTAGTGCTCTTCTAATACTTGTAGATTGTTATAGTTCTCTAAGTCAGCAGATAGCCAGCCTAGAATAACAAAAAATGCATATTTAGTTCTGCCTCTATAAGTGAATCCTCAGACATTCAGTGATTTCTTCTGGGGCAAAACCATGGTAATTTGGCTATCTTAATTGTGTGAATTTCCATACTTTAAAATGTTTGCATTGTTAACTGAATTCCTTAGGCTTCTAATTTCTTGAGTGATTCTAATATATCTGAAAGATAATAAGCAAGCCAACCAAGGACAGAAACCTTAACTTCACCTTGATAGAGTATTTTATGTCAGAATTTCCTTATTTTTTTAAAGTCCTAACTTGGGACGGTGGAGGGGAGAGGGCGTAGAAAGAGGAATTCCTCCCTTCCTGATGTCTGCAATTGGGAAGCCTTATTAATGTACACATTCAAAGACCTTGCAACCCTTAGGAGGCACCTAGGAGAAGTCTCTACCAGGGTAAGTGTCCCCACTGGCTGGAGTGCATCATGAGGCCTCAATCTCTATAGGCCTTTGGAGGCTTGTGAGACCACAAGGAAACTAGCAGCCCTCCACCCCCACTCAAGCCTTTTTTCAGGGGCCTTCCTAACCCTCAGCTCCCACAAGCCCTAGAGAAGGCTCAGCAGGAGGCCCCCTAGCCTCCATGTATTGTTAGTTTTAAAAGGTTAGTTGGGCTTCCCGCACCTTTCCTACTGCAAGCCTTAGGAGGCTCACCAGACACTGAACTTCCCTATGGGCCCAGGTGTGCCTGTTTAGTCTTAGGCCTGGTCTACACTATGAGTTTAATTCGAATTTAGCAGTGTTAAATCGAATTAACCCTGCACCCGTCCACACAACGAAGCCATTTATTTCAAAATAAAGGGCTCTTAAAATCGATTTCTGTACTCCTCCCCGACGAGCGGAGTAGCGCCAAAAACGATATTGTCATTTCGAATTAGGGTTAGTGTGGCCGCAATTCGATGGTATTGGCCTCCGGGAGCTATCCCACAGTGCACCATTGTGACCGCTCTGGACAGCGATCTGAACTCGGATGCACTGGCCAGGTAGACAGGAAAAGCCCCGCGAACATTTGAATTTCATTTCCTGTTTGCCCAGCACAGGAGAGCATAGGTGACCACAGAGAGCTCATCAGCACAGATAACCATGCAGGCCGATAACCGAAAAAGAGCACCAGCATGGACTGTACAGGAGGTACTGGATCTGATCGCTATATGGGGAGAGGATTCAGTGCTAGCAGAACTTAGTTCGAAAAGACGAAATGCCAAAACTTTTGAAAAAATCTCCAAGGGCACGATGGAGAGAGGCCACAATAGGGACTCAGAGCAGTGCTGGACACTGAGAAATTTTATTTTAAAAATTACTAAAAATATTTGTCTTAGAGAAGCAAGAAATGATAGGCCAGCTGTTACTAATTGTTTCTCTTGCTGCCAACACGGAGGTTTGGCTCCCACCACTGCTTTAGTCAAAGGGGTTCTTTAACGTTTCTTAGGGGACACCACACCATGATTAAGAGCAAGCAAAAACATCACAATTATTAGCCAGTGTTATTTTATTATTAAAGAAAGGAAAAGAGGACGTCAAACAACACGAGTGACTGAACACAAATGATAATCTGGTTACTTCCATTACAATCTCTTCTGTATGTTTCTCTGTGGAGAGCTTTTAACAGAGAGTATGCCCCACAGAGCGAACACCTCTGAGGAGTGCTTTCCCTTTGGTAAATTAAGATCAAAGTATATTGTTTCCCAAAATTATCGTGACTCCAGTTTTAGTGTCCGATTAGATACTTAAAGGTTGTTTTATGACTGGGTAAAAGAATTTAAGGGCTGGTGGGTCCTGTCTAGTTAATAATAATAAATAAGTTTATAAATGGGCAAAATAAGTAATTTTAACTAAATCCTATGAAATTGAAGGAAATATTTTAAGTCAGTTACTTAGAGAAGCCATATAAGGAGCTGGCTTCGAGACAGGCCAGTTACAAATATTAAGAATCTTAAATCCAATTAAATCCCACTATTTCTCTGTTTACCAGCATTTAGCCTGTCTCGTCTCCAGGAATATATGGTCTAATCCAATGGCTCTCCACCTTTCCAGACTACTGTACCCCTTTCAGGAGTCTGATTTGTCTTGTGTACCCCAAGTTTCACGTCTCTTAAAAACTACTTGCTTACAAAATCACACATAAAAATACAAAAGTGTTACAGCATACTATGACTGAAACATTGCTTACTTTCTCATTTTTACCATATACTTATAAAATAAATCAATTGGAAATAAATACTGTATTTACATTTCAGTGTATAGTACATAGAGCTGTATAAACAAGTCATTGTATGAAATTTTAGTTTGTACTGACTTTGCTACTGCTTTTTACGTTGCCTGTTGTAAAACTAGGCAAATATATAGATGAGTTGATGTACCCCTTGGAAGACCTCTGCGTACCCCCAGGGGTAGGTGTGCCCATGGTTGAGAACCATTGCTCTAATCACTTGGTGATTAACAAGAGACACTGTTAGTCTTTTAAGTTATAATAGCAATTTCATATTCCAATAAAATCATTGCAAGAATTTTAAATCTAGTGTCTTGGCAAGTGTCTTAGTTAACTTCCTCTCACCAATCCATGTTGAAGTGTTGGGAAGCTATTCCTTGAGTTGGTTTCTTGAGTCTTTTCTGTTTTTCTTATCTGTCTGTATCAGCTTGCTTGCAGAGATGAACAGGATGTGATGAGTTGTAGAGTTCTTGTTGAAGCTGGGTAGCAGAGGGTATGTGTACAGGGGGTGTTCACTTCTGAGGGTTTTTTTATACTCTTTCCTTCCTACTTCCATGAAAGTAAGAAAACACACCTGTTGTTTCAGTCTTACGTAGATTTAAAGTTAGTTGCTGTCCTCCTTTCACTGCTTCATGCCTTCAGAGTTGGCTTGAGTGACACCTTCATCTCCTGAATGTGCCGTCTGAATAACGAATAACAACATTTTTTTAACTTGCCTTTGTTCTTCTTCTGTCAGAAAAGCATCAAATGACTTTTAAAGTTAGTTTTAACTCTTTCTTTTTATTCAGTCAATTTTCAAAGATATTCCTTTAGTTCCATCAGAGTTTAATTGAAGTTGAAATTCTGTTTCAAATGAGTCCAAACACTCCAGTTCTCTCTGTTAAGGTCAGCTTTCAAAGTAGACTTTTAAAATTAAATTCTTAAAGTGTTATCAGAGAAGGTAGTATTGTCTTTTCTTTTTACTAGTTTTTGGAGAGGTTCTTCTTCACAAGTTTGATGAGGGATTGCTAAAGGATTATCAGGTAACTAGTTTCCCAATTAATATACATATTTCTGTACTTAAATGGCTTCTTATATTAGTAACCAGTTATGACATCAAATGATCTTGCTATATTTGTACATGAAGTATGTCACTATTTACATAGCAATGGTATTAGGAGCTTTGCATTTAATTAATGTATTTGCAAGTATGCATTTCAGAAAGGTGTTTGCCATTTCAACATTTAAGAAATAAACAAAAGGTTTTAAACACTTCCAATGACACATATTTATCCTAGAGGCTTTTTCTGAATTCGTTTTTAGAGTAATTATAAAATTTATTTTAATGATGATATTTCTAGACTTCTTTGTATGGGCTTACTTATATTTATTACTTTGATAACACACCCTACATTTTCTAGCCCATAATCAGGTATCTTCCTAAAACATGAATTTTTTATATGGTTTGTCTTCTTGAAATAAGTATTACCTTTGTATCAAGCCAATATTTATAAACAGGAGACTTGTTCCATTCTTTGATAACTCTGATTTGTTTGTTTGCTTTTTTTGACTAAATAGGTTCTAGATTTATAATTTACTGTTCGCAGTCTGATTACAATTTGTAATTGCAGACTCATATCTACATTCATACAAAGCACAATAATTAACATGTATATAAATCTTTCAAAACATAATATAAAAGAAAATAGCATAGAATGTTAAAGCAAAATAGAAGTTATAAAACTGCATCCCAGAGTTGGTGTAAACACACTTGGAGGTAATAAACATTTTATGGCTATAAAGACATGTTTATCTTCCCTGATATTTGCTTGCCCTTGGGAGATAAGGTAGATGATAACGATACATATATCATAAACTTCAGTAAAGGCACAGGCAAGTTTAGTGACTTAATATTTTAAAAAACATAATTACTTTTATTTCTTAATAATTATTTATTAGGCTAGTTGGCAGCTTCCCTAGCCCTTGCCCCTTGGGCCTTTGGTTCTCCCAGCCTTATGGTGCTCCTCCCTCCCCGCCTTAGGGCCCTCAGCTCCAAATGATCCAAAATAGGCTCAGCAGGCTTCTCACTGACAAACCGGAATAGGCTTGTTGGCAGGGTAATAAAGTAAAATTTGGTTTTTGGCTACACTTTGTGGGGTTGCTGCTGGATGTCTTTTCAGGGGTCCCTAGCCTATGAGATAAGCACCCTTTTAATTTTTACAAAGCCAACTAAATAATTTAAGAAGGAGTTTGTTAAGGGACTAAAACTCCTTTTAGGAATTCTGGTGACTTGGGATGGTCTCTGAGGAGTCTCGTGAGCGGTCAGGATGTGACTCTGAAAGCTCGCTGTGAGGTTCTTCTTCGAGTAGCTGTGGTTGCTCTGCATCAGGATGTGCACGTGCCCATGCACTCTTGATTGGATATTTTCATCAGCAGTGTCTGTGCCCTTGACATCCTGGTTCTCCAGTACAAAGGTATACAGGAAGGGGGTCGACCCACCACCACACCCGTTCCTTCTCAACCACCTGCAGCTTGAGATGGATCATTGTGGTGCCTATTAGCTAGCTACACAGCTTGCTACCTTTCTTGCTTAATCCTTTCTTTTCAAATTTCTTTTATTTTCTGTTATTAAGAACACCTTCCCTTCTTCATTTGTGCATTCTGAGCCTTTATTTTTTCCCTTAGTCCTTGATCTGCAGCCTTGAGTATGGGTTATGCCCAAGACTTGGACTCCAAACTCTGCCAGACCTGCCATAAGTCTTTTCCCCACAGCAGTGGTCATTCAAGCTGCCTTTGCTGCCTGAGATAGATTCACTGTCCCTCCAAATGTATGATAGGCTCAGGATTTAAAAGCAGCTCTAAGAAATTGAGGGATAGATAATAAAACAGAAAATATCATGCCACTATATAAATCCATGGTATGCCCACAACTTGAATACTGCATGCAGTTCTGGTCACCCCATCTCAAAAAGAAATACTAGAATTGGAAAAGGTACAGAGAAGGGCAGTGAAAAGGATTAGGGGTATGGAATAGCTTTCAAACAAGGAGAGCTTAAAAAGACTAGGGCCATTCATCTTAGAAAGAGACAACTATGATAGTGGGCTACACAATCATGAATGATATGGAGAAAATGAATAAGGAAGTGTTATTTACCCCTTCACATCACACAAGAACTAGGGGTTCTCGCTGTGGGATGTTGTGAAGGCTAAAAGTATAACTGGGTTAAAAAGAGAATTAGATAACTTCATGGAGCCTAGATCCATCAATTCTATTAGCCGAGATGGTCAGGGATACAACTCTGCTCCCGGCGTCCCTAAACCTCCAACTGCCAGAAACTGGGACTGAACGACAGGGGATAGGTCACTTGAAATTGCCCTGTTCTGTTTATTCCCTCTGAAGCATCTGGCATCAGCCACTGTCAGAGACAGGAGACTGGGCTAGATGGACCATTGGTCTGACCCAGTATAGCTGTTCTAAAATTCCTGTTAATGGAGAACCCTCACAGACTTATGGGATCTGATTCACCCCTCTGTATCATGTATCTGGTTGCTCAGAGAGCTCCAGCGACCATCTCTGCTGCAACAGTAAGCAAAAATCCTGGGAGCCCTTCAGAACCATCCAGACTCTCAGGGAAGAGAAGACCCCATTCTCCGGAACAGGATAAAAGAAGAGGAAAGTCACAACCTCAGTCTATGTTTCAGGAGACCTTGTGTCCTGATTTGGGTACCACTAAGCCTCTCTTCCCTTCCAGTATAGAGACCACAGCATTGGCTAAGAATACCATGCCACATACTGAGAAGCTGTCAGGTAAACAACCTAAAGCAGCACCAGACTCAGTGCCTTTGAAACATAAGGTCTCCAAAGCCAAGCTGAAATTGTTGTCAGCACTGTCATCTGTAGCCAGATGTGAAGGGCGCACCTTTTCATCAGAACATAAGAATGGCCATACTGCATCAGACCAATGGTCCAACTAACCCAGAATCCTGTCTCCTGCTCCAGCTTCTATGCTGCATCTATTCCCCACATTCACCCTTATTGGGATCGTCTCTCCCATTTCCTAACTTTCTGGGAGCTCATCACATGGGATAGATGGATCTTGGAGGTGATTTCTACAGGCTATTCCATCCATTGCAGCTTCTTCCCCCCGCCCGTCTCTCTTCAGGAAGCCTTCTCGTCAGGATTTTTTGAGACAGGATGTACAGTGGGGGTGATACAACCTGTTTCACTATACTTAGTTGGGAAAGGGTTCTGTTCCCAGGACTTCCTGATCCAGAAGAAAAATATAGGGTGGGGACCAATTCTGGACCTTAGGGCTTTGAACACCCTTGTCTGCTGTCAGCCATTCAGAATAGTAATCCTAGCAGTGATGATTCCCTCTCTGGGTCCAGGAGATGGTTTGTTTCCCTCGACCTTCCGTATGCTTATTTTCATATTGCCATGCACCCCGGCACAGATGTTTGCTTGTTTTATGGTGGTCAGGGACCACTACCAATATCATGCCCTACCCTTCGGTCTCTCCACTTTCCCAAAGTCCTCTCAGCTGTTGCAGCCCATCTTCACCAGCTGGGAATAATTTGTCTTATCATACCTAGATGATCAGCACCTGAAAGGTCTCTCATTTCTTGAGGCACCGACTGCCACCAGCAAGGCCCTATTTCTATTCCACTCACTGGGCCTCCAGTTCAACACAGAAAAGTTTACCCTCAAACCCACTCAACAGACAGACGTCATTGGAGCCACGGTAGACTCCACCACCATCAGAGCATACCTGCCGAATGGCAACATTGCAACAGAGCTTGCAAACCACAGCAAGGGCTTGCCTGCAACTCTTAAAACATATATGGTAGCTTGTATGTTTGTGACACCATTAGCAAGACCACACTCTCGGTGTCTTCAAGCCTGACTGATAACTGTCTCTACTCCCAACAACCAGTCTATCCAAGCAAGTATCTGTACCTCAGAGGGGCCTTGATTCTCTAAATTGGAGGAAGGCTTCACAAAGGATGTGCATGGAAGTTCCATTCCTGCTGCCTACTCCCACAAGAACCAACAATACAGATGCCTCCTTGATTGCCTGGAGCGCACACTCCCAAAACTTAACAAATCAGGGCAAATGGACCCCTCCCTATCAACATATTAGAGCTCAGAGTGATTTGTTACATTTGCCAGCACTTCCTACCACACATCTGGGGCCACCCGATCAGAATAATGCTGGGCAATAGAGCAGCAATGTATTATATCAATCAACAAGGAGGAGTGAGATCTGAGTCCTTAAGCACCAAATCTGTGAAACTATGGAACTGGTGCGTTTCACACAGGATTCAGAGCTTAGCGGTTTATCTGATAGGACTACCAGGGCCGGCCCACAACATTTTGGCACCTGAGGCGGGGAGCTCAAATGGCACCCCCATGTCCCCTCACTTGGGCCAAAACTTTGAAAGGTCTCAATTCTGCCTTCTTCCTGTTCTACTCCTCTCATGGTACTGCTCTGCTACCTACCCCAATAAAGGAGAACTAACAACTTAAAATGCCTTGTTCAAAAATGTTAAGTAACACTTAACTTTCAAACACCTGAACAGCAAATGTAACATTTCTTGTCTGCATAGTAAACACTGGCATTTTTATCTGTTTGAATAATCAAAGCTTTCCGTGCCTTCTTGGTTGCAAAGATTTGAACTGCTTCCTACTGAAGGTCCACAGTCTGGGCCATGATCTGTTGAGATGGTTGCAAGGCCAACCAGCCTCTCCTGTGTCATTGTGGAGCGTAGATGTATTTTTATTAACTTCAGCTTGGAGAAGCTGCGTTCTCCATTGGCAACAGTTACAGGAAGCGTTAGAAGTATGCGCAGAGCAACAAAAGCATTTGGAAAGAGGGTGGTCATCTTATTTGTGTACATATATTCCAGAACAACCTTTGGAGTTGATCCTGCTGAAATGTATCTTGAAAGGGCTTTCAGTTCATCACCTAAATCACTCGCATCAATGTCGCGCATGTCATCATATGTCAACACTGTCTCTAGTGCCCTGCATTGCTGGTGTAGGTCTTCTTCAGGTATAGGGAGGAGTTTTGGAATATCATACAACATCCCAAATATACCGCTGTGTTCCTTGAGCTGCATGAAACGTTCTTCAACTGACTGTATTACACAATCTAGCACCTGGTTAAAGAATTCAACTTTGAATTGTTGTTTGGGGTCTCTTATGGGATTATCCCATGCCTCGTAATCAAAATGTCTTCTTCGGTGACTCTTGTATTCTTGAATGGGTGGGAAAATAGCTTCAGTGTGAAGTTCCTCTGCCAACTTCTGTGCACTCTTCAGAACATTTTGAAATCCCTCATCTGACCGGTAAGACTGTAGGTATGACTTTGCTTTGTCCAGTTTTTCCATTGCTCCAGATATATCAAGGTCAACACCTTGGAGTCTCTTGCTTACAACATTTATTTCAAACAGTATGTCATGGCACAACACTAAGCCACACAGAAATTTGAAGTTATGTATGTTTCTGGTGATTCCATTTCCCTGTGTCACTGTTCTCCCAAAAACAGTTCCTGTCATAATATTATCTTCCATAATGGCAACTATGGCATCATCTATCTTCCCAATTTGGTGTTTGATAGGCTTTATCGCCTCCACTGGACTTTCCCATCGTGTGGCACTCAGTGGTTTCAGTGTCAGAGGGGATGTTCCCAGATGTTGCTTCAAAATTTGCCATCGATGAGTTGATGCAGAGAAAAATACATACACCTCTACCCCGATATAACGCTGTCCTCGGGAGCCAAAAAATCTTACCACGTTATAGGTGAAACCACGTTATATCGAACTTGCTTTGATCTGCCGGAGTGCGCAGCCCCGCCCCCCCGGAGCACTGCTTTACTGCGTTATACCCGAATTCATGTTATATCGGGTCGCGTTATATTGGGGTAGAGGTGTAGATGCTTTGAATTACATTAAAAAATTCAGCAGCCTCACTAGAAGCTGATGCTGCATCACTGACCACCAAGTTCAATGAATGAGAACTGCATGGGACAAAAAAAGCTTGAGGGTTTAACTCTCGGATCCGTGTCTGCACTCCTCTGTTCTTTCCTTTCATGTCGGCACCATTATCGTAGCCCTGACCTCTCACATCAGTTATCGCAATTCCTGTATCTTCCAGCTTTTTAAGAAGCACATTTGTCATACTAGCTCCTGTAGTATCATCAATGTCAGTAAATTCTAGAAAATGCTCTCTGACAGTCACCATTGCAGGGACATTTTCACTAGGTTCTGTTGTTGTTGATACAAAACGCACCATTAAAGTCGTTTGTTCTGTATGGCTGATGTCAGGTGTGCAGTCCAGAATAACAGGCTTCAGATCTGCCACAATCTTCTGTTTGACTTTTGTTGCCAGTAACTGTATGATCTCATTTTGAATTGTTTTTCAAAGGTAGTGGTGTGTGTACATTTCTTGGGTGGTGACTCTTCTTAGATGCTCTTCAAGTACAGCATCAAACTCAGCCAGCAGCTCCACAATTTTAAGGAAGTTTCCATTGTTTGGCATATACAGCTGATCTGAAGTCCCAGTGCTAGGTTTTGGGTAGCAAGCATTCTCACAATGGCAATGAGCCTTTTCAGAACATTTTGCCAGTAAAGAGACTCTGATGCAATCTTCTCTTGATGCTGATTATCTATGATGGCCTTTAACCTTAGTCTCATCTCAAGCTCTTTCCACCTATGGAATGCTCTCTGGTGATTTGCTGCCTTCTCATGGCATGCCAGATTTCTAACCAGATTTTTTCAGTCCTTTGTTCCTGTAGAACCCAATGTGGCTGGAACATTAGACTGGAAGAGTTTGCAACAAAAACAATATGCAGAATTCTGGGTTTTTGAATACATAAGCCATGGCCTCTCCACTTTGTCACCTTTGGGGATTTCACACAAGTAATGTGTTGGATGGAAACTTCTATTTTCATTGTCTTTGGGAAACATGAAGTTTTTTTATCTGCTGTGGCCCATGCAGTACGAGGAAGTCCCTCAGGCTACTGCTCAAGTGGGTCCACAGTCCTGGGTCATCTAGACTTAAGGAACTAAACTCAGCAGCAGCTGTTTCTTGCGCCTCCACCACACTCTTCTCTGATCTACACTTTTCTTCAGGAATGTGCATGGTTACATCCATTTAAAATGGAGATATGGATGCTGCAGTAGCTGCCAAGTCACCGGCACTCTGACTAACTGGAAGATCAAGCACCTCCTCACCACTCACATCCTCACTGGGGCCGGAAGGCTCACTGTGAACATTTGTGTCTATGTATCTCAGGAGAACTCCTTCCTGCTTAGATAGAAAAGCTTCCTTTGCTTTCTTTCTTTTTCTGAATGCTGCCCCAGAGGAGCGTTTTCTTCTTTCGCTCATGACTGCTGTTCTGTGCCAGCTATAGTGGCTCTCAATACTCAATTGAAGGGGACAAATAAGCAGGCTGGTAGCAGGGCCTGAGTGAGGGAAGATATCAGCATCTTAAGGGCCTAACTGGCTCCTACTACTTCAGTTGACTGCCTGTTCTCCTCAAGTGGATTCAGGGAAACAGAAAGCTCCCTGAGAAGCTGGTGTTAATCAGTCCAGGTTCCTGGGGGTGCTAGAGATGTACATAAGAGGCTCCTCCTCCTTTCTCTTCCTGCAGCTCCTGCTGCTTTCTGTTATTCCCTCTCACCTTTTCTCCTGCCTGCCTGTTATGTCTCTTGTGCCCTCCTTCCTCCAGCACAGCACTCCACCATCTTTGTGCATCTAGAGCAGAGAGAATACATATGCACCAGCGGCAGACTCAATTTTCTACACCCTAGTGCCCCCTCCTCCCCCAGTCTGGCATCTGAGGCGGCCGCCTCAGTTCGCCTCATGGTAAGGCCAGCCCTGAGGACTACACATCACAGTGGCGGAATCCCTCAGCAGGCATTTCCACATCAACCATGAGTGGGAGCTGAACAGTGATGTGTTCCAAGAGATATGTCTTATTCATAGATTCATAGATTCTAGGACTGGAAGGGACCTCGAGAGGTCATCGAGTCCAGTCCCCTGCCCGCATGGCAGGACCAAATACTGCCTAGACCATCCCTAGTAGACATTTATCTAACCTACCCTTAAATATCTCCAGAGACGGAGATTCCACAACCTCCCTAGGCAATTTGTTCCAGTGTTTAACCACCCTGACAGTTAGGAACTTTTTCCTAATGTCCAATCTAGACCTCCCTTGCTGCAGTTTAAACCCATTGTTTCTGGTTCTATCCTTAGAGGCTAAGGTGAACAAGTTCTCTCCCTCCTCCTTATGACACCCTTTTATATACCTGAAAACTGCTATCATGTCCCCTCTCAGTCTTCTCTTTTCCAAACTAAACAAACCCAATTCTTTCAGCCTTCCTTCATAGGTCATGTTCTCAAGACCTTTAATCATTCTTGTTGCTCTTCTTTGGACCCTTTCCAGTTTCTCCACATCTTTTTTAAAATGCGGCGCCCAGAACTGGACACAATACTCCAGCTGAGGCCTAACCAGAGCAGAGTAGAGCGGAAGAATGACTTCTCGTGTCTTGCTCACAACACACCTGTTAATGCATCCCAGAATCATGTTTGCTTTGTTTGCAACAGCATCACACTGTTGACTCATATTTAGCTTGTGGTCCACTATAACCCCTAGATCCCTTTCTGCCGTACTCCTTCCTAGACAGTCTTTTCCCATTCTGTATGTGTGAAATTGATTTTTCCTTCCTAAGTGGAGCACTTTGCATTTGTCTTTGTTAAACTTCATCCTGTTTAACTCAGACCATTTCTCCAATTTGTCCAGATCATTTTGAATTATGACCCTGTCCTCCAAAGTAGTTGCAATCCCTCCCAGTTTGGTATCATCCGCAAACTTAATAAGCGTACTTTCTATGCCAATATCTAAGTCGTTGATGAAGATATTGAACAGAGCCGGTCCCAAAACAGACCCCTGCGGTACCCCACTCGTTACGCCTTTCCAGCAGGATTGGGAACCATTAATAACAACTCTCTGAGTACGATTATCCAGCCAGTTATGCACCCACCTTATAGTAGCCCCATCTAATTTGTATTTGCCTAGTTTATCGATAAGAATATCATGCGAGACCGTATCAAATGCCTTACTAAAGTCTAGGTATACCACATCCACCGCTTCACCCTTATCCACAAGGCTCGTTATCCTATCAAAGAAAGCTATCAGATTGGTTTGACATGATTTGTTCTTCACAAATCCATGCTGGCTATTCCCTATCACCTTACCACCTTCCAAGTGTTGGCAGATGATTTCCTTAATTACTTGCTCCATTATCTTCCCTGGCACAGAAGTTAAACTAACTGGTCTGTAGTTACCTGGGTTGTTTTTAGTTCCCTTTTTATAGATGGGCACTATATTTGCCCTTTTCCAGTCTTCTGGAATCTCTCCCGTCTCCCATGACTTTCCAAAGATAATAGCTAGAGGCTCAGATACCTCCTCTATTAGCTCCTTGAGTATTCTAGGATGCATTTCATCAGGCCCGGGTGACTTGCAGGCATCTAACTTTTCTAAGTGATTTTTAACTTGTTCTTTTTTTATTTTATCCGCTAAACCTACCCCCTTCCCATTAGCATTCACTATGTTAGGCATTCCTTCAGACTTCTCGGTGAAGACCGAAACAAAGAAGTCATTAAGCATCTCTGCCATTTCCAAGTTTCCTGTTACTGTTTCTCCCTCTTCACTAAGCAGTGGGCCTACCCTGTCTTTGGTCTTCCTCTTGCTTCTAATGTATTGATAAAAAGTCTTCTTGTTTCCTTTTATTCCCGTAGCTAGTTTGAGCTCATTTTGTGCCTTTGCCTTTCTAATCTTGCCCCTGCATTCCTGTGTTGTTTGCCTATATTCATCCTTTGTAATCTGTCCTAGTTTCCATTTTTTATATGACTCCTTTTTATTTTTTAGATCGTGCAAGATCTCGTGGTTAAGCCAAGGTGGTCTTTTGCCACATTTTCTATCTTTCCTAACCAGCGGAATAGCTTGCTTTTGGGCCCTTAATAGTGTCCCTTTGAAAAACTGCCAACTCTCCTCAGTTGTTTTTCCCCTCAGTCTTGATTCCCATGGGACCTTACCTATCAGCTCTCTGAGCTTCCCAAAATCTGCCTTCCTGAAATCCATTGTCTCTATTTTGCTGTTCTCCCTTCTACCCTTCCTTAGAATTGCAAAGTCTATGATTTCATGATCACTTTCACCCAGGCTGCCTTCTACTTTCACATTCTCAACGAGTTCCTCCCTATTTGTTAAAATCAAGTCTAGAACAGCTTCCCCCCTAGTAGCTTTTTCAACCTTCTGAAATAAAAAGTTGTCTCCAATGCAGTCCAAGAATTTGTTGGATAGTCTGTGCCCCGCTGTGTTATTTTCCCAACATATATCCGGATAGTTGAAGTCCCCCATCACCACCAAGTCTTGGGCTTTGGATGATTTTGTTAGTTGCTTGAAAAAAGCCTCATCCACCTCTTCCACCTGGTTAGGTGGCCTGTAGTAGACGCCTAGCATGACATCTCCCTTGTTTTTTGCCCCTTTAAGCCTAACCCAGAGACTCTCAACACTTCCGTCTCCTATGTCCATCTCTACCTCTGTCCAAGTGTGTACATTTTTAATATATAAGGCAACACCTCCTCCCTTTTTCCCCTGTCTATCCTTCCTGAGCAAGCTGTACCCATCCACACCAACATTCCAATCATGTGTATTATCCCACCAAGTTTCAGTGATGCCAACAATGTCATAGTTGTATTTATTTATTAGCACTTCCAGTTCTTCCTGCTTATTCCCCATACTTCTCGCATTTGTATAAAGGCATCTAAAATACTGGTTTGATCTTTCCTCCCAGTTTTTTCCTGACTCTCCTTTCTCTCTGCCAATATAGCCCACACTCCCTCTTGTTTCCGACTCATTTCCCCGGTCTCCATGTTCCCCACTTACCTGTGGGCTTTGCTCACCTGTCCCCGTCGAACCTAGTTTAAAGCCCTCCTCACTAGGTTAGCCAGTCTGTGTCCGAATAGGGTCTTCCCTCTCCTCGAAAGGTGAACGCCATCTCTGCCTAGCAGTCCTTCCTCGAATAGCATCCCGTGGTCTAGGAAGCCAAAGCCCTCCTGGCGACACCATCTTCGCAGCCAGGCATTCACCTCCATGATGCATCTGTCTCTGCCCGGGCCCCTACCTTTAACAGGAAGAATTGAAGAGAATACCACCTGTGCTCCAAACTCCTTCACCCGTGCTCCCAGAGCCCTGTAGTCACTCTTGATCCGCTCAGTGTCACACCGCGCAGTATCATTTGTGCCCACATGGATGAGTAGCATGGGGTAGTAGTCAGAGGGCCGGATAATCCTCGACAATGCCTCCGTAACGTCTCGGATACGGGCCCCCGGCAGGCAGCATACCTCTCGAGATGAAATGTCAGGGCGACAGATGGGCGCCTCCGTCCCCCTCAGCAGAGAGTCTCCGACCACCACTACCCTACGTTTCCTATTCGCAGTGGTGGCAGCAGACTCTCCAGCCTTAGGGGTACGAGGCTTCTCCTCCTTTACTGTAGGGAGTGATTCCTTCTTTCCTGTATCAAGAAGAGCATAACGGTTACCTATAACCACGGCAGGAGGGTTCGGAGCAAGGGTGGAGCACTGCCTGCTGCCAGAAGTAACCAGCTGCCAGCGTCCACCCTGAGCCATCTCCTCCTCCACCAGTGGTGTATCAGCAGTCCTGTGTACTGGGACAGCTACCTCAGCTGTCTCCACATGGACACTGTCGAGGAATTGCTCGTGGATACGGATGCTCCTCAACCTAGCCACCTCCTCCTGTAGCTCTCCCACCTGCTGCCTGAGAGATTCCACCAGCAGGCACCTTTCACATTGGATGGTCCCCCCAGCCTGGATATCCATAAGTGGAAATTGCAAGTTACAGTCTTTGCAAAACCACACCAGGATCTGGGTAGAGGCATCCATGCTTAGGCACTCTGTCTGGCTACAGGCACAGGTGGAGGAGACAGTAGCAGTGCTGGCACAGGTGTTGCGGGTCTTCCTAACCATCGTAAGCCTCCCTCTGTCAAACTCCCGTCTGCAGCCCCCTGTCAGCTGAAAGGGTTGTTTAAGCAAACAGTTAGAATGTAGTTGCTTTATAGGTATTAAGGGGAATCAAGAGAAAACAGATGGAACCGGCAAGGGACCCTCGCCCCCTTCCTGCTCCCCTTCCAAACTCCCTTGCGAAACTCCCTGTTAGCAGCCCCTGTTCGCAAAGCTGACGTTATCTGCAGATAGATAGATCTTACTATCTGATCTTACTTACCTGACGTTATCTGCAGATAGATAGATCTCTTTGTGACACCATCCAATGTGAAGTGCAGATGATTCTGCTCAAGGGGAGAGCACAGCCACAACCCGACAGGAGATGTCCTAGTCATTTCTTGGCCTTGTGTATTGCTACATGCTTATCCCCTGCCACCTTTATTGCTCAAGGTCCTAGAAAATTGAAACAGGAGGAAGTTTTAGCCATCCTCATAGCACCCTCATAGCTGAAAGTGGTGTGGTTCCCAGAGCTGGTTTGCATGTCTGTGCAACCACCCTCTTTGCCTTCCCCTAACAGCAAACTTCCTCATCCTGGAGTCGGGATCCATCATCCACTCCAACCTCTTGGAGCTTCACCTCAAGGCATGGCT
Organism: Malaclemys terrapin pileata; assembly: GCF_027887155.1. Classification (NCBI taxonomy): domain Eukaryota; kingdom Metazoa; phylum Chordata; order Testudines; family Emydidae; genus Malaclemys; species Malaclemys terrapin. The sequence continues at coordinate 116,709,828 of NC_071506.1, read as the reverse complement.
TCAAGATGGCTCTCTGGTATGGAACAAGACTGCTCCCCAGAGGTATAAACAGTACTGCTTCATAATATAAAACCCATGACAAGGAAAACTCCTGAAGAAGTGGAAACCTTCCAGATTTCATGCAGCCACTGATCTATACCTCCTCTTGAGTCCTATTTGACACACATTCTTGATTACCTCCTGAATTTAAAAATCACAGGCTTATTGGTGAGCTCCATTAAGGTTCACCTAGGGATAGCTCAGTGGTTTGAGCACTGGCCTGCTAAACCCAGGGTTGTCAGTTCAATCCTTGAGGGGGCCACTTAGGGATCTGGGGCAAAATCAACACTTGGTCCTGCTAGTGAAGGCAGGGGGCTGGACTCGATGACCTTTCAAGGTCCCTTCCAGCTCTAGGAGATAGGATATCTCCATTAATTTTTTTTTTTTTTTTTTTTTTCACACACATGCCCTATCATGTGGCTTTCTTCACCTACCGAAACACTGAGGTTTATTAAAGGTCTGTTCAATCTCTATCCTCCTGTTAGGGAGCCAACTCCATCATGGGTCCTCTCAACTTGGTTCTCAGTGTGCTGAGAAAATCCATGTTTGAACTCGTGGGAACCTGTTCCCTCCTTTTTCGGTCCTGTAATACCTCATTCCTCAAAAAGAACAGGAGTACTTGTGGCACCTTAGAGAGTAACAAATTTTTCTCTAAGGTGCCACAAGTACTCCTGTTCTTTTTGCGGATACGGACTAACACGGCTGCTACTTTGAAACCTCTCATTCCTCAAAGCATTCACCTCAGTCAGAAGTGATGGGGAACTTGCAGCCTTGATGCCTGATCCCCCGTACACTGTTCTATAGCAGTGGTTTTCAAACTTTTTTCATTTGCAGACCCCTAGAAATTTTCAAATGGAGATGTGGACTCCTTTGGAAGTCTTAGACATAGTCTGTGGACCCCATGTTGAAAACCACTGTTCTATAGCGATACGGTAACACTATGTCCACACCCTTGCTTCCTACCTGTTTCTTCAGAATTCTACATTCATCAGGAGATTCAGATACTGGTGTTTTATCCCAAGCCTCAGTCTTTAAGAGAAGAAACAAACCTCCATACACTGGACATAAAAAGAGCTCTTGCCTTTTACCTTCACAGGACAAGGCCCTTTAGGGCTTCCCCATGGTTTTTCATCTCAATTGTGAAATGAATGAAAGGACATCAGGTTTGCACCCAAAGATTGAACAGGATGGATCTTAACCTCTTATGAACAACAGGGTTTTACTTTCTTTTCAGAGTGATTGAGCCCACTGGGGCTCAATCTACCTCTGCAGCTGCACTGAAAAACTGCTTCATATCTCATACATCTCAGGGCAGTCACCTGGTCTTAGGTGCACATGTTTTCCCAGCAGTATGCTCTTGTGCCTGCTTCCAGAGCGGACATGGCTTTCGGTGACACTGTTCTACAGTCTGTACTGAATCTACCTCTCGGCACCCTCCTCCGTATTGAGGTACTGCTTGGGAGTCTCCTGAGGTGGAACATCCATAGGAACAATACTCGAAGAAAAGAGAGAGGTTACTTATTTTGTATAATAATTGGAATTCTTTGAGATGTGTCCCCCTGTGGGTGCTGAACTACCCTCTCTTATCTTGAGCAATTAAGAGCTGAAAATCCATATACTCCTTTTTAAAGGGTTAATAACTGTTCAGATGAGATTGTAATCAAGTAATGTATGGTGCCGTTCTCTAGATCTCAGCTGGGGGAATCTAATAAACTAATTTTTATCTCTTCTTTCTGTCATTTTGCTACTAAGTGGCAAAACCAAATTAGCAGACTTTTTAAACTTTGATAAACCCTCCTACTTTTAGGGTATCATCATTAAGGAACCGTTTGTCCAATTCATATCAAATTTCATAGAAAAATTGTAGCCTGGCTGCAAACCTGGCCTTCCAATGTGGAGGCTTATATGATTTTTCTGATGGATATTAGAGGAAAGCCACTGCAGCATTTTCAGCCTAAGTGAATGGAAGCAAGGTACAACAGAAATATTGAGAGCCTGTCCTCACAAGCTTCCCAGCCCAGTTGTGCGGACTCCAGGAGGCATGGATTCATACTTTCAGTGCTTAACTGAACCAAACTTTCGAACCTTTGGAGTTTACTCTATCAATTCTTATAAATGGTGGTGCATAATTTTCAGATTACATTTTTCCACTGGTCATTACAACGTTCTTCACATAGATAAGATCATCTCATTGGAAAGCAATAACCTTTAATATGATCTGAGCTAAATATGCTCTCATTCAAACATGGAATTTAATTTGAACACATTCTCAGGACTTACAGTATGTGTTCCTTGCATTAGTAAAGAACACTTTAACAGCCTGAGTTTGTCAGGCTTGTACTCTGTCATCACAGTCGCTTGGTGTTTGAATGCAAGCAGTAGTGTGTCAAGAAGCTGCTGGCGGAAGCTGACAACTCGCATACCCTTGTGCTCACCTGGCACAGCAGTCTGAGAGTATTTTTCCCCATAGATGAGACTACGGTGTTGACCTGGATTAACTAAATGGCTCAGCCTATAACTTGTCATGTCACTGGAGTATGGAGGATCACGGGAAGTTATTGCCCTGCAGTCACTAGCATTTGTTGCCTATGTTCAGAATGTAAGGCAGGTAGGCGGTAGGACCTGGAATGTAAAGGGCAGGAAAAACTGAGCACCTGAAGAATATGATATTATAATTAAAGGAAATCACTTGGACCTGTTCATAATAATAATAATAATAATAATAATTAATACCTATAGCGCCTTTCCTCAGCAGATTTCAAAGTGCTTTACAAAGGAGATCAGAGTCATTATTCCCATTTTACAGACCGGGAAACTGTGTAATTTGATCTAGTAGATTATGTGATATCTTCATTCGTCAGCAACTAGCGTAGTTACACCTGCAGATAATGACCGCTTCCTGAATTGTTCTGAGCTGGCGTTCTTGTGAAAAAGACCTCAGATGTTGGCACCTCACACAGGGAAGGGTACAAAAATAAAATGATATTTGGGGAGGGAAGAGGAGAGAGATTCATATAAAATGCTGCACACCTGTAGGTGCTGACAGATGGGTTCTGTTGCAAAGGCGGTTTTCTGGAATCTCAGTTGTTTCATTGCCACACTAAGCAGCATGTTGTTTCAGTCTTGTAGGAGTATTGTTCTTCTGCACAAAGTCAGTTTCATTTCCCAGTGGCTGCTTGTTTCGTTATTTATTTCTATTGCAGCAGAGCCTAGGGCCCCACCTGAGATCAGGGTCCCATTGCACTAGGCATTGCACAAACACTTAGTAAGAGACCTTACTTGAAGAGGCCGACAAAAAGTGAAAGAATGGAGGCGTTGTTATCCCCATTTTACAGAGAGAACAAGCAACTTGGGAAGATCACACAGGAAGTCTGTAGCTGAGCTAGGAATCTAACCCAAATCTCTTGAGTGCAAATTCAGTGCCTTAACCATAAGACCATGCTGCTTCTTGGTGTGTTGTATTGTCAAGACATAACAATATTGGGTTTCCTGTGGGGTTGTTGTTATTGTTTTTAAAGTGGTGTGGACTCTAAAATAAGGAAAAAAGAGTAAGAATGTTTATGGATCCTTGACAATATACCTCTGTAATATACAGTGTTCCTTTCCTGTCTCCCTTGGTGGCTGCTGCGCCTGTATACCTCCCCCACTCCCATTTGTCTTCATTGAGTGTTTTGTGTGAGTAATGACTGCAGGATCAGGCCCATAATCTGTAATAGAGTTCTGTTCACCCAGTTACCCAATTAGCACCTTGTTCACTACACACCTGAGGTTTCTTGCTGCTCCACACCATGCAACTTTAAAACTTCTTATTACGCGTACACCACTGGGTAGTCATCAATTTCTTCAGACAAGTGAAATGTCCCTAGGCTGATACCTTAGGAGTGGTGGCCACTGGGAGATGGAGGACTTGTTCTGGAAATCTAGAGGAGACCAAAAATAGAACAAACTGACAAGCCTAAGGGAAAACATTTTCAAAACGTAAGCAGCTTTGCCTGTGTGTTTCTAGTGCTGTCTCAGAAAAATAAAATCTAAGGTACAAGCCAGCCATTTCAGCCAGTTTGAACTGATTATGTACTGTGAAGGGGGGTGGGTCTAATGATCCACCATTAGTATGCTGCTCTGTATAATTTACATTTATCTTCTTAGTCTGTGATTAGCTTTATTTCCCAATAAAAAAAAGTAAATAGATTCACTGGCTGTTGCAGTTTCAGATATTTTTCATCAAGATAGGGTAACTCCATGCTTAAATGGTTATCCATTTATTATGTTTGCTTTCTAATAGTACATCTATTAAAGGCAAATATGCAACCATTAGTATGTAAATTGAACTTGGATGTCTGAATATTTGAGCAACAGCCTCAAATGTGACTTATTGGCTAATTAGTTTTGTTGTAATTGAAGATGTATACAGAGCTTATGTTTGTAGATACATATAGAGAATACGTGATGGTGTGGCATAAAAATTTTATTGGCATAAATTTAGAAATGTTGCATTTCTTATGAGTGAGTTTTGCAGATCACCCCAAATGAGTATCGATAAAATTTTTACACCACCCCACACCGTTGGGTATTGTACATTATCTTCGGGGGGGTGGGGGGAGGATGGAACACTCTCTTCTTTTCTCACACTAATGGGCGGGGGAAGGGAACCACTGACACTTTCTACTGTCAGCTCAGAATAAGGAGACCTCACACTCAGCCTTTCATTGGATTAGAAACCTGTCAATCATCATGGCATCTAGCATCATGAGTCATGGCAGTAGGCGCAAGATGCTGAGCTCTCTGGCCTCAGTCCAGCAGAGCACTTAAGCACATGCTTAACATTAAGGTAATGCGTAGTCCCACTGAAGTCAGTAGGATTACTCATGTGCTGAAAGTTAAGCATGTCCTTAATGGGTTGGATGCTTGTTGGATCGCGGCTAGAGAACTCAGCACTTTGCAAGATTGAACTGAGTGCTCAGCATCTTGCAGGACTGAGCTCATGGTAAGCAGAAAAATGTTTTTAAATGATCCTGAGTAAAATCATGACAGTTTAATGCGTTAAAAATGTAAAATAGATATTTGAAAGCCTTTGAAACCACTTGGTATCACTGAACTGCATGAGGGAAAGGTATTTCATCAAGCCGGCCTTTGGAGGAGAGTGTGCAGAACCTGCCTTCCAGCCCTGCCTAAAGAAGGGTAATTAAAGAAGGTTAGAGGATTGGGAGGGCCGGCTGGAGGGGGGAAGGGAAGAAAAGGGTGGTTTAAAAATGGAGGAGAGAGGGGAAAAGAAGTGAGAAGTAACATTGAAAGGTAAAATAAATTAGGTGAGCGGCAAAAGAGAAAAGCAACATTTCTAGAGCGGATTCCAGAGAATACACAGAGTGAAAGAAATGATGAAAAGATTATTCAAGATATAGAATGAAAAAGAGAGGCAATAGGGTTTTTTTTTAAAGTTGACTTTGTGATTCATAGATTCTAGGACTGGAAGGGACCTCAAGAGGTCATCGAGTCCAGTCCCCTGCCCTCATGGCAGGACCAAATACTGTCTAGACCATCCCTGATAGACATTTATCTAACCTACTCTTAAATATCTCCAGAGATGGAGATTCCACAACCTCCCTAGGCAATTTATTCCAGTGTTTAACCACCCTGACAGTTAGGAACATATTGGCGATATATTGGCGGTTTCCCTGTTTCTAGTAAGTAAACAAACAAAAAAATTGGAAAATCTTCCCAGGCTTTATCCAGTTCTGACCCATTTAGGGGTGCTGGAACAATTTGTATAGTGGGGATGCTGAGAGCCATTGAACCAAACCCTGGATATGATGGAAACCACTTCAAGCCGGAGGATGCCGCAGTACCCCTAGGACTCCTAGTTCTAGCACCCGTGGACCCATTTGCATGTGATAGATCACATTTATTTTCCTTGAAGAGGCAAATGGGAGGCCACAAAAATCAAGGTCGCAAGCCATAAAAGGAGAACCTGTCCTTTTAGATATCCTCTCCCATCACAAGTCAAGTAGGGAAAGAAATTGTCTGATTTAGAATAACATAGATTTATAGTAACGCTCTTAAAATTGGTATAATCTCCCCCAGAATGTCTGCAACTCAGACAGTGGGGGAAGAAGGGGTATGAGCTGAGGGGTGAAAGCATTATGCTTTGCTCCAGAACTCAAAAATACACCATGCAAATTTAGTTTTGCATTTTCAGGTGTGGAGTTAGATGGGGGTTTAATAAAGGGTCTAAATCAAGATCACCTGGGACCAATAGCTTATATGCTAACAAATCATGCATGATTCCAGTAGTGATTAGTGTTGAAAAATTAATTACCATGGCAACTCTGCCATTGAATCTGAGAATCTATTTACAGTATCATAGAACCGCAAATTCAGTAGTGCAAAAATATACCTACTGGAATTGTATCCAACCTTTCAATTTAATGAACATTCCAAACACCTTTAAAACTTTTTTCTTTTTCTGCATATTATTAACTCCTGGTTCCACTGGATGTGGAGTCAAAGGTATAAGAAGTCTGACCCGAGCTCAGACGTTTCCCTCAGCTATCAGTTCTTGATGCTGTTTCTATATTGCCTAAGGGCCAAATTATGTCTGGCCCTGTGCAGACATGCTAATTGGTGTGGAGAGAAGATGTAAGGAGCCTCGAACTACCAACCCTAAAATAGCTGTTAACTCCCGCTCCTGGAATATCTCAGGATGTAGCCCAACTGCCCTAGGCATGTGTGCACATCCACACACACACACCCAGTCTCAGTCATGCCTCTCCAGTGGTCCACCCTCGTGTGTACCCTGAATTCCTGTTTCACCCTTTGGGAACTTGGGGACAGTTAAAGCAAGTACCACACAGACTTAATAAAGGCACCTCTAATCACACAAACTACTCACAGACAAAGCACCAGAGTTATACAGATCTATGGAAAAATAACAAACATCTGTGTGCAAGACCTTCCCTCAGATTCCTCACCCCTCCTGAGCGTCCTTTGGATCGTAGTCACTGTCTTCCATGGAGTCCAGGATTCTTCTGCACCTCCGGCTCCTCCTGCCCAGTCTTGTCTTCTGCATTCCCTTGCTGGAGAGAGTCTCTGTTTTAACAGCAGATTCTAACTTTTGTCTTTGCCCTTGTCTTTGCCCTGTCTTTTTTCCATTCATAGCAGCCCTCTGTGTTTGTTACCCTAGATCAGAATCATTAGCAAGTCAATAGTCTTTGGATGGCAATTTCAGCACAACAGGAGCATGTCAGCTGTGCTCCTCTTGAACGTGGACAAAAAGGGCAGCAGCAGGTCTTGATGCCTTTACTGTTTGGATAAATATCAACGATTGGGCTATCTACATCCATTGTCTGCCTTCTTGCAGAAGTGTAACCCCTCCCCCCTGGACTACGTTAACTCTTGTAACCAGGTAACAGATATCATGATAGTAGACCAACAGTAAATATACATTAATTTAATTTAAAAAATACAGATAATCTCCCATATTCTTCACAAACCTGTTAAATAATTCTTGATCATTTACAACCTTAAAATATCCACAAACTCTTATATTCCCATCCCCTCTGCTGAATTATCACATGTCAATAGCTAGAGTGATTTTTCCAGTTTCTAGTTATTTATATAGCAGTGCTGTGACTGAGCTCTGGAAACTAAAGATGTGAGCTGTACCTTTTAGATGCACTGAGTTCTCTGCTTTGTGCTCTGATATCCCAGCTAGGCATTTCATTTTAGAAGAAAAAAAACACATTATCTAAATATGAACGGAGCAATATCCTTCTCCCAGTTGCTTGCTTTCCTTACATAGTGGCCTCATAAAATGCAACTATCTCCTCAGGTCAGAATATATTGCAGAGTTAAAACAGCTGTAATTGTAAGTAACTCTAAAAGCTGGACCAATTTATATATTTTCTCACTAAGGAAATTAATTCTGTGCTGTGATGAAAACCTGTAGTCCAACAGCCATATGCTCCCCTGCCTTTGCATACTTGCTAACAGTCTCAGACAACATCCCAGGATTGTTTACAGCTTGCAACAGAAAATATCTTTCCATCCCACCTGATACCAGGAGCTGTTCTCTGTCTTGGCTGAACAGTCAGCCAGAAATCAGCAGTTGAAACCTTTCTCCTCAGCCAACATGTTCACTCAGTGCTTTCATTTCTTTGTGACTACTCCCATCTCTGCTTCTGCTTATTTAACAGCACAAACCACAGCAGGGGAGTTGACACAAAGCCGTGAGGGTGATGAGTAGTCTGGGCAGGGAGAGAAGTCTGCTGGCCAGATACTTCAGTCTTCCACTCCCACTTCCCCCACCTTGAAGACTCAGAACCTCTGAGGAGAAGCCTGAATGGAAGAGAGAGGGAAGCCTGAGGAAGTAGAATGGGTGGGAAGAATTTGAGGAAGGGGAGAAGGGGGAAAACTTAGATGCAAATGCCACCCACCATCTGCTGAAAGTCTTGAACCCCCCCCCCCCCAACCCTAGGTCCCAATTTGTAAGAGTGGCCTTCAAAGGAAAAATGCACCTGTGCATTGTGGGCCTTGTCCAAAGCCCATTGAAGTCAATAGAAAGGCTCCCATTGATGCTTAAGGATTTGGGATCCGATTCCATGTCTCTTTCTGCACCATGTAGCTGCAATCATTCCTCCACACAATTAATGTGCCAAAAATAATCTGCAGATATCTGCGGATTTGCAGGGCTCTACACTGGGGGCCAGGCTGAGGCTCTGAGGCATCCCCCCTGCCAGAGCCTGGTTGGGGACAGCTGCATGGGCAGCTGTAGGGAGCCCGTGAGCAGTTGCAGACCCTCCACCTGCTCTCAGCTGGGCGAGCAGCCTGGGGGGCGGGAACACAGCCGGGGGCTGCTCTCAGCCCCCCACCCTGCCCCGTCCTGCGGGCAGGTGGAGCATCCACCACGTCTCTCTGGCTGGGCTCCACACTGGCCTGGCCGGGGGAAGCGGGCAGACCTGTAGAGCTGCCTTGGGGCTGCTCGGGCCCCCCATCCAGGGCAGGTGGAGGATCCGTCGCAGCTCCCCACAGCTTCCCGCCTGGCTCTGAGCCACGGCGGACCCTCCATTTGCCCTGGGCAGGGGCCCAAGCACCCCACCGCCTAGTGTCCCAGCCCTTTCCCCGTGTTCCTGCCCCCCAGCCCGCCCCCAAATGTCCCAGCCTCCCCACTCAGTGTCCCTGCCCCCAGCCCCTCCACCCAGGGCAGGAGGAGGAACCCAGGCTCCCCACAGCTGCCAGCGTGGCTCTCCCGGACCCGGTTCCAGCCAGGGGGGAGGCGGCTTGGAACTGCAGCCTGGCCATGGTAAGAGCCAGGCAGGCAGCTGTGGGGAGCCGCGGCGGCCCCTCCAGTGCCCTGGGTGTGGGGCCCAAGCAGCCCCCTGCCCAGTGTCCCTGCCCCCCAGGTTCCCCGCCCAGGACAGGTGGAGGATCCGTGGCGCAGTTCCACACAGCTGCCTGTCCGGCTCTTACCAACAGAGCCCTGCGCGGATACAAAATTGGTATCCACATCCGCGCTGCTATCCACCGAAATCGTCCACACCTATAAAGCAGATACCCACGGATTTGTAGGGCTCTACTTGTAAGTTACTACTGTTCTAAACAGCAGAAACTTCCACTACATTCTCTTTGATTCCTATCAAAAAGGTCACAGTTGTACTACCTACTATGGGGGGCTAGGGACAGCACAGCAACTACTAGGGGAGACCCCAGGACACAGGTTTTGGCTATATTTTTTTCTGTGCCTCTATAGTCCTCTATTTGGGGTGCCAGGGCAGTATACCTGGCTTCAAATCTTTGCAGCCAAGTATAATATCCCGTACATATCCCCTCCAGGTTCCTGACAAGGACTTTTGAACAATAACAGAAGAAACTGAGCCAAGACTATCCATTCCAGATTTTACCCTCAGCCCAGAGCATTCTGGATCCAGATATTAGCTGTTTAGTCATTACTGGGTGAATACTCATAAAATGCAGACATGATAAATAAGCCCAATAATTACATCCCTCAATATCAATTTAAAGAGATCCCCGGTAATCTGGGACATACCATTAGGAACTTCCTTTCAGTGCATCTTTACACAAAAAGTAGAGGTTGTATGGCCCTAATAGAATTTTCAGTTCAACAGTGTTTTTCCCCTCAAAATAATAAGGTCAAGAAAAAAGGAATTAACAATTCCAGTGCTGACATATTCACTGTAGTATTGCAGATGGAATGATGCAATAGACAGATTTATTTTAAGTCATATAATTCTGATACTTGTATTTTTTTAAGGTGAAAGCAAATGTAACCAAACAACAGTACGTCTGCTACTTCTTAAATGGGTACTTAGCAAAAGCTTAAAGGAGCTTTAAAAATAAATGCACTGCAGTGCTGTCTGATCTCTCAACCTCAGACATTCATAGTTTGACTAGTTGAGATTCTTTAAAACAAATAGCTCACAAATGAATAATTCTGCTGCAGAATGCATCAACCCCGTCTTTATAACATCCTAAATAGTGAAGCATAATGGATAGACAAAGTGCTTAAATAAACCATGGAGCAATTTCCATCAGCAATATGTTAAAAACTCATTTTAAATTATTATCAGATGATGGGATAAACACAGAGTTTTAAAATAATAATAGATTTAGGGCTGATTGCAAGAGGCTCTGAGTACCAACTACTATTGATTTCAGTGGAGTCGGGTGCTCATCACTTCTCAGGGACAAGTTCATTACTCTCTATAAAGGCATGGGTATGTGGAAAAGTCTCCTGTGGTACTGGTGGGCCTGTAACATTTTATGTCAATTCTTACTAGAATAAATTCCAGTCTAGTGGATAAGGGATTGCACCTGGAGTTCAGTGTAGCATCTGGGTTCTATTGCAAGCCCTGTCATTGAGCTGCTGTGTGACTTTGGGCAAGTCACTTCACCTCTGTGAGCTTCTGTTTCCACTCCTGTTCGTAATTGCTCCATTGTTATCTTGTGTTCTCCCAATCTGTTTTCTGTATCTGCCTGTTGTCTCTGATCTTATACTTAGGCGATGTCTACACCTGCGATGGCGTGTACAGTACAGCTGCATGCCACAGTGAATATCAGGCTGTGTCCGCACTTGTCACTGTGGTGCGTATAGGGTGGCCAGATGTCCCGATTTTATAGGGACAGTCCCGATATTCAGGGCTTTTTCTTATATAGGCACCTATTCCCCACTCCCTGTACTGATTTTTCACATTTGCTATCTGGTCACCCTAGGTGCGTAGTTACACGTGGCAAGGAAAGGCTCCAGCAGTGGGAAATGCTCTGGCAGTTTCTCACTGCTGGAGCCTTTCTCTGCGGCAGGGTAAGGCTCTGCCGGGGGGTGGCAGCAGGGAAAGGCTCTGGCAGCAGAAAGATGCCAGAACCTTTCCCTGCTGATTCCCCACTGCCAGAGTCTTACCCCACTACCGGAGCCTTTCACTTAGGCGGGGAAAGGCTCTGGCTGGGGGGGGGAGTAAAAATAACAATGTTAGACATTGGCGGCACTGCTTGTGCATGTAGAGAGCTGTGTTGGGTATATACCATGAGGTTTTGGCATGTAGGGCCCTCTGCTAAGCTGTGCTTTATCGTCTATACTGCTGTTTATACTTGTGCTAGCTGGGCATGTAGTGACCGTGCTGTACACGTTGCCGTAAGTGTAGACGTACCTTTAAATTGTAAGCTCTTTATGTTCTGTGTTTGTAAATTGCCTAGCACAATGGGACCCTGATCTCTGGTTTGGAGCCCGTAAGTGCTACCACAATAATAATAATAGTACTATCAGTGATACATTTTATGTATGTGAGCATGCATAGACATTTCATTTGTGAATAAACATATATATAGAGAGAGATGTGAATTTATTTAGATGTATGTGTGTGCATGTATATACATTATAAAATAAAGAAAGAGAGAGAGTTTTTAATACCACTCTATGTTCCTTTTACCCATGCTCTGGGAGAAGGGTATTTTGGATTCTATCAAAGATTAGTTTACTTGATGGCTATTTTAACATTTGTGGAAGCATTTTACACAAAAATACGTCTTGCAAAGAGGAGGAGGATAGGGATATTCTGCAGGGAGACTTGAATGACCTTGTGAATTGGAGTATCAGAAATAGGATGAAATTTAATAGTGAAAAGTGTAAGGTGATGCATTTAGGGATGACTAACAACAATTTTAGTTACAAGCTGGGGACGCGTCGGTTAGAAGTAACGGAGGAGGAGAAAGACCTCGGGGTCCTGGTAGACCGCAGGATGACTATGAGTCGACAATGTGACGTGGCGGTGAAAAAAGCCAATGCGGTCTTGGGATGCATTAGGCGAGGTATATCTAGTAGGGATAAGGAGGTGCTGCTTCCGTTGTACAAGGCGCTGGTGAATACTCATTTGGAGTACTGTGTGCAGTTCTGGTCTCCCATGTTTAAAAAAGATGAACTCAAACTGGAACGGGTACAGAGAAGGGCCACTAGGATGATCAGAGGAATGGAAAACCTGTCGTATGAAAGGAGACTAGAGGAGCTCGGGTTGTTTAGTCTGACCAAACGAAGGCTGAGGGGGGATATGATTGCTCTCTTTAAATATATCAGAGGGATAAATACCAGGGAGGGAGAGGAATTATTCCAGCTCAGTACTAATGTGGACACGAGAACGAATGGATATAAACTGGCCGTGGGGAAGTTTAGGCTTGAAATTAGACGAAGGTTTCTAACCATCAGAGGGGTGAAATATTGGAACAGCCTTCCGAGGGAAACGGTGGGGGCGAAGGACCTGTCTGGTTTTAAGATTAAGCTAGATAAGTTTATGGAGGGAATGGTTTAATGGAAAAACATGATTTAAGTCCAAGGAATACCGTGCCATGGCAGGTAAATAGTATAATGGCTAACAAGGGTCAGGCTAGAGACTCTTGCCTACATGCTCGGGGTTTTACTGATCGCCATATTTGGGGTCGGGAAGGAATTTTCCTCCAGGGTAGATTGGCAGAGGCCCTGGAGGTTTTTCGCCTTCCTCCGCAGCATGGGACAGGGATCGCTAGCAGGAGGGTTCTCTGCCAATTGAAGTCTCTAAGCCACAGGATTTGGGGACTTCAACAGCAGAGTTAAGGGAAAGGGTAGGGACGGCTTTGTGGCCTGCATCATGCAGGGGGTCAGACCAGATGATCATAATGGTCCCTTCTGACCTTAAAGTCTATGAGTCTATGAGCTTTTGATAAAGAGTGCTCTAATATCCATCCACAAATCCCATTCAATCATCATGATTAGCCACAGCAGCTCAGCTGTGAAAGGTATCATTAGAAAATGGGAGGGGATTGTACATATGTTTGTATGGATGTAAGTGTGGGCATGAGCACCGTTGGATGTATATGGTGTTAATAAAAATCTGGTTTTTAGCTACTTCTTCTCTGATCAGAATAAGAATTAGACTACAGAGAAAAGCCAAACAACAAAGGCATGGTATGGGGGAAAAAAAAGCTATATCAATATTGTAATACCCTTCTCCTGTTTCCTTTGTCATTCTGGAATGTGGTACAAGTGACGGCAGGGAGCAAAACGTAAAAAAAAAAAAACTAGGATCTTGTAGATTGGAGAGGGATTGTTTGCAATTTCACTTAAAAATAAATAAATAAATTACCATTGATTACTTCCATCCTGTAGCACCTTCACACAGATTTAAAGTCTAGTTTGCATATTTGTTTCTAAGTTAAACATATTCTCCTAATACAGTAATATTGAACCCATTTTCCTATTGGTGCTTTGAAAAGTAGAATGGAAAAACCTGTTAGCTCTGGTGTTCAGAGGTTCTGTTTATTCATAAAGGGGGGAGGGAGCACATAACATTTATACTTTTGTTAGATTTTGTTGTTGATCATAAAAACATTTTATTCACTTCATGCACTTTTTTGCCCTGGTATGTTGTTGGGTTAAGAGGACTCCAGATTTCTATGTCACTTTGAGGGAAACAAGAACATTGCTTTATGAATGTTCGTCTTCCTTCTAAAAGGAAATTAGAAAAGCTTTTCCCCCACCTTTTAAATAAGAGAAAAAAAGTGAAGACTGTCAGTTTAGTTGCTTTCCTTCACTTACAGCTTCTTAGGCTGGACATTCTTTTAATGACCAAACATTTTGCTATTAGTTTTGAAGCTTCCCCCCAAACAGAGGAAGAAGTGTTGCCATTCTAGTGGCACTGGAAATCCCCATTAGTATTTCAGAGCCATCACTGATATGCTCAGACCACAAGTCATAGGGAGCATAGCTCTTATGGCACCATATATAGTAACATTTCCTAAGCAATACAGATCAGCTCGTTTCTGAGGCCTGGTCTACACTACGACTTTAATTCGGATTTATCAGCTTTAATTCGAATTAACCCTGTAACCGTCCACACAACGACGCCATTTAATTCGATGTAAAGGGCCCTTTAAATCGATTTCTGTACTCCACCCCAACGAGCGGAGTAGCGCCAAAATCGATTTTAGCAATTCGAATTAGGGTTAGTGTGGCCGCAATTCGATGGTATTGGCCTCCGGGAGCTATCCCACAGTGCATCATTGTGACCGCTCTGGACAGCAATCCGAACTCGGATGCACTGGCCAGGTAGACAGGAAAAGCCCCGCGAACATTTGAACTTCATTTCCTGTTTGCCCAGCATGGAGAGCACAGGTGACCACAGATACCTCATCAGCACAGGTAACCATGCAGGCTGATAATCGAAAAAGAGCACCAGCATGGACCGTGAGGGAGGTACTGGATCTGATCGCTGTATGGGGAGAGGATTCAGTGCTTGCAGAACTTCGTTCTAAAAGACGAAATGCAAAAACTTTTGAAAAAATTTCCAAGGGCATGATGGAGAGAGGCCACAATAGGGACTCTGAGCAGTGCCGCGTGAAGGTCAAGGAGCTCAGACAAGCCTATCAAAAAACAAAGGAGGCAAACGGTCGCTCCGGGTCAGAGCCGCGGACATGCCGCTACTACGCCGAGCTGCATGCAATTCTAGGGGGGGCTGCCACCACTACCCCACCTTTGTTCGTGGATTCTGGGTCGGGGATAGTCTCGACGCCTGAGGATTCTGCCGATGGGGTAGAGGAGGAGGAGGAGGAGGAGGAGCTTGCAGAGAGCACACAGCACTCCATTCTCCCCAACAGCCAGGATCTTTTTCTCACCCTGACTGAAGTACCCTCCCAAGCCTCCCAAGCCAGTACCCAAGACTCTGACCCCATGGAAGGGACCTCAGGTGAGTTTACCTTTTAAAATATAAAACTTGTTTTAAAAGCAAACGGTTTTTAATGATTACTTTGCCTGACTTTGCATTCGCGGTCAGTTCAGCTACTGGAAAAGTCTGTAGCTACTGGAAAAGTCTGTTAACGTGTCTGGGGATGGAGCGGAAATCCTCCAGGGACATCTCCATGAAGCTCTCCTGGAGGTACTCCGAAAGCCTTGCCAGAAGGTTTCTGGGCAGTGCATCCTTATTCCCTCCTCCATGGTAGGACACTTGACCACGCCATGCTTGCAGCAAGTAATCTGGTATCATTGCCTGACAAAGCCTAGCAGCGTATGGTCCCGGTGTTTGCTGGCATTCAAGCAACATCCGTTCTTTATCTTGTTGTGTAATCCTCAGGAGAGTGATATCACTCCTGGTAACCTGGTTGAAATACGGGAACTTAATTAAGGGGACAGAGGTGGCCGTTCCTACTGGGCTGTTTGCCTGTGGCGGAAAATAAATCCTTCCCTGCAGTTAGCCAAGCGCAGATGGGAAATTGGCCCTGAAGTTTTCCGCGTTTGGCTAGCAGGGTTCTTCCCTGTTACCAGCCACGCGGTGGGGGGAGGGTACCGTGATCATCCCAGAGAATTCATGGCGAGGGGGGGCGGCGGCGGCGGGGGGGGGGTAGTTTGGTGCCTGCAGGGATCTTCCCTGATACCAGCCATGCGGTGGGGGGAGGGGTACCGTGATCATCCCAGAGAATTCATGGCGGGGGGGGGGTTAGTTTGTTTTCTGGTGCTGCTGAATGTTAACAGAAAAACCGCAGCACTCTACTTGCCTGAAGGGGCCCAGACAAGCCCCCCCACACTGCCCCCCCCCCAACTGGCTGAGATTGGCCAGGCTTCTGCAGCACTCTACAGGCTATGCTTGGTATGTGGGAAAGGAGGGTGCAGAAGCTGTAAAACAATGGCTTACCATGGCCGCATGCAAGCCGAATTCTGTTGCCCAGACCTGTGATCTCTAGCAGCAAAGCCACAAGCACTCAGCATTAAGAGGCAAAATGCGACCTTGCACAGAAATCACATGTGCTATGTAATGTGAACAGTGTTGGTCACCGTGAAAGAGTATAAGCATTGTTCTGCAAAATGTAGCTTTTAAAACAATTCTCTCTTTTTTCCCCTCCCTACAGCAGCTGCAAATTCCTCAAGCCTCCCTCCTCCATCCCGAAGGTTATCACAGATAAGGCGTCGTAAGAAGAAGACGCGGGAGGACATGTTTTCTGAAATTATGCAATCCAGCAGGAGTGACAGAGCTCATCTGAATGAGTGGAAGGAAACAGTTTCAAAGTATAGGAAAGAAGTCAGTGAACGTGAGGAGAGGAGGGACCAACGTGAGGAGAGGAGGGACCAACGTGAGGAGAGGAGAGACGATCGAGATGAGAGATGGCGGCAGGAAGACCAGAGGATGAAGGATGCAATGCTGGGGCTGCTCCGGCGTCTGGTGGAGGTTCAGGAACGGCTGCTGGAAAACAGACTGCCGCTTCAGCCCCTGTTCCACCCTCCCCCCTCCCCATGTTCCGTATCCTCCTCACCCAGACGTGTAAGAACGCGGGGGGGGAGGCTCCGTACACCTTCCCATTCCACCCCAGTAGACAGCCCAAGCAAAAGGCTGTCATTTTTTTAACCTTTTCTTTGTGGCTTTTTCCTTCCCAGCAATCCTCCTCCCAAATACCACCCGGATTCCCTCCCTCTTTTTCTAATCTATTAATAAAGAATAAATGATTTTTAAATGATAGTGACTTTATTTGGTTTGAAAGAAAGCTGGGGGAAGGGGCAGGGTGGGTTCCTTACAGAAAATCAGTCAGTAAAGGGGGAGGGTTTTCATGAAGGAGAAACAAACAGATATTTCACACGGTAGCCTGGCCAGCCATGAAACTGGTTTTCAAAGCTTCTCTGATGCACAGCGCTTCATGGTGTGATCTTCTAATCGCCCTGGTGTCTGGCTGCGCGTAATCAGCAGCCAGGCGATTTGCCTCAGCCTCCCACCCCGCCATAAAGGTCTCCCCCTTACTTTCACAGAGATTGTGGAGCACACAGCAAGCAGAAATAACAATGGGGAGATTTCTTTGGCTGAGGTCAGAGCGAGTCAATAATGAACGCCAGCGACCTTTTAAACGGCCAAATGCACATTCTACCACCATTCTGCACTTGCTTAGCCTGTAGTTAAACAGCTCCTGACTCCTGTCCAGGCTGCCTGTGTATGGCTTCATAAGCCATGGCATTAAGGGGTAGGCTGGGTCCCCAAGAATAACTATGGGCATTTCAACATCCCCAACGGTTATTTTCTGGTCCGGAAAGTAAGTCCCTTGCTGCAGCCCTTTAAACAGAGTAGTGTTCCTGAAGACGCGAGCGTCATGAACCCTTCCCGCCCAGCCCGCGTTGATGTTGGTGAAACGTCCTTTGTGATCCACAAGTGCTTGCAGCACCATTGAAAAGTACCCCTTGCGGTTTATGTACTCGGTGGCTTGGTGCTCCGGTGCCAAGATAGGGATATGGGTTCCGTCTAGTGCCCCACCACAGTTAGGGAATCCCATTGCAGCAAAACCATCCACTATAGCCTGCACATTTCCCAGAGTCACTAACTTTCGTAGCAGCACCTGAGTGATTGCTTTGGCTACTTGCATCACAGCAGCCCCCACCGTAGATTTGCCCACTCCAAATTGATTCCCGACTGACCGGTAGCTGTCTGGCGTTGCAAGCTTCCACAGGGCTATCGCCACGCGCTTCTCAACTGTGAGGGCTGCTCTCATCTTGGTATTCTGGCATTTCAGGGCAGGGGAAAGCAAGTCACAAAGTTCCATGAAAGTGCCCTTACGCATGCGAAAGTTCCGCAGCCACTGGGAATCGTCCCAGACCTGCAACACTATGCGGTCCCACCAGTCTGTGCTTGTTTCCCTTGCCCAGAATCGGCGTTCCATGGATAGAATCTGCCCCATTAACAACATGATCTCCAAAGCACCGGGGCCTGTGGTTTCACTGAATTCTGTGTCCGTGTCCGTGTCCATGTCCTCATCATGCTTGTCGCTGCGCTGCCGCCGCCGCTGCCTCCTCGCCTCGTTTTTCTGGTCCTGGCTGAGCATAAACTCCACAAGAACGCGCGAGGTGTTTGCAATATTCATGAGTGCTGTCTTGACCTCAGCGGGCTCCATGCTTGCCGTGGTATGGAGTCTGCAGTGTTCACCCACCCAGGAAAAAAGGCGCGAAAATGGTTGTCTGCCGTCCGTTGCTTTCATGCAGGGAGGGAGGGAGGGAGGGAGTGAGGCTGTACCCAGAACCACCTGCGACGATGTTTTTTGTCCCATCAGGCACTGGGATCTTAACCCACAATCCCAATGGGCGCAGGAGACTGCGGGAACTATGGGATAGCTATGGAATTGCTACCCACAGTGCAACGGTGCAGAAATCGACGCTAGCCCCGGTACTTGGACGCACACCACCGAATTACTGTGCTAGTGTGGCCGCACTCATTTCGACTTTATACAACCTGTTTCTCAAATCCGAATTATCTAAATTCGGATTAATCCCGTAGTGTAGACATACCCTGAGAGACTTACAGGGATGGGGGCATTTTCCTCCCATTTACTAAAAAGGCTCATTCCACTAGAGCTACAGCAATGTCCAGGGCATTGTGTAAAGCTGCATCTGTCAAGGAAATATGTTGCACCATCACTTGGAAATCTCTCTGCTGTTTTTTTTTTAAACATTACAGCTTGCTAGAGGGCATAGAGGAGCTTCTACACATGCTGCATTTGGCCACAGGGTTCTTGGTGCAGTAATTCCTGCATATTCAGATCTCCACGGACTATTGGTGCAAGTTCCACTTGGGTGTTGTGGAGAAGCTACTGCTTAGAAAACCGCTCTCCAAATTGGTGGAACGTAATGAGTGGAAAAGGAAATGTTCTCAACAGAATGTGCCCAGTGATATTTTTCTTCTGAGTTAAAATAAAATGTTGGATGTGATTTGTTTATATTGTTAAGCTATATATTTAAAAGAATGTCTTCCTGTTGCTTAAGTCAGTTTTCTAAGACTTGCATTTTTTATTTATATATAAAGCTCTGATGGGAATTGTTGATAAGTGCAGTATTTTATCCCACTGAGCGATTTATCTTGGGG
Source organism: Malaclemys terrapin pileata (assembly GCF_027887155.1). Classification (NCBI taxonomy): domain Eukaryota; kingdom Metazoa; phylum Chordata; order Testudines; family Emydidae; genus Malaclemys; species Malaclemys terrapin. The sequence goes on along the minus strand of NC_071506.1, from coordinate 116,690,434 downwards.
TTGTTATTAAGCATAACAAGAAAAAGTAGGTACAAAAACAAGAAAATCTGACATCTGAACCTGAGAGATGCTGACCCCAGGTTACCATCGACTTTGGTAGAAGCTGCAGGTGCTCAGCACCTCTTAAACTCAGGCCCGTAGTATCTGCTGATAAATTGGGTTTTTACCGAGTATATCAACCAATTGCCAGCTCCCCCCAGGTATGATAAGTAGTTCTTAGAAAAGTCCAGGTCTGAGACTTAACATTATATGTATATGATATTTCTTGCTTAACTATTTGCTTTTTATGCACCTTTTCCCACCCCTGGTTGCCTTCTACCCAATTGCAATGGATCCAGTGCAGTTCTCTTTGTGCAGAACGGCCTGTGGAGACAATGTGCAGAAGGCAATCTCTAGCCATTAGTCAGTACTCCCATGGAGAGGGGTACAGTAGGTATGGAGCTGCTTCAGTAGCAGCTCCAGGGAAGCTTATGCTCACACTCGGCCAGGTGGGAAAAGGATTCTGTTTCATTGCATAGCAGATTTAGATTAAATCTCATGAAAAACTTCCTAGCTGTAAGGACAGTAGGACAATGGAACACACTGCCTAGGGAAGTTGTGATAGCTCCTTCGTTGGAGGTTTTCCAAAGGAGGTTGGCTAGCCATCTGTCTTAGATGGTTAGCCACAACAAATCCTGCATCCTGGCAGGGGATTAGACTAGATTACCCTTGCAGTCCCTTCTAATCCTGTGGCTCTATGATTTATTCTCCCATACCTCTATGGAAATCCCATTTACTTAGTTGTATTTGGGGACCAGAATTTGTCCCCAGAGATTAGCTTCTGAGAAAGAGAGAGTCCATTCCATTTCATATCCCCTTCCCTACTGGGAGAGCCACCTCCCCTGCCACTTGTGATTGCATATGATCCCACAGCAATTGCTTAAATGGGCAAATAATATTAGAAAAGTATGGATATGCTTGTAGCTGTCTTTTAATGATATTTAGCTGCTTGAAACCAGGAGGAGAGCTAGAATCATATAACCAACTAGCTCTGCAGACGGTAAGTGCTCCTCAGACTGGAGTTTGGGAACCACTGGCCTAAGAGAAAGGCACATGAACAGAATGTATATGTTCAGGTGGTAGAGTTAATGTTGCCAGAGGAGCCCTTGTCAAATGTCTTCTCCATTCCAACATTTTCAAGAGGTTTGTAAGAAACCGAGAAGCTGGGGGAGGGAATTTTAAGTCACCTGTTAGTCTTGTCTGTCCCATGGCATGGGCTGTTTATTTTTGCTTTGCCCAGCACTGAGCACATTACCAGTAATTAACAAATACTAAAAATGTTATTTATTTATTTGAATTGGGGTGGTGGTTGGCGGGCCATAGGTTAGAAGGGAGATCCTGGTTGTAGTAGGGAATTTCATTGGGAGGGGGTTGGGTAGACATTCACTGCATTGTGGATATGCTGTGGAGCGGGAGATACAGAACAATTTATAGTGCTGTAACAAGCTGAATTTTAAACCTATCCTCAGAAGTTAGTTCCTCCTGGTCTCTAACTCTCTGCTTCCCTTGTCTTAACATCATCCAGTTTGTTAGTATCCTTCTGTAACTGAGCTGCCTCCTGACCTGATAGTAGTATAGCCAGTGTACTCTCACCTGTGATGTCTAGAGAGGGACTGTCGCCTCCCTGCTCTGTATCTGTATCTGTATACCCCCTTGGTATGAAGTGTAGAACCCGATCTTTTTTACAGCTGTTTCACATTTCAGACTTGTATATAATTTGCTGGCCACTATCCCTCTAAGATTCTTTCTGCATTATTGCTTTCCAGGTTTCTTTCTTATTGAACTATCTGTGTTTCAAATTATTTTCCCCCAGACATATTTTCAAATTGAATCTTATTTTGTTTTTGATTTTTTTCTGGACATATTTATAATCTCTCTGGAACCCCTCTGTCCTTAGTGATATTCAAACGCCTTCTAGTTCAATATCCCCTGTGAATGTCGTTAACATGCTGGTGCCCCTCTATTCACATCAAGATGTTCATTTACACTGGCCCCAACAACTGATTGAATTTTTTTTAAAGTATACGGTTAAAATATCTGTAACTGAAACAGTGCTCGGTGTTCCAAAAGACTAATTGTACTTTCACTAAATGTCCTCTGACTAGTAACATAACTCTGACACTTTGCATGTTGGCTACTGCTCTTGGGAAGTTTTCCGAAAGAGCACTGTGTGTGTGTATTGCAGCGGTGCGTGTGAGAATTTCTGTGCTGTATACAGTATAATGTTGATGCTTTAGTTAAGGCTAAACTGGCCCTTTGGTTTATGTATACCCCTCTATTCCCTTCCCCCTTCAATTGTTTATAACTTACTAGAGTATAAAAATGACTTTGTAGTAGAAACAGAAGTGATTTTTTGTATGTGGAAAGTTCCCTAAAGTCCATCCAGCTTTTTGAATTATCTGACCCTAGAGATCTGTTTAAAAAACAAGATGCTTTTTGCATTCAGAGAAGTAAAACAGTAACAAGTTTGATTAAATTTAACTTTTAAAATAACAAAATCATTGTTTAAAATAGTGTAATGAGTATGAGCACTATGTTTATTTCAACTAACTTTAGAAAGGCACAATAGCACTGTTATGGACTTTCTCAACTCCTATTTAAGCTCATTCTCAGAGTCACAAGTAACAGGAGAGTGTGATTAGACAATTGCCCAGGATCTCATTGCAGAAAGTCTATATAACTTGTGAAGTGTTTGGGCTCTTAGGACTTCATCCCACTGACTTCTGTGGGACTGCACTTGTGCAGAAAGTTGAGGGTTCATGCCCTTATTTTAGAAACTTACTAGGTTTTGTACCCATATCTACACTTTGTGTGGTTGGCCCTTAATGGTACCAAAGTTTGAATCTCTAAGTATCAGGAAAGGATGACTCTTAATTGAAAAGTGGTAGGTGCTAGGTGAAGGGCTGGGTGGTATTATTATTGTTGTCTCGGTTGTTATTAATAATAAATTCCTTGACGCCAAATCAGGATATGACACAACCCATGTACTTTCAATGCCCAGCTTCTTAAAAATTCCCTTTATAGGCTCTGCGTCAAATTCTGCTTTTATTTACCCCAAACAATTTACAGATGTAAATCTGGAGTAACTCCATTGAATTCAGTTCATAGTTGTCACACGGGGTCTAATTTGGCCTGCAGAATATTTTATATTTGGTGACAATGCACAAGCAGGGAAGAACTTCTAGATGCCAGGTTGAGTTTGCAGGGACGGCAGTTGGCAAACCCATCTTTCTTATGGGCAGGCTGAGCACATTTGAACTGGAGTCAGAGACACAATAATTATGGAATGCCACAATGCCATTTTTCCAGCCTCTCCTCAGATTATAAGTGAACTTTAATTCTGTATGTTCTACTCTTGTGCCAACATGAACTTGACATTAATACACTGTAAGAATTTTTAATACGTACTTGTCAGTAAAAAGTATGAATAGTTCCCCCCATTGTGTTATTTTGTGTGTGTGTGTTTGTGCTGGTCCCTGAAATGACAGCTGGGGAACAGTTTTACTTTTAAAATATTAAACGCATTAATTGCTGTGCCAAGCAGAAGCTCCCAGGTCAGACAATGTTTTAGATTTCTGTTTTGTGCGGTGCTTTGCCAAGATGCACAGCATCTATCCATGGGTGCCTGTGTCCATGTGGTGGTATGAATACTGTACCTTACCTTCTTTTTCCAGTTGTTATGATTATTAATCTCATAAATGTTTTAAGTTATTAAATGGCTTAACATGGATCAGAAAGGATGGTTCATACGTGGGCGTGAAGACTGGTCTGTTGTGGGTTATATGTGGGAGAGGGCTATTACTATTTTTTAATATACAGAATTTTCAAGGAAAGAGTGACTTCTCTCTTCTGTGTCTAAAGACGGATAGTTGACAGCCGGGCAGCAGCTATTTTTTCTCAGACTATCTCTGTAATTTGTCACATTTTTTCTCAGATAATCACATGTTAAAATATTATCTAAACACACCATTTAAAAAGGTATATTTACTATGTTCTGTCTAGAATGACAAACATGCACGGGTGCTCAGTACTGTAAGATATTGTTTCAGCTCTACAGCCTTCAGTTTTAGGAGCGCAGCCCTCCCTGATATCTCATAGGTTTGTGCATTCTGCCCTCTCCTCTTCAGTGTTTACCGGCCCCACTGACGACGCATCTGAGTTCTGCTGGAGCACCATTCTTCTTGTCGGTCCTTGCTGTGGTTCAGGCAAGCTGGAGCTGCTGAGATATACTCATCTATAACACTTTGAACTTCCCTTCAGTTGTTCCACATGTTAATCCTTCAATGTCATATTGAACACCACTTGCCTTTTCCACCTCCTCTAAGCTAGGTGGCTGCTTCTGTAATGAACCATAACCGCATCAATGTTCGGGAAGGATGCTGTTTGCAGTTGTTAGGTTTGGGTTTCATTGTGACAAAAGAGCAAGAATGTATTTGTTTCATGCTGTTTGTGATTATTTCAGCAGCAATGGAGTAGGTGGCTGAATGGGATGGGAAGAAGTTAGTTGGAAACCTAGGAGCCTAAACAGAACACGTCTTTTTAAATGTTCTCCTGTGTTATACCTGCAGGGAGCGTGATATACGATATCATCATATTATCAACTCTTACTTTCAAAAAGCCCTTGTATCTGGTAGCTTCTCCTGCTAAGACTTACCTCACCTGGGGAGGAGGCAGTGTTGTGGCTAAGGTACTGAGCGCTGATTCATAATCACAAAATATTTCCTTATATTTTTTTGTATGGAGGGGGAAAAAATGAAAAAAAAAAAAAAGTGTTTGCCAAGATCAGAAGCAGCAGCTATTTGTAATCCAACGTTGCTTTAATTGTGTGGACTGCTGCTGACAAACAAATCAACCCTTGCTGCCAAATGTGCAATTGTTCTTCAGGGTATTGATCTCAGGAGGGGAATCTGACATTCCCTTCTCTGTATTACCCAAGTGAGGGGGATATTAACTGTTATAAATGGAATGGAAACCTGGATATTGTTTGATTGATGCAATGTGTTGGTGAATATCGGCATTCAAATCAGTAACCGAATTAACAGACAAATGCTTGTTGTGGTAGGATCTGGCTTTAATTTGGGTTCTCATCTGAAACGGAAGGGCAGTGTCAGCATTTTTTGTGTGTTGTTAAATGCAGCTGAGGAATCAAAAGTTCTGATCAGCCACCAAGTACTGAAACTATGTCTGGGGTCCCTGGCATTTGTAATGAACAGAGCTGGGTTGAAAATGGGGGCGTCTCCATGGAAATTTTCAACTTTTCAGCAAAAAATAAAAAACTGAAAATTTTGACTTGATAATACGGCTGCCAAACCTCCTAGAAGTTGTAGTCCATGTGCCCCATGCCCCCATTCTCCACTGTGGGCTGGGCTCTCTGGCCCAGACTACATTCACTATGCTTGTTCTTGGCTGAAAAATGAAGTAAACTGGGAAAAATTTGTGACATTTCCTTTGGCTTTGGTGGAGTTGTCAGAGCACAGTAAAAAGGGTGTTTGTCACACTTAATTGTTTTTCAAACACTTCTTTGGTATTCATGTTCCCAGGGGCCGCTCCAGGCACCAGTGCACCAAGCGCGTGCTTGGGGAGCAAGCCGCGGCGGGCGGCTTGCTGATTGCCATGAGGGTGGCAGTCAGGCTGCCTTCGGCGGCATGCCTGCGGGAGGTCCGCTGGTCCCGTGGTTTCAGCAGCAATTCGGTGGCGGGTACACAGAAGGCGCGGGACTGGCAGACCTCCCGCAGGCATGCCACCGAAAGCCACCTGACTGCCGTGCTTGGGGTGGCAAAATACATAGAGCCGCATGTACCTCATATAGCAGACCTTCAAATATAGGGTAGGTTGTGCCTGGGCCTTGCTATAAGGAAAGCCATTGCTATAAGGAAAGCTGCACAGGTGTGCTGAGGAGGGAGCAAACTGCACCATCCAAAGATGGTACATCATGTCTGCTCCCCCTACATCTGGGTTCCTCAGTGTGGGATCCTGCCTCTAGAAGCACAGTCTCTCCCAGAGCTCCTTCTGGGAGAGTAAAGCAGTGTGCTACCCCCAAATCCAGCCTGTTGGTTAAATTCCACAGTCTAGCCCACAGTATTCTCAAGCATTGATTTGAATGGGTAATGGTGTGGTCAGTGAAATAACTCAGGTTGTATACTGGAAAATGGCCTGATCCTGCAAGGTGCTGAGTTTTACTGGGAATTGAAGGTATTTTGCAGGACCAGGGCCATACTGTATATGTTTGTCTGACATCAATTTTTTTTTTTTGCTTGTTTGTACTTTTACCTCTTAACTGGAATATAAAAAAGAAAGTGAAATTTGATGGGGGGAGGGGACCCTCCCTTAATGGAACATTATGACTAGGAATTTACACCCATGACAGCCGAGAAATGCAAAGTTATGCTTTCTGCAGCAACTGTAAATTGGCTACGTTGGGCATAAATATGAAAGCATAAATTTAACAGCATATTCACTAATACAAAATACTACCGTATGTGCAAATGGATCAAGCTACAGTTGCAAATTTGAATTTCATGTCTGTTGTGGGTGTAAATTTCCAACCATAACAGTGGATTGGTGTAGCTTCAGCACTGAATGTATTGAGAAAGGGTTATCTGTTACAGGCGTGAGAACATTATGTCACATTAAAACCCTATGCAGTTTATGTACATTTCTCCAAAATACAGGCAATGCAGGACTATTAAAGCTGTGGCCGCAATAATGCTGATAGTTTTCATTTATTTATTTTCTGGCTAGAACAGTGATGACAGTAACACACAGTTGGCTTTTTTAATAGTTTGACTGTTGTGGAATTGCTAACCCAGTTTTTGGTGCATTAAAATGGTATTTGTTTCACAGCTGTCAAAATACAAGTTAAGCTTTTTTCCCACTTTTTCAATTTACAGTTCATTGTGACTCTTTCGTGGTGTCATTTTGTCTCCGCAGGAGCTGAGAGAGAGAATTTTAGTGAAACACCGTATCAAAAAGTTCCTCTCCTGTTCCCCTCAGCATGCTGCAGTTTGATCACTGTATTTGGAAAAACATATAATACTAATGCGAAATATTTGTGAAAAGCATTGGGCAAAAACTGTGCAGTGCTACCAGCTTTTTAGAGTTTTAGGCTAGGATGAAATATTGGTTATTGGTACTGATGTGTCATCTTCACTCCTAGCACCCTTCTTTGTTCTCATACAACATTTTCCCCAAGGACAGGAAGGTACCATATGCAGGTCTTTCTCTTTTGTAAGTAAAGTAGTATCTTGTGAGGCTTCTCTTTTATATGACTGGAGGAAATCTTGGTTCAGTTTAGTTGACGGATCCTGCTCTGTTCAAACAAGCAGAGAGTAACCTTATGATCAGCACGTGATTCCCGTAGCCTGAATCTATCACCAGGTTTCTCCTGCAGATCTGGTGACGTAAGAGGTTCTAAGGACTTGCATTTGGTACTTAGTCGCCAAGGTGGTTAGGTATATCAGATATACCTAATAAGTATGTGTAGATATACTTTACAGGTTGGCAGAGCAGGATGCCCAGTTCCCCATTTCATATGACAGTAAGTACCATGCATGTGGCTGCAGCGTTAAGATGCATTTTGTTTATTTTTTATTAGAGGGCAGCAGAAAATGATTTATGGTTTATTGTTGTTCTTGATCTCTAACTGTAAACATGTATCATTGGGCACAGATTCTCAAAAGCGTCTATTGTATTTAATAATTCAATGCTCACCCTTAAATACTTTCCAATTTTGCCTGGTTAATTACATAATGTTTTCTCGGGTATTTGCAGTATTCCCTGGAAATACCTTGTGGATAATGTAGTCATGTATCTAGTTTTATCTAGTTTTCTGAGACTACTGAAAAGTGTGAAAGGTACATGTGCTGTAATATTTGAAAATGGAGGTGTGTAGAGATAATCTAAAATAGCACAACTATAAAGCTCATTATATAGAAAAATGTCAACTGAGCAAAGGAAATAGCATAGAGTTTGCAGCAGTCATGCCGAACCCGCAAAAAAAATGCAGAAATTGGGCTTATTTTTGGCTTCATTGGCTTGTGAGTTGCTTGCTGGCTAGTTTTTCCTTGTAGCTTGTTGCTTCTTTTTTTTTTTATCAGCTCCCGGCAGACAGGGGCAAGCAGGGGCAAGGGAGTGAGAGAGTCGGCCCACCACAGTCCCAGACTGCACACCAGAGTGATCTAGTCACATAGGGTGTTGGGGTTCTTAGGGATTAGCTTGTTTTGGCCTTGTTTTGAAATGGGATTAGCTTGTTTTTTGGCTTATTGTGAAAGTCGAGGTGCTTATTTACTACATGAAAGTTGGCAACTGTGGTTTGCAGTGCATCACCAGAGCTGTATAGTAATCCTGAAAAATGTCTGACCATGTTCTGCAAATGGTTCTACAGTTTCTCAAGCCTCTCAAGTTACTCTCAAATCTTAAAAACAAAAAAAGTTCATATGTGGGGTATGTGGCAGGGCCTAATACTTATCTGTGTCCTGGGACTGTCAGGAAGGAACTGCATCAAGAAACCCTGGCATTTAAAACTGGGAGTCAAGGGTTAGCAAGCAGGGCTTAGCTTAGAAGCTACTGGAGCCCATTAGCTTCTGAGGAAACCTGCCTGGAGTATATCGAGGGAGGAGGAAGAGGCAATCAAGAGTCAAACAGCAGTGTCGAGGGGTTTGCAGATAAAACCACTGAGACAACTGTCAATTTCTATTAAACCTTGAGGAAAGGGAGTTTGGGGCTATTGTTTGCCTTGAACCTGAAAACGGAAGGAACGTTGGGTTTAGGAAAAGCTCTGAAGATGGTTGGAATTTTCTTCTTGGTTTTATTGGCTGAAGGAACACTTGCCCCCACAAGCTGTGCAGCGTACTACAATTTTATTTCTTTTTGGATTAGAAAAAAGCATATTTTTCTTATAAGTTATGAACATTGAAGTACTCAGTTATAAATGTTACAGAGGGGCAAATTAGTCTGGATACAAGAACTTCCTCACCTCTAACCCTTTGCTCATCTTTTGAAGTGTGGAAAAGTTTGGTAAAGGACTTCCCACATCCCTGTGTGGAAGTAGAGAAAGACCTGACAGGGATTTGAAGGGGATTTCAATGCAAACAGTCCCCTCTGTGAGCAATTGTCAGGCTAAGCTGTAACCCTAATAACGCGAGATTTGTAGAAGCGAGGATTGTGTGAGGCGAGTGGGAAAGAACTGTGTGAGAAGTTGTTGCAGCCTTGAGTTAGATAAGTATGGAATGTAGACTATAGTTTAAATTGGTGAGAAAATAAGGTATCAGGATGACCTATGTATAAACAAAATGCAGCTGTTGCACATTATTGTTTGTAACAAAAAGTATAAATGCTTGCTGTAATTGTTTGTCTGAAGAGAAACCTGTTTAGCTCTCTCCCTCCATGCAATTGCTAGAGATAATAAAGTATCTGACTTGCTGCACCCAACCAAAGGAGTGAGAACTCTGTTTTTCTCCAACACCTGTCTCTAGGATGACAGAGGAGGTTCCAGCATTTCCCTCTTATGACCTTTTCCCTAAGATCCTCTGCTTATTTTGTTGCCTTTTTGCAAGAGGAAGAATGGCTCCCCTCTAGCATTTTCAAGAGGTGTGAGGCTCATTTCTGTTTCTCGCCTGGGTCTTGAAGGACTGGGGGGGAGGTAAAAGGGAAAACAGGTTAGATGGCCTCCTCTCATGTATTTGGGGAGTAAAGGAAACCACCCGTTTGCCAGCCAGTTCAGGGTTTTGGGCTAAGTCACACACAAAAAACCCACAGTCTCATAAAATAACAAGGATTTGAGATTCTGTGGTATCTCAGTTAATGAACCTGCACATCTGGATGCAACAGGGCCTATTGATGCTATTGGGAATTGCTGGGCGTTCAGCACTTTTGAAATTCAGATCACTTACTTAGGTGTCTAAATATGGATTTAAGAGCCTAATTTTGGGTTCCCAGTTAAAAAATCTAGGACTGTCCCTTTTATATGTCCACCATTTGTGGGTGGGGATAGTGGCCTACCATCTAGTTTTACAACTATTTAACCAACTGCACTTTTGAACTAGGTAGTCCACATTTGGAACCAAACTGGGCACTGACTTCATACCTATCCAGTGCCATTGACTGCAGTTAGGTGGCAAAGAGTGACAAGAATATAAGACTATTGCCTTTTATCTTTGAACATACTGGAGTTTTCTATATTGTAAGTCTTGAGTAAAAGAATACCTTTTACCAAAATATTAAGGAGCATTGAGGTATCTGTTAACATTTTGATAGTGTTTAAACTATATTTGTCTGTTTGGAGATAAAAGGCTCATACTCTTTCCAGCTCTGTTTAAAAAAATAATAATACATTTGTTAGTCTAAGGCAGTAATTTCATGGTTTGATTAATTCTCCAAGGATACATTTAGGATACATTTAGTTTTCCTGGAGACTTGGTAATGCAGATCCTGTAAATGTTTATGTCCATGAGTAGCTTTACTATGTACATAGTCTCATTGAGTTCAGCGGCATTACTCACATGAGTAAGGTTACTCTCAAGTGTTTTGGAAGGATCTGGCCTTGTAAATCTGAGTTTAGCTGAGAATAGTATTAATAGTCCAATCCTGCTTCCACTGCAATCAACGGCAAAAGACTTGAGCGTGATTGGGGGTGCTCAGCACCTTTCAGATTCAGCGCATTAACGAACAGCATTTATATGTATTTTTTGCAGTATCGCTGTTTAACATCATACTTCTAAGCATGAAATACATAGCTACCATCTGGATTAGCTGCAGATTGTGTTCATATTTATTCCAGGCAAGTCTCCTGCTTGTCTCAGAATGAAGGACCTGATACAGAGTTGTGATTTCAATGGGTTTTGGATTAGTCCCTAAATACCTTGAAATTAGTTCAATAAGTTGCTACGGTTCTTTGGTAGTGGAGAACGTAATGTAATGTAACTTGCGGGGTGAGAGGGAAATATGTTAAAATAGGAGTCCTGTCACATTGGTATCTTTAACAACATAATGTTCGTTAACTTTGTATTAACACAGTAAGTCTAGGGTGTCTCCAACATCCACAGCTCTGGCTGTGGTGTAAGAGGTGTATTCCTTTTATTCATTTAGAGTTGGTATTGTCTCAAGAGCTCCTGTCTGATGGCTTTATTGTGTGGAGTTTTGAATTGGTATACAGGAGATGAATTTGTTTGACAAGTTTATTCATGTAACAAGTTGGATAATCATTTGTGATTCACAGTTTGATTCACGGGGGTTATTAATTTAAAACTTGCACTATATTTCTTATCAGATATTCATTGAAAGGTTTACACTGTACGTAACAGGATTTGTATAAATCTGGGCACTGTAAATTTGTCCTACTAACAGGTTTATTGCTCTATCAGGTATTCACTTAGAATTTCTCTGTTCTATCATAAAACATTCCCAATCATAGAATACATTTTTTATTGAGATAATGTACTGTACGGACCAATGCCTACATATGAATTGTTGAATTTGTATAAACAAAATAAGAAAAGTAATTTACCCTTGTAGTACCCAAAGATCCTGTATATATGTAAGATGCAACGTTTTTGTGGAAGGCAGGTAATAAGACGCTTGCCTCCCATCACCTTGTGATGGTAGCCCCCACTGCCCACTTGTTACATTTTCAAACAAACAGCTTTGTGTTTTCTCCCATGTTGCCCAAGATGCTTTAGAAGCACTCCATGCAAATAGCAGTGAAGCTACCTCATTATCCACCTTTGAATTCATCCTCAAAAATCTCCTTTGCTTGATTCCTACGTTAAACTTGACAACAGTTAGTCTGCTACTATACAGAGACCACTACCTACCATGCTGACCAATATTGTCTCACTGTTTACTTGCAGTCCTCTATGTGTATCCGTTTGTTGTCTCTTGCCCTGTTCTTAGATTGTAAGTCCCTTGGACAAGGACTGTCTTTTTGTTCTGTGTTTGTACATCACCTAACGCAATGGGATCCTGTCTGTGACTAGGGCTCCTAAGTGCTGTGGTAATACAAACAATTAGAAAGTTAAGCAGGAATAGGAGAAGAGAACTACTGCTGTCTGGTTCTGGTTTTTGTTCAAAATAAGGATTGATTTAAAGAAAAAAATCTCATTAAGGGCCAGATCCAAAGCCTATTGACTTCAGTGGGCTTTGGCTTGGGCCTTAAAAGTCCAGTGCCTGTAAACATTGGCCTCATTTTGTTCCTCCCTCTTTGATCTTGAAAATATCAGGGCATGCTCTCCTGACTACTTAGATCATGAGACAGGGACTTCTAGTCTACAGCAAAGGTGACACATTTACCACTGCATGCTTAGAGAACATATTGTAATGATTATGAAAATATTAATTATCTTAAAAATAGTCTGTATTTTTTTAATCTTAAGGGTTTTATTGTAACTAAAACCAATAGAGGAAATTAACTGATACCCCCATTTTTTGAGTCTAAACATGTTCTTTGCTTTGTCTACAAATAAGAATGCACCAAGAACTGTAAATCAGACTGTTTTAGCATTAAATTGGACATTGCAGAAGATAAACATAAACATTACAGAAGATAAATGAGATAAACACGGTAAAATACACTACATGGAAACGTTATGCATGAATGTGATAAGTATCTTTTGAATATGTGAAAAGAACTGTGTAAATCTTTAAACTGATTCTACCTTGAAAATTACTGTGATGAAATGGCCTCCTCTTATTGAACAGATCTGCTCCCTCTATGTGTTTAAAGGTCATAAATGTTGACTAAAGTGACAAAAATAAGTTCTTACTACTCTTAAGTAGGTAGACCTGTTCTTATGTAGTTAGACCTGCAGAACCAACACATCTAGGAAAGAGGCAGATGAATTCTATTCCTGCTCACAAGTAATTAGCAGAATTAATGTTTATTCTAACTGCAGAGCCATATTTTATTTTTTGAGTACGCCTGTTCAATCTCATTAAAGATAGGGAAGGGTTGCACAGTGTACCTGCATTGTTTGCCTTACAGAGCCTTGGTTGCTAGTGGTGATGTGCAAGAAGGAATTAAGGTTGAATGAGTTTGCGGAAATGGCAGCTAGAAGAAATATCTTTTTACTTGTGAACTGAGCAAAGGAGGCACTGAGACAATGAACATTGGAACCCCATAATGCCATTTTGAGAGATTAGCTTTTCAGCTTAGAACTGCACTTTAGCTGCTTGACAATTCAGTTTGTGCTTCTAAAAACAGTGCACAAAGTTTTGAAGGAATTAACTCTATGAAAGCTTAGTTTACATGTTATTACAAGCATAAAATAGAATTTTAAGTATCTCTATCCAAATCAAACATTTATATAGATGTGTGTGTGTGTGTGTGTGTGTGTGTGTGTGTATGTATATATATATATTTATATATATTATTATTTTATTTTTTAGCCTCTCAGCAAATATCCTCCTGTGATAAATGACATCTCCTTTTGGCTGCCCTCTGAGAAATACTCTGAAAATGACTTCTATGATTTAGTCCGAACCATTGGAGGAGACTTGGTGGAAAAGGTTGTCCTCATTGACAAATTCACACATCCCAAGTAAGTAAAGCTCTTGAAATATTTCTTCCCCATTGTCAGATGATAATATGTGTTATCTAGAAAAATGTATAAAAACATGCTTGGTTATTACAGTGGCTGTACATTTACATTTTCATAGCTCCAAAATGTTTTCTACAGCACTGTTTTCAAAAATGGGTTTTATTTTATAAAAACTTTATTTTCCTTTTAAAGTTTTGTATGAATGTATGAATTTATGCTAAGGAGGGATAATGCTGGCTGAAAACCAACTTCCCACATAGATCTGCCAGTGTACCTCACCCACAACATCCCCATTCTAGTCCTAGACTGTTGAGCCATGACTGCTATTTGTTTGTTTCTTCCCTCCTTCCTTCCTTGTGGTCTGGTCCACACATGTATCCTGAACGTGCATGACAAGAATAAATTGGGTAATATACGAATATTGTTTATATTTAGTGTGTGGGAGGAGGGAGATTAGATTTTGCTCTCTTTTCTATTAGCCAGCCATGTAACTGGAACAATTCACACTTCCAGGCATCAGAATTCCTTCCTGTTAGAATAGGAGCATAGAAATTATCATACTGGAAAAAAAGAGTGGTCCATCTAATATAGTCTGTTATCTCTAACAGTGACAAATGCCCGATGTTGCGGATAAAACTATTTTTGAAATCATCCTTCACACAGTTTAAACTACCTTATGCCCTTTCAAGGAGGGTAAGAGGTAAAATTTTATTAGCTGAAACCATTTTAAAAATTGGGTTTTAAAAATGATTTATTTTCGGTCTTCTTTTGTTCTTGTAGGTTGGTGGGGCTGTGAATCTAATTGTGCAATATTATCTCCAGTGTGAAGGGAAATTTCTGACCTAAACCTAGCTGATAATCAGTTTATGCCTTGCATCCTGCAGGCTTTTCCTACCACAATCAGACATTTGACCCCATTGTTCTCTTGAATTTGTTGTACATTGTATGCTGGATGGATCAATTATTTTTCTGGCCTGGTAATTATCGTGGTTCAACAGGTGAATAAGTTTTGGTTGGTTGTTGGCATTTTCCTTAAAGTGGGCTTGGCGTTGTATGAAACAGAATTTCATTTATGCAAAGAAACGGACGTGTCACCTGAATTTATGGAGTCATCTAAAATCTCTGCATTTCTAGTCCCTAAGCGTTCCTAACATTTAAGTGATGTCTCCTGCTGTGAACAGGATTTTCAATTAATACCTCCAGACTGAAAGTCAAATATCCAGCAGAACAATATAGTCTATGATCAGATAATGAGTGCACCTCACCATTATTAACTATGGAGACTGTGAAGAACAAGTTTGTTGCAGCCATGCACCCGCATTGTCAGTTATCACAAGACAATGTATAGACCTGAAAACTAGGCGCACTGATGTTGCTGAAAATACATTTTAATTGCCAGTCTTCATATCAGTGTTGATAAATAAAAGAAGCATCAGAAAGTTGTTATGTAAAAATGGGAAAGACCTGTCCAGAACTAGTCTAACTTCCTATATGCTAATTCTATGTTTTTACTCAGGTAAAATGTCTGTTCCATTGACAGTTTTGTGTTGGTTGCTATCTTCTCAGAATACTGTGATTAAAAATGTGGCATTGCCTTTGTTGCTAACCATTCTCTTTGGGCAAAATTCTGAACTCCCATCATGCAGCAGGGGGTGAGTTAAGGTCTCTACAGAGGCTGGGGGATGGAAGAGTCCTCTGTCTCCATGTTGCTCTATGGCTACTAGTGCAGCCTTGAGGCTGCAGTAGTCCCCTCACCCAGCATGTTCCCTCACTTCAGGCACCTTGGCCTAGTCGTGGCCCAGCTGTCCTTGTCTCAGGACCTCCCAGCCTATTGCCATCTAGAACCCCTCCATGCTAGGGTGTAGGAGCTTTGATGGTGAGGATCTCTGTAGCATGTAAAGGCTGCAGGTTCCTGCATAGGGTCTCCCCTCCTTCCCCCATATGTGCTGCTCCCACCTTGTCCTTTTTATTTGGATCAGAGCCTTCCACATCCTTTTTCTGCTTGTAAATTATCTGCAGCACATTTAGATTTTTATGAATGTATTTGCAATTCAAAATTACTTGATTAATAGCTTATGTGAACATATTTGTCTATTCAATGGATTGCTTGCAAAACTATTCATTGTGAATATTGTTTTCAGTATTGAGCTATGACTAGTCCCCTCAGTCATATGTTATTGTTTCTGCTAACTGATTGAATGACTACTTGCATATCCATAATGCAAGATGTCTGTGTAAATACTTCATTAATACATATTTCCACAAGTATTTGTGACATTTTCCCTTTTCTCCAACATGCTGGTGAACAAAAATGTTTTCATGCAAATGTTTTCAAAATCAAAAAGGGTTGTGAATACTTAGAATTTTATGGAACATTCCAGAGTGGACAGCAGTTGGTAAACATTTCCAGATGTTCTGCAGTACAATGGTGCTATCCACGTCCATAAATTCAGTACTTGTTGTATGAGATAACCTATCCAATATTTCTGAAATTCCATCAATAGTTAAATCAGAAAGTGGTCCTCCTTTTATGGTCAAGACTTTGCTAATTTCGCAAAAGAAATGGGTTTTCACAGAGGAAAAAAATGTTGTCCAAAAAGCAGGCAAATAGAGGAAAGATGTATGCCTCTCCTAAGTAAGCAAAATTGCTGCCATCCAAAACATTCCAGTAAGAAGAGTATATGAAATTGCTGAGACATTAATATCAGTAATGCATTCATGCAGAGATGATATTCCAGTGATGATAATGAGAATGCACATGCCTGAAATAATAAAAGAAACATCAATCAAAAATGCCTAAACTTCCAACAGAGACCACAAAGTGAAATAAAGTTGACAATATATATATATATATAATAGAAAATAAGCTGTACTGTCTCATTTTAAAACCAGAAGATATGACATGGGTGAAACAATCAGTTTAGAACAAAAAAAACCTCTCAATTTTATCCTGTATCATTATGGGTAACAATAAGGAAAGGTTGGGAGAACAATACGTAGGAATTCATACTGTTTAAAAGAGATGTCTAAAAGGGATAGCTCAGTGGTTTGAGCATTGGCCTGCTAAACCCAGGGTTGTGAGTTCAATCCTTGAGGGGCCCATTTAGGGATCTGGGGCAAAAATCGGTCTGGGGATTGGTGCTCCTTTGAGCAGGGGGTTGGACTAAATGATCTTCTGAGGTCCCTTCTAACCCTGATATTCTATGATTTTATTCTAAAACAGAAGTGACTGAATGCTGATCTTTTGAAAATGAGTTGAAGGCTATACCAGCAATGTGTTTTCTCAGACTTAAAAGTTTTAAACTAGTGTTGCTAAATAAACTGCAGAGTGTACAGTGGCTCCAATACAGTGTGGCAGTTTGGAAAGTGCACCAGCATAGCCACCTCTGGAGGATTGCATCTGAACAGGGAAGTCCTCCAGTGACATATAGCCACTGTAGCAGCTCCTAGTACAAGTGATATGTCTTGGGAGGAATGGGTATGGCCAGGACAGCCTATGATTGGTGGAACATCCTATTGGCCTGGCTGATGGCAGGGATGGATAGGTGGAGAAGAGGCTGGTGGCAGGTTGTGGGCACAGGGGCAGAAGGATCTATACCACTAGAACACACTTCCCTTCAGAACCTAGAATTGAACCCAGAAGTCAGAGTCTCTGTACTTCTCTGGTTAAAGCCACCTTTGCGTGCAATTTCCTGCCTGAGCAACACATCTCAGCCCAGCCCCTTTGCATACTCCATAATGATGCAGGACACCATGGAATCATGTGTTCTGAAAAGTTTGTTCTGTCTCCCATGGATAAATTTTTCCAGTACAGGATCCCAATTTTAAGTTTGACACACAAATTCTCCTTGTGAGATTAGTAGGAAGGTACAAAGTGTAACAGCGCTACTTTCCCCTTTAAGGGCTAGAGGCCGCAGAGCCAGCCTTCCCTAGTTACTAAGTAGACACACCTGAGCAGGGATCAATAACAAGGATCAGAGTCCAGTTCAGGTTTCAGTGTTTGGGTCAAGAGGCGAGGTCCAAATCAAGCCAAGGGCGAAGACGAGGGTTCAAGAACAGGGAGCAGGAATGGTCACGACCCTGTTACATGGAGACTAGATGGGTGAGGTAATATCTTTTATTGGACCAACTTCTGTGGTGAGAGACATGCTTTTGAGCTTACACCGAGCTCTTCTTCAGGTCCTGTTACATGAAAGAAATATATAAAACTGGAAACCAGAAATGAACTTCTCAGTGGTATTTAACAAAGTAAATTTTTAATCAGAACAATTAAAAATACCCTGAAAAGGCAGTATGGGAAAGTATAAGCAGGAAATTTTCTTTTGCTCCCTTTCACATGCAGTGTTAAAAAGACGGCAAGGGAGTAGTGAAGGAAGGTTATTCCTGTCTTTGAATGAATTTCTTGTGTACTTTGCCTTGCTCTGCTCCACGCGGCTCCCAGAAGCAGGAGCAGCCAGGGGACTCTGCACGCTGCCCTCACCCCAAGCACCGGCTCTGCAGCTCCCATTGGCCGTGGTTCCCAGCCAATGGGAGTTGCGGGGGCAGTACCTGTGGATGGGACAGTGCGCAAAGCGGTGTGGCCCCGCCTCTGGAGGGGGTACGGGCCGCTGTTTCCAGGAGCCACTTCAAGTAAGTGCCACCTAGACCCTGCACCCCTGATCGCCCTCCAAACCCTTTGATACCAGCCTGTAGCACTCTTCTGCACTCCAAACCCCTCATCCCCAGCCCCACCTCAGAGTCTGCACACCCAGCCGGAGCCCTCATCCCCCCCTGTGCACCCCAATCCCCTGCCCCAGCCGTCCCTCCATACAATTTCCATACCGAGATGTGGCCCTCAGGCCAAAAAATTTGCCCACCCCTACTATAAATACTAAAATAGGAACTACCACCATTTCAAAATGTCCTGGATATAGAATAATCAGATGGCCAGTATCTTGTCTGATCCTTTCTCCACCCCTCTTTGCCTGCCATATTAATTGATAAAGGGGGCAGATTTGTAGTGGGGTAGGGAGAAGTCAACAGATCCCATCTTCTACCACAGTCTGTCACATTGCTCCCATACCTCCTGATTAGATTGTATAAAAGCCAATCTATGGTACATCTCCTTATTTTCTCTTTTCTTGCCATACTGTGCTTCCTTTCCCCTGCCTCCTCCTCCCCCTCCCCCCCCAAAATGCAGATCAAGCAATACAAACACAAATACTTTTAGAGCTTGGTTCTTTAACAGGGATATTTTTCTGTTGTGTTTTTGTTTTGCTTTCTGCAAGAGGTGAATTACAGTGGAATAACACTGAAACCCTGTTTGCTGCTAGTATTACACAAATTAAAACACAATTAGTTCAGTCCCTGAACTCCTTGTTCTTCATCCTGAGTACATTACAGTTTGCTGAGGGATTCTCTGAGATTACCTTTAACTGCTGACCTGGCAGAGTCCCAGTTGTAGTTTCTCTGCAAAGATCACCAGAAGAGCAGAGGCGGCTTGATAAGAGCTATCAGAGGATAGAGGCCCCCTTTTAATGAGCTGTGTGCTTTAGTGCGCTGGAGCTTTTCATTTCTTTGGTCAAATAAACGGAAGACTAATATTTCTGCATTAAATTAATAATGTATATCAGGGTCTTTTGAAGACTATTGGTTGGCTTCTGGCCCTTTTCATCAACCCCAATAATCGAGCAAGCCTCTGAAGATTACACAGTGGTTTGTAAAAGCCGGCGAAGGCCCCATGTCTCCTCTCCCTTTCCTCCCACACAAAATAGCACAACTTAACTCTCTTCAGTGAAGGAGAAGCTCTCCATGTTTCGCTTTTGTCTCATAGCCCTCAAAATGACCAAAAAAATGCTAGTAATGCAGATGGTTCCTGGATCACTCATGCATTGGCATTCCACTCTTGGCATGCATACACCAAAGATCAGTGTCTTTTGGCTAGCAGTGTCCTTTCAGGTTGTGTTTGTGTCTTGGGCATTCTTACACCCCTGTGACTGAGGATGTAAAGGGCAGAGCAGGCCCAACTGCCACTCAGTACCTTCTCATCACCCATGGCTGCAAAACCGAACTCCTCAGTGTCCGCATCTTCTGTTTTCCTTATCTGTGAATAATTATCTGTGTATTAGCATTAGTTAGGTAGTTTATCATTGGCAGATACATCGACAGCCTTTTGGAAGTTGTTCTTTTTGTATTTTTTCTTCTCTGATCAGAGAAGTTGAAGTCTCCTAGCTTTAAGTATTGCCCCTCTTGTGAGGCAGCAATTCCAGTAAAGGATACAAGCACACAAGGTGATTTTTCTGGTTAGAGGAAGTACATAGCCCTGACAAATCTGATGTAACTTAGCTGGACTTACCTCCTAGTGAAGACAAGCCCTCAGTTTGTTTCGTTTTTTACATATGGGAATATCGTGGGTTTGAAATTTCAATTCTGACTCCAACAATATAGGGTATTCATTCTGCTTGCTGTAGAAAAGATTGCAAATTGGGAGGAAAGAGCAGAATGGTGGCAGAGAATAAAATCCACATGCGGAGAAATAAAGTGAAACTGGTTCACAGAGGAGACAAGATTGAAATCTTTAGACTGTGAGGGTGAGAAGAGAAATCTAATTAAGTAATAAATAACTACAAGTAGGCATTATATATGTCATATACAGGTCACCCACTTTGTGCTAACCTAGAATGTTGGGTTCTATCTCAAATTTATAGAACAGATATCTCTTTAGCTAGAAAATCACTTTTTAAAAAAAAATTAAATTGTCCTTGTGTGGGAGGGGAAGCATGGATTTAAATTACAGGGACAATATGCATGAACTTCAAATAGATTTGAGAACCCCAAAATATGTGAAGTTAGTCAAATCTCAAACTAGCGAGGCTCATCCATCTACTTCTATCAGTCCAGCGTTAAAACTCAGCCGTAAAATACTTCTCCCTGGGTTGAAACTGGATTTACTTCAAAACCATCCCCAGCAATTGGGCTAGCAGTCAAAAGACCAGAAAAGCTGAAATATGCAATATCAATTATCCACCACTTTAAAACTGTCTAAAAGCATATTTACATGATAGATCATAATAGCTATTGTAATAATCTACTGGATTAATATTCATTTTCACATTTGGTACATATAACTATAGTTCATATTTAGATGATAGACTATAGTGGCCCAGAAGGACACTCTGAGGTCCACTGGGGACATTATCCAATAAAAAAGGAAGTGTATGATAGTGTAGGTATTGTATGGATTTAAACATACAGAAATAGAAATTGTCATACCAGAATATACCAAGACACCATCTGGTCCAATATCCTGTCTATAGAATTGTCCAGTACCAGTTGCTTCAGAGGTGCATGTAAAATCACCATGCTGTTCCAGATTCTGCAGGTCTATGATTCATGGTACAATTTCATTCTGACTCCATACTGGTGTCACCTTGTGTTCTGAAGGTTGAGATTTGATAGACCTTATAATTTTAGTGCAACTGTAGATACTACTCTTATTTTTAAAATCTTACTAAGTTTATTTGCCTGGAAGATTTTCAGTGGCATGGAGTTTTTGATAGATACACTATGCAAAGTATTTTAATTAGTTTTTTAAAGTTACCATTTAGTTAGAAGTTCTTGGGTCACAGCATTACCTTGGACTTGGCAATGCTGAACTGAATCTGAGGATTACTATGTTTTGTGAGATCCTGGAGTACTTAAGTCCTCCCTAGTTTTGAAAACCCTAACTAATTTTGAACTGTCTCGCTATTCATCCCTAGTACTCAGTGCTACCTCTGATACTGTAGTTTTCTGAGTAGATCTGGGAGTAGAAGTACAGACTTGCTGTGTGGAACTTTGGACAAGTCACTTAATGTCTTTTTTTTTCCCCATCTGCAAAATGAGTATGATAATACCTTAATTAATGTTTGTAAAGTGCTTTAAATACTCACCTGTAATGGTGTTAAGTAAATGCAAAGAATTAGGTTGATAAATTAGTCTCTATATAGCCTCTATTTGGTATTTGCTTAGAAAAAAGTAATTTTTCATCACATCACTACATTAAAAGGTATAAAATGGACATCTGTTTCTTCTCTCTACATTTACTTCCAGCTTATGCTGGTTGTATATTTTTAAACTGCTTTATTTTATTTTATTTTATTTTATTTTATTTATTTTGGTGAGCTGTGTTCTTTCTATTCAGGTTTTTGGTATAAAAGTATAAATACACAATTTACATTCACCCTCAAAATTACTTAAAATGTAAAAGATGCTTTGCCATGCTTTTAGGTGTTATGCCTAATATGAATAATAGAAAGTTATGAAGATGGATCAATTGCAAATGGCTAACACAGACAGTACTGTTAACATTAACATACTGCATTAGAGATACCTAAATTTTAGAGGAGTTTTGATCTTTAGAGAAGTCTTAATCCAAATGCAAGCTTTGCAGCTCAGGCCCATCTCTGTAACATATAGCTCCTAAAGGGTGGTTAGTGCCCTGAATCCCATTAGCCATCTGGAGATGCGGGTGATCAGAACCTTACAGGACTTGGTAATCATTTTTGTAGACCAGTAACTTTAAACAAATTCATTGTTAGTATAGAATATCCACCAAATACAAAACAAACAAGTTGAAAACATTGTGATCTCTTCCAGGAATGCTGACATTTATTTGTTCTGAAATTACGAAAACATGTTTCCTTGGTCTAAATGTTAACATTTTCCAGCATAGAGATAATTAACCTTTCAGCTGTTTATTGCAGTGGATCGACTTTTTAAAAATCCTTCCTAGCCATAGAGTTTTTTTCCTTACAAAAATTAGTTCTGGAGCCATTAAAGATGAAGGGCAGAATTAATTATTTAGTGCTAGATTCATCCCTCTTCTGTGAAGTTACAGTAAGGGGTGAAGAGGGGCATAGGGACTTTCTCCCCTTCCCTCCCATATAAATAGCATTATAGAGTCTATTCCTAGCCTCAAGGCAGTCTAAGAAGTGCCTGGCTACCATGCCAGCTGGCACTTCACAGCTCCAAGGGGGCGTAGTCTGCAGGTAAGACCAGAAGCCCAGAGCTCCAGCTGGCAATTACATATACTGTAAGTTGTAATTCAGGGCAACTGCACCTGTATTTTCCTTTAGTGATTCAGCAAGGGCACACAGTCACAGGCTTCCAGTTCCCTAGCCATTGCCTTTCTTGGGTGGGAGACTTGTCTCTCTCCCTTCTGGCCGGGTATTGCCATGCTAAACAGCTTCCTGTCTTCGCTGTTTTATTCCTAGACAAAGACAGACTGCCTAAGCAGACCTGCTTGCTTTATCTTCAGAGACTAATAGCAGCGTCACTGCCCACAGTTAAGCTACCACACCATTCTTCTAAGCAAGTATATTTGATTATTAAAGTAAAAGGACTACAAAAAAAATATTAAAAATATTCTTTGCTCAGAACAAGAACACTCATGAGAAGTTTAGTCCATCATTTACACAGTTCAGAGGTCTTTGAACTGGAGTTCTCAGGAGCGGGTAATAGGTATACAATTGGTTTCTCTTCCCAGGGCGTAGCTTCAAAAGGATGAATCTGAAGTGGGTCATTTGTATTCCCCTAAATATTCCTAGGAATGCACAATACACATGCACTATCCCCAACCGTCCTGAAAAGTCCCTAATAAGAGATTGCATGAGTTCTTTCTGCTAAAGAAGCTCTATAGAATCACACAATAGTACACAAACATTTGCATTTTCAATACAATGGACCCTAAAGGTATTAAGTGTAATTCAATAAGGTTTAACTTAACTCCATAAGGATATTGTCATATCTGTCACACTGCGATAAACAGTATGCAGGAGCAAAGGACTGCTGTGCTCCTCGTGAAAGGTTTGCTTGGTAATTTACTGTGGCTCTCTGACTGGAATCATTGTGCCTTGCATGAGTAGAATGATTCTTGTGACAGAGAAGTGGCTGCAATGCCGGCTCTAGGCACCAGCAAACCAAGCACATACTTGGGGGGAGGCTCAGTTCCAGGGCAGCATTCTGGTTTTGGGGGGTTTTTTTTGCTTCAACAGTTGGTTTTTGGTTTTTTTTGCTTGGGGCAGCAAAAAACCTAGAACCGGCCCTGAGCAGCTGACACCAGTACTACCACCCCATGCCTGCCTCGCCATGCAGCTCCCATAGGGAAGGGTAGAATTTTTCTCAATATATGCTTAAGAGGAACTTGAGACCTTTGGGGTTTAAAGTAGGTGTTACTGATAAGTATCTGAGCCACTTCACAAAGCTAAATTAATATAAGACAAAGCAAGTGCATTATGCATTAAACAGGAGACTTAATTTAAGGGCAGAATGGAAGCTGTACAGAGCAGCTGATCCTGCTAACTTTAAAAAATAAAAAAGTTATGGGCAAAGATCTGAAACCGGACAGAAAAACATTTCCTCACTCCTCCCATTCTCTATGGCATGTAATGAGTTTCCGTCTTTATGGCTTTGGATATAACACTATCAAGGGGTGTTGTCTGACTGAATCTGCTTACAAAGGCTTTTACTAGTTTATCTTTTCACGAACATATTCATATCCACTATAATGCTTCTCAGACTCCCATAACGCCTACAGTTTTGTGCTGTGGGAGACAGCTCTTGTGGGAGATTCTGTAGAGCACTAGATCTCAGCCTGTGGACCACAAGGGGAGCCACTCACCTGCAACTGTCTGGAGGCTGGAGCCTGCTTCTATCCCTTGTGTCCTGTTGTAGCTTATTTGTTTAGCCACTTTTCACCAGCCCATTGCATGCTAAAAGTATCCAATTAATCACAGTACTAATTCCAGTGAAGTGCTTTGGGAACTCTTGCAAAGGTTTCTGGGATGTGTCTGAGGATTGATTGTTAAGGACTGACTTCCAGATAACATAGTGAGAAAAGGTGAAGGTCTCCAGCTGTAGCTTCTTACAAGATTCAGTGTGATTCTGGCTATCCCTTTTCTATATAACAGAGCAATATTCTGCATTTGCTTGAATAAGTGAGTCCACATGTTCTTCCATGTGGCTCATGCACTTACGGTTTCCTCTGTTCTTGTTACCCATGAAAGGTGATTACATTTCTAATGGAATATCACTGATGATATATCACACTTCAGGTGTTTTGTTTTTTTTCCCCCTAATGGAATCCTATGGTTTCCTCTTTATCTTTTTTCCTTTCTTCTGTACCATTCTTCCCACAAGTTATCATGTCTTAGCCCCCAACCTCCAACCAAAGAAGAATGATGGGACTCCTACTGAAGCCTGTTAACAGTAACTTTTTTCTAATAGTGAAAACTGTCTTTTGCTGTGTACTCTCAGAAGAGCCCTGGATTGCATAACAGAACATAGCCTGACCCAAAATGGATCTGAATACAGTGGTTTGAACGAAACCGCAGACTTTGATGGCAAGCCATTAAGAATTGTTATTTGTATGCTGTCTGTCAGAATGTTGAGAGTGGGAGGAGAGATTTGTGTCTTTCTTTCCTGATTGGTTGATTATATATTGCCTTTCCCTTCAGACAGTCTGCAAGGAAATTGGTGTCAGAGGTCTAGAGTAATTCTGCACTGTTTCTCATGCTGGATTTTTCAAATGGGGGCTGGATTCCAAAAGCTGAATGATCAAAAAAGTAAAATCTGCAAATGCAGCTGATTAGAGGGAAAGGAGGTACAGTCCTGAGTAACTTTTTCCTTTTATAAATGTTGCATTTAAAACATAAGAGCCAATATTTGCAAACATGATAAATGATTTTTGGGGGCGGAGCAACCTGACACGTTAAAGGAATCTGAGTCATAGAAGTGTGATGCTCCACTCCTGAGAAAATTAGGCCCTTTTCAGATGTCTCAACTTGAGTAGTGAAAACTGAAGGCACCAAAGATCACTCATCACTTTTGCAAATCTTGGCCAAAATTTATAAAAAGAATTCAGGGATATCTGATGATTATTATGAGAACAATAATTTACATGTGTTATTTTTACTGTATAATTTAGATGTAGGTGTTTATAGTCATGCTTTTCATCCAAAAGCACTTCAAAGTGCCTTGCAAATGCAACAAATATCTATATGCCATACAAGGATACCTGCATCAATCACTGAAACTTAGACCCTTCTGGGATGGAATATGGTAGCTGATTAACACATAGAAGGAGATGTGGAATAATATAGAAATTTCAGATAGGATTTTAGGTAGGTTATTAGCCCAAAGGCTAATTTACCAAACTAGAATTTTGCCAAAAGCTTCTGCTTTTCCAGCAGAGAGTTAAATGAGAATCTTCGTTTTATTCCAAGTTCTGCACATGACTGGCTATGTAACCTTACATAAATATTAAGCCTTTCTGTTTGTAAAATGTAGATGATGATAGTGCTGTAAATCACTTTGAAATATTCAGATGAACAGTCCTGTAATAGTAATTTTATGTGAAGCTGATATGGGATTTAATATCTATTGATAGTATTTGTATTTATAATATGATTTCAGTAGTTTGATGTAACCATATTAATTTTTTTCAGATCATTATAATCTCCCCTCTCCTGTTAATTATTTTTAAAAACAAAAGAAAAAATTGCCACAGGATGTTTCATTAATACATAAGCTCAGGACCTTGGTATTGTCTTATCTGAGGGTATGTCTACACTATGGGATTACTCCGTATTTACAGAATTCGATTTTTGGCAACCGATTGTATAAAGTTGAGTTCATGCGGCCACACTAAGCATATTAATTCAGCGGTGTGCATCCATGTACCGAGGCTAGCGTCGACTTCTGGAGCATTGCACTGTGGGTAGCTATCCCATAGCTCTCCCATAGTTCCCGCAGTCTCCCCCACCCATTGGAATTCTGGATTGAGATCCCAATGCCTGATGGGGCCAAAAATTTGTCGCGGGTGGTTATGGGTAAATGTCGTCAGTCAATCCTCCCTCCGTGAAAGCAATGGCAGACAATCATTTCGCACCCTTTTCCCTGGATTGCCCGGGCAGACGCCATAGCACAGCAACCATGGAGCCTGTTCAGCCTTTTTTCACTGTCACCGTATGTCTACTGGACGCTGCTGACAGACGCGGTACTGCAGCGCTACACAGCAGCATCCCCTTGCCTTTGCAAGTTACCAAAGACAGTTACCAGCCATACTGTACCATCTGCTGCTGTCATGGGTGTTCCTGGCCGGCCTCGGTGAGGTCGGTCGGGGGCGCCTGGACAAAAATGGGAATGACTCCCCAGGTCATTCTCTTCTTTAATTTTTTTCTAGTGGAGAGTCAGTCCTGCCTAGAATATCAAGCAAGCCTACTAAAGAACCAGAGAAGCAAACGGCCGCTCCGGGTCAGAGCCCCAGACATCCCGCAGAAATGATGAGCTGCATGCCATTCTAGGGGGTGCCCCTACAACAACCCCACCCGTTGCTTCCCTCCTTCCCCACCCCTCCTGGGCTGCCGTGGCAGTTATCCCCCCTTTTGTGTGATGAAGTAATAAAGAATGCATGAATTTGAAACATCACTGACTTTATTGCCTCTGCAAGCAGAGATCAAAGGGGGGAGAGGAGGGCGCCTGGCTTACAGCTAAGTCGAGTGAACCACCATTCTGCACTTGCTCAGCCTATAGCTGAAAATGGGAGTCTGTGATAAGCACTAGGATAGAAGCACAGGCAGGACTGAATCTCCATTTGTGTGTGGGCCTTTGGTTGACACTGGTAAAATACAAAATGTCCCAGGATATGTATGTTCGGGGACAGTTCTAAACGGCAGCTTTATTTTTTTATTTGCAGCAAAAAATATCTGATTGTGAGCTCTGGGAGCAAGGGGTAGGCTGGGGTAGGTGCGACCGCGCGGTGCTGCTGACTGGGAGAGCAGCCTGAGGCAGAAGCCTCCAGCTGGCATGATATTCCAGGCAGGACTGAATCTCCATTACACAAAACTTAAAGAAGAGAATGACCTGGAGTCGTTCCCTTTTTTGTCCAGGCGCCCCCGACCGACCTCACCAAGGCCAGCCAGGAGTACCCACAGGACAACAATGACGGTTACCAGTCATACTGCACCGTCTGCCATCCGCAAGGCAAGGCAGGGGGATGCTGCTGTGTAGCGCTTCAGCACCGCGTCTGCCAGCAGCATCCAGTAGACATACGGTGACAGTGAAAAAAGGCGAGAAACTATTTTTTACCTTTGCTTTCATGGGGGGTAGGGGAGTGGCTGACGACATATACACTGAACCACCCACGACAATGTTTTTGACCCTTCAGTCATTGGGAGCTCAACCGAGAATTCAAATGGTTTTCAAAGAGTGCGGGAACTGTGGGATAGCTACAGTCGTCAGTCACCCCTCCCTCCGTGAGCGTCCATTTGATTCTTTGGCTTTCTGGTACGCTTGTCTCAGCTCCTTAAGTTTCACGCAGCACTGTGTTGAGTCCCTGTTGTGGCCTCTGTCCATCATGGCCTTGGAGATTTTTTCAAATGTTTTGGCATTTCGTCTTTTGGAACAGAGTTCTGATAGAACAGATTCATCTCCCCACACAGAGATCAGATTCAGTATTTCCTGTTAGGTCCATGCTGGAGCTCTTTTTTGATTCTGGGACTGCGTGGTCACCTGTGCTGATCAGTGCTCCACGCTGGGCAATCAGGAAATGAAATTCAAAAGTTCACGGGGCTTTTCCTGTCTACCTGGCCAGTGCATCCGAGTTCAGATTGCTGTCCAGAGTGGTCACAATGGTGCACCGTGGGATAGCTCCCAGAGGCCAATACCGTCGAATTGAGCAAATCTCCTGAGCAATTCAGCCCCACTCAGAAGCGGCAGTTTTGTAATGCAAAGCATTGGGTAGTTGGGGGGGCTAGTTGGGCTTTCCAGGGCTTCTGGAAACCTCAGGTTAAAATTCTATCACAAAGCTGAAGAATTGGTTTGGGATAATTTTCTTGTCTCACGCTATCAATGTGGGCTTTTATACAGCATCCATCACAGTTGTAAGTTGGATTGGAGTTCATACATATCCATCCCATCCCAGATACTGCTAATTGATGCCTCTCAGAGATGGTATATTTTGGGGCTCATAAATAACTTCTCACAAACATAATTTGCCATAACAAAATACATTATCAATATTCTTGTGTTGCATTCAACATATAAACATTTCTACTTTCATCTCATCTATTTTATCTTATCTCTAATACTCAATTCATTATCATATAACAGTTTGAAGTACTTACAGATCCAAACTAGATATACCTTACTATTGTTTTATTATTGTTTGTTTGTTTTGTTTTTGTTGGGGTTCTAATTACAAGATATATCAGTTTTAACATATACAGTGAAATCAGATGTACTTAACTAGTTAATTCTATTAGTTGAGAGGATGCTGATATATATACACAGTATAGCTGTTTATTATTACTGTATTAATATTTATTTATTATTATACATAAAAAGAAGCACATTTAGGAAAGAAGTGTAACGAGAATAAGGTTGAATGCTCAGACTGTATATGAAAACAAACAAAAGTGAGTACAGCCAAATCAGTAAAGTTGTTCCAAGTTTGAAGGGTATGTGCTAAAAGCCATCCAGTAGTCTCTGCTGATCAGAGGATCAAATGGATGAACTGTTATTAAACAATTCAGAAGAAACATATGTTTGATGACCCAACTGTATTTGCATAGTTTACTTCCAGCAGAGTGCAGTAGCATTTTAGGAATATGCTGGAACTTCCTGATTCAACAAATTTAAGAACTACCTTGTTGAAGCACAGTCATAGAGAGAAATTATCAGGTGAGCTAAGATGCTGTGCCATTTAAGCTGTGCCCGAGAGATTTGAATTAAAAAATAAAAGCACACATTACCTGTCACTCTTGTTGAGCCACCATTCTAGCATATTCATTTGTCTCAACAGTTTCCTCCAATTCTCAACATATCCATGATTTTTCATAACATTTGAAGTTGATCATCACCAGTTGGGCTTCTTCCTATTAATAAAGAATTGGGAACTTCCACCCTGGATTAAGTGCGGTATTTAATATCTTTGTTGTTGTTAACTTCCTTTGGACAAAAGAATAAAGAAATTTCAGTCTGATTTATTCTCCTGCTATAACCTTCTACAAGATGTTAGATTGTCAGATTTCTTATTCAGCACCCGTGCCACTTTTCCCCACACACGCTCCTGTAGGTCTGTATTAAACTAATCAGTGCCAGCACCTGAAAGGGTCCTATATCCTGACAGGAGAACTTTGAGCAAATGTGAGAAATGAGATTCTCTTCCAATCATTTCTTTCTTTAGACAAACAGGTTGTGACCTGATTCTCCACTGCTTTCCCCCAGTCTTAGCCCTGGTCTACACTACGAGTTTAGGTCGAATTTAGCAGCGTTACATCGATTTAACCCTGCACCCGTCCACACAACAAAGCCGTTTTTTCGACTTAAAGGGCTCTTAAAATTGATTTCTGTACTCCTCCCCCAACGAGGGGATTAGCGCTGAAATCGACCTTGCTGGGTCGAATTTGGCATAGTGTGGGGTAGTGTGGTCGCAATTTGACGGAATTGGCCTCCGGGAGCTATCCCAGAGTGCTCCATTGTGACCGCTCTGGACAGCGCTCTTAACTCAGATGCACTGGCCAGGTAGACAGGGAAAGACCTGCAAACTTTTGTTTCTCATTTCCTGTTTGGCCAGCATGGCAATCTGCAGGTGAGTGCAGATTTCATTAGCAGAGGTGACCATGATGGAGTCCCAGAATCGTAAAAGAGCTCCAGCATGGACTGAACGGGAGGTACGGGATCTGATCGCTGTATGGGGTGATGAATCCATGCTATCAGAACTCTGTTCCAAAAGATGAATTGCCCAAACATTTGAAAAAATCTCCAAGGGCATGAAGGACAGAGGCTATAACAGGGACCCGCAGCAGTGCCGAGGGAGGGTCGACTGACGACATAGCTTACAGGGTTGGCTTACAGGGAATTAAAATCAACAAAGGGGGTGGGTTTGCATCAAAGAGAAACACACACAACTGTCACACAGAATGGCCCCCTCAAGGATTGAACTCAAAACCCTGGGTTTAGCAGGCCAATGCTCAAAACAATGAGCTATCCCTCCCCGCACTATTCCAGGCAGGATTGAATCGCCATTAAACTTTTCAAAGTGCCCCTGACAGACCTCACTGAAATGATTGTCGGCCGTTGATTTCACGGAGGGAGGAAGGAGGGAGCAAATGAATACAAATGAATACAAAACAAATCTGGTCTCTTTCTTGTTTTGATCCACTCCATCTCTTTTATACATCTTAGGCTGGCAGCAGACGGTGCAGTATGACTGCTAGCCATCGTCGTCTCCTGGCTGCTCGCCAGAAGATGATGCAGTACAAATGCTAGCCATCGTCGTCTCCTAGCTGCTTGCCAGAAGACAGTGCAGTACGACTGCAGGCAGGACTGAATCTTCAGGAGATGAAACTTAAAAAGAGAATGACCTGGAGTCACTCCCATTTATGTCCAGGCGCCCCTGACAGACCTCACCGAGGTCTGCCAGGAGCACCCATGTCTGCCCAGGCGCCCCTGACAGACATCACCGAGGTCTGCCAGGAGCACCCATGTCTGCCCAGGCACCCCTGACTGACCTCACTGAGGTCGGTTAAAAGAGCACCCAGGAGACGACGACGATGGCTACCAATCTTAATGCACCATCTGCTGCCAAAAGGCAATGAGCTGCTGCTGTGTAGCAATGCAGCACCATGTTTGCCAGCACCCAGGAGACGTACGGTGACGCTGAGCTGAGCGGGCTCCAAGATTGCCGTGGTATGGCGTCTGCACGGGTAACCCAGGAAAAAAGGCTCAAAACGATCCTCTGCCATAGCTTTCACGGAGGGGGGGCCTGACGACATGTACCCAGAACCACCTGCGACACTGTTTTTGACCCATCAGGCATTGGGATCTCAACCCAGAATTCCAATGGGCGGCGGAGACTGCGGGAACTGTGGGATAGCTACCCACAGTGCAATGCTCTGGAAGTTGACACTAGCCTCAGTACTGTGGACGCACTCCGCCGAGTTAATGGTTTTAAGTGGGGACACACACAATTGACTGTATAAAATTGATTTATAAAAAAATCAACTTCTATAAATTCGACCTAATTTTGTAGTGTAGACATACCATTACACTGGTGTAACTCCTACAGACATACATGGCGTAAAGCTGGATAACAGCGGTGGCTCGGGCCCTCACTCTTTACCATCTTTCCTGTTGATGGACATTTTCATCTAGTCATATTGACATTCAGATCCTTGTTTTCCACTTCCCCTCAAATCCATTATGACAACACAACTGTAGGAGCAACTCTCTTAAAGAAGTTAGATCTCCCTTCACTTCACCTGCGTTGTTGAGAAAGCTTTCAGGATGCTTTGTCCTTAGCAATTCCAGACAATGACATAACAATCTCTCCATACGTCTCTGGGCACAATTCCAAAATTACGGACTGTGTAGCCATGCAGTATCTTTCCAGCACCTTTGTGGATATTGCATATCAAAATGTTCAGCTTTGTATTTGTGATGATGAGATATGAAATAATTATAACTTTTCTTTGTGCTGTTGTGTGCTTGTATTATTGATCTGTCCAAAGCATTTCATAAGTGTTGTAGGAAAAGTGATACACAAAATAAAGTTGTGTTTTACTTACTGATACTACCATGTTAGTTAAATTAAGGTGTTATGACAGTGATTGTAGTTGTTTAAAGGCCCATCCTGCATTCGGTGGCGACCAAACCTGTTGATTTCAGTGGACTTTGTGTGTAGGAAATGCAGGATCAAGCACCAAGAACTTCATCCAAAGGCCGTTGAAATCAGTAGGAATCTTTCCATGACTTCAATAAGTTTTGGATTATATCCTAAATATTTTCTTTCCTCCTAAAACCTAATCTGTCTGCACTAATTCAGTCATTTCTCTTCTGGCATCCTGGCCTTCCTTGCTACCACACTCAGAAATATAATAGTCATAAAAATACACTTGTTAGTCAAGAGGGACACACTGTTATTTGCTCAGTAGTATGAAGTAGTAGTAATTATGAATAATTGTATTACAGTAGCTTCTGATCTCAGCCATTAGGTTTTACACATAATGATGAACTACAAATGAAATGTAGGTACTGCAGTATGTATCTGCCCTTTACTTAGCCACCAATTCCATTCTTTTCATGCCTTGTGAAAGTAGCTTCTTCAGTATGAAAGCCTAAGGGTATGTCTACACTACTGGATTATTTCGAATTTACAGAATTCGATTTTGGGCAACCGATTGTATAAAGTCGAGTGCATGCGGCCACACTAAGCACATTAATTCGGAACCCATGTACCGAGGCTAGCGTCGATTTCCGGAGCGTTGCACTGTGGGTAGCTATCCCATAGCTCTCCCATAGTTCCCGCGGTCTCCCCCACCCATTGGAATTCTGGGTTGAGATCCCAATTCCTGATGGGGCAAAAAACATTGTCATTGGTGGTTCTGGGTACAGCCTCACCCCTCCCTCCGTGAAAGCAGCGGCAGACAACCATTTTGCGCCTTTTTTTCTGGGTGAACTGTGCAGACACCATACCATAGCATGGAGCCCGCTCAGCTCAAGACAGCAGTCATGAACATTGTAAACACCTCGTGCATTATCGTGCAGTTTATGCTGAACCAGAATCTGGAAAACCAGGTGAGGAGGAGGCTGCGACTGCAGCGCGGCAACGAGAGTGATGAGGACATGGACACGGACACAGAATTCTCTCAAACCGCGGGCCCCGGCGCTTTGGAGATCATGATGTTAATGGGGCAGGTTATAGCCGTGGAACGCTGATCTTGGGCCCGGGAAACAAGCACAGATGGGTGGGATCGCATAGTGTTCCGAGTGTGGGACGATTCCCAATGACTGCAAAACTTTCGCATGCATAAGGGCACTTTCATGGAACTTTGTGACTTGCTTTCCCCTGCCCTGAAGCGCCAGAATACCAAGATGAGAGCAGCCCTCACAGTTGAGAAGCAAGTGGCGATAGCCCTGTGGAAGCTTGCAACGCCAGACAGCTACCGGTCAGTCGGGAATCAATTTGGAGTGGGCAAATCTACTGTGGGGGCTGCTGTGATGCAAGTAGCCAAAGCAATCACTGAGCTGCTGCTACCAAAGGTAGTGACTCTGGGAAATGTGCAGGTCATAGTGGATGGCTTTGCTGCAATGGGATTCCCTAACTTTGGTGGGGCGATAGAAGGAACCCATATCCCTATCTTGGCACCGGAGCACCAGGGCAGCCAGTACATAAACTGCAAGGGGTACTTTTCAATGGTGCTGCAAGCACTGGTGGATCACAAGGGATGTTTCACCAACATCAACGTGGGTTGGCTGGGAAGGGATCATGACGCTAGCATCTTCAGGAACACTACTCTGTTTAAACAGCTGCAGCAAGGGATTTACTTCCCAGACCAGAAAATAACCATTGGGGATGTTAAAATGCCTATAGTTATCCTTGGGGACCCAGCCTACCCCTTAATGCCATGGCTCATGAAGCCATACACAGGCAGCCTGGACAGTAGTCAGGAGCTGTTCAACTACAGGCTGAGCAAGTGCAGAATGGTGGTAGAATGTGCATTTGGACGTTTAAAGGGTCGCTGGCGCACGTTACTGACTCGCTCAGACCTCAGCCAAACCAGTATTGGCATAGAAAGTACGCTTATTAAGTTTGCAGATGATACCAGACTGGGAGGGATTGTAACTGCTTTGGAGGACAGGGTCATAATTCAAAATGATCTGGACAAATTGGAGAAATGGTCTGAGGTAAACAGGATGAAGTTTAACAAAGACAAATGCAAAGTGCTCCACTTAGGAAGGAAAAATCAGTTTCACACATACAGAATGGGAAGAGACTGTCTAGGAAGGAGTATGGCAGAAAGGGATCTAGGGGTTATAGTGGACCACAAGCTAAATATGAGTCAACAGTGTGATGCTGTTGCAAAAAAAGCAAACATGATTCTGAGATGTATTAACAGGTGTGTTGTGAGCAAGACACGAGAAGTCATTCTTCCGCTCTACTCTGCTCTGGTTAGGCCTCAACTGGAGTATTGTGTCCAGTTCTGGGCACCGCATTTCAAGAAAGATGTGGAGAAACTGGAGAGGGTCCAGAGAAGAGCAACAAGAATGATTAAAGGTCTTGAGAAAATGACCCATGAAGGAAGGCTGGAAGAATTGGGTTTGTTTAGTTTGGAAAAGAGAAGACTGAGAGGGGACAAGATAGCAGTTTTCAGGTATAACGAGGAGGGAGAAAACTTGTTCACCTTAGCCTCTAAGGATAGAACAAGAAGCAATGGGCTTAAACTGCAGCAAAGGAGGTTTAGGTTGGACATTAGGAAAAACTTCCTAACTGTCAGGGTGGTTAAACACTGGAATAAATTGCCTAGGGAGGTTGTGGAATCTCCATTTCTGGAGATATTTAAGAGTAGGTTAGATAAATGTCTATCAGGGATGGTCTAGACAGTATTTGGTCCTGCCATGAGGGCAAGGGACTGGACTCGATGACCTCTCGAGGTCCCTTCCAGTCCTAGAATCTGTGAATATTCCCATTGTTATTGCTGCTTGCTGTGTGCTCCACAATCTCTGTGAGAGAGACCTTTATGGAGGGGTGGGAGGCTGAGGCAAATCACCTGGCCGCTGATTACGTGCAGCCAGACACCAGGGTGATTAGAAGAGCACACCAGGAAGCGCTGCGCATCAGAGAAGCTTTAAAAACCAGTTTCATGACTGGCCAGGCTACGGTGTGAAAGTTCTGTTTGTTTCTCCTTGATGAAAACCCGCCCCCTTGATTGACTCATTCCCTGTAAGCAACCCACCCTCCCCCTTCGATCAGAGCTTGCCTTCAAAGGAAATAAAGTCACTATCGTTTAAAAATCATGTATTCTTTATTAATTTATTATAAAAAGAGGGAGAGAGCTGACAAGGTAGCTCGGGTGGGGTTTGGGAGGAGGATAGGAGGGAAGGAAAAGGCCACTAAAAAAGTTCAAAATAATGACAGCCATTTGGTTGGGCTGTCCACTGGGGTGGAGAGGGAGGGTGCACGGAGCCTCCCCCCCACCCCCCGCATTCTTACAAGTCTGGGTGAGGAGGCTATGGAACATGGTGAGGGGGGAGAGTGGTTATACAGGGGCTGCAGTGGCACTCTGTGACCCTTCTGCTATTCCTGAAGCTCCACCAGATGCCAGAGCATGTCCATTTGCTCACGCAGCAGCCCCAGCGTTGCATCCTGCCTCCTCTGATCTTCCTGCCGCCACCTCTCATCTCGAGCGTCTCTCCTCTCCTCACGTTGGTCCCTCATGTCCTCACGTTGGTCACTCATGTCCTCACGTCCCTCCTGGCCTCACGTTCACTGGCATCTTTCCTGTACTTTGATACCGCGTCCTTCCACTCATTCAGATGAGCTCTTTAATTGCGGGTCAGTTTCATGATTTCAGAGAACATTTCGTCTCGCGTCCTTTTTTTCTGCTGCCTTATCTGAGATAGCCTTCAGGATGGAGGAGGTAGGCTTGAAAAATTTGCAGCTGCAGGAGGGAGGGAAAAAAGGGAGAGAAGTATTTAAAAAGATACATTTTACAGAACAATGCTTATACTCTTTCACGGTGAACAACACTATTCACATTACATAGCACATGTGATTTCAGTACAAGGTCGCATTTTGCATCTTAATATTGAGTGCCTGCAGCTTTGATGTTAGAAATCACAGATGCAGGTCCGGGCAACAGAATTCGGCTTGCATGTGACCATGGTAAGCCATTGTCTTTCGGCTTCTGCAGCCTTCAGAAAAGCAGCGCCCTCCTTTCCCACATACCAAGCAGAGCCCGTTGAGTCTGCGGTTTTCCTGTTAACGTGCAGCAGCAGAAACCAAACTAACCCACCCCCCCATCCAATTCTCTGGGATGGTCGCTTTATCCCTCCCCCCACTGCGTGGCTGGTATCAGGGAAGATCCCTGCTAGCCAAACGCGAAAAGCTCAGCGTCAATTCTCCCCCCCCCCCCCCCCCCCCGCTTGGCTAACTGCAGGGAAGGATTTCTTTTCAGCCACAGGCAAACAGACCAGTAGGAACGGCCACCTCTGTCCCCATAATTAAATTCCCGTATTTCAGCCAGGTTACCATGAGCGATATCACTCTCCTGAGGATAACACAGTGAGATAAAGAACGGATGTTGCTTGAATGCCAGCAAACACCAGGACCATATGCTGCCAGATTTTGTCATGCAATGATACCAGATTACTTGCTACTAGCATGGCATGGTCAAGTGTCCTACCATGGAGGACAGAATAAGGCTGCACTGCCCAGAAACCTTCTGGAAAGGCTTTTGGAGTACCTCCAGGAGAGCTTCATGGAGATGTCCCTGGAGGATTTCTGCTCCATCCCCAGACATGTTAACAGACTTTTCCAGTAGCTGTACTGGCCGCGATTGCATCCCAAGTCCTCAGGGCAAATTAATCATTAAAAAAAGCTTGCTTTTAAATCATGTTTTATATTTACAAAGGTACACTCACCAGAGGTCCCTTCCATGGCTTCATGGTCTGGGATAATGCCTTGGGAGGGTTGGGAGGTTACTTCAGTCAGGCTGAGAAAAAGATCCTGGCTGTTGGGGAGAACAGAGTGCTGTGTGCTCTCCACAAGCTCGTCGTCCTCCTCCTCCTCCTCATCTTCCCCGTCTGCAGAATCCTCAGGCATGGCTGAGATTACCCCCTCCTTGGAATCCACGGTCAGAGGTGGGGTAGTGGTGGCAGCCACCCCCCAGAATTGCGTGCAGCTCAGTGTAGAAACGGCATGTCTGCGGCTCTGCCCCGAAACTTCCGTTTGCTTCTTCGGTTTTCTGGTAGGCTTGTC
Organism: Malaclemys terrapin pileata; assembly: GCF_027887155.1. NCBI lineage: Eukaryota > Metazoa > Chordata > Testudines > Emydidae > Malaclemys > Malaclemys terrapin. The sequence continues at coordinate 116,653,084 of NC_071506.1, read as the reverse complement.
TGAACTCCTTAACTTTCACGCGGCACTGTAGTGAGTCCCTATTGTGGCCTCTCTTCATCATGCCCTTGGAGATTTTTTCAAATATTTTGGCATTTCGTCTTTTGGAATGTAGTTCTGCTAGCACGGAATCCTCTCCCCATATAGCGATCAGATCCAGTACCTCCCGTACGGTCCATGCTGGTGCTCTTTTTCGATTCTCGGACTGCATGGTTACCTGTGCTCATGAGCTCTCAGTGGTCACCTGTGCTCTGCACGCCGGGCAAACAGGAAATGAAATTCAAAAGTTCGCGGGGCTTTTCCTGTCTACCTGCCCAGTGCATCCGAGTTCAGATTGCTGTCCAGAGCGGTCACAATGGTGCACTGTGGGATAGTTCCCGGAGGCCAATACCGTCGAATTGCGGCTGCACTAACCCTAACTCGAAATGGCAATGTCGATTTCGCCGCTACTCCCCTCATCGGGGAGGAGTACAGAAATCGATTTTAAGAGCCCTTTATGTCGAAGTAAATGGCTTCGTTGTGTGGATGGGTATAGGGTTAATTCGATTTAACGCTGCTAAATTGGAACTAAACTCATAGTGTAGACCAGGGCTAAGAGTCCAAATTTCTATGGCCTCACAGAAATGAAAGGCAGATTCATTATCATTTTTTTGCACTTAAGACATAGTGCTTCACTATGCCGATTGTCTGATCAAGTATATGAAATGCCACATTAGGCTTTCTAGATTTACCCTCAGATATGGCAATTCATCTAGTGTTTATTATGATTTTATATCCAGCAGTATACTGCAGAATACAATATTTTGGAAGGGGTGAAGCATCGTTGTAGGCTTTGGTCCTGCCAAACTAGACTTGCATGTTTATTGCCTTTATACTAAGTTTTTGTAAGCTCTCTTTTTGTATGTCTAATAGAGTTCTTGCCTGGTGTTACTTGGAGTGTTATTTGCAAGTCACTGGCTGCTTTAGGCATTGGTATGGTTGGCAGCATTTTCCTCTTCAGAAACTCTAATGCCCTCCTTTCGAACTCTGCTGTCTTCAGAAAATCTTGTTCTCAAAAAGAGTAAATTTGCAGATTTGTAATGCAGTGCGCTCCATAAGGTTGACCATACATAGCAGCACTAGGACATGAAAAACATGCATTGTTCTTGCTTTTGTTATTGCCTGCAGTATTTTCCTGGATGCTCAAAAATTAACAAGATTAAAATGTTTATGTGTATTAAAAGATGAAATGGGAGAATGAAAAATAAACACCCAAAAAATCCCAAAGAGATCAAGGAGTTTGGGATAGAGCATTAGGAAGATTGGAAGTGAAATGACAGTGAGTTTGTCACAGTGGCTGTAAAATTTGGGGTTTTTTGGTCTAATCTAGGTTGCTCAGAAAACCCAGCACATTCCTTTCAGCGTAATAGTGAACCTAACCCTGACATTTGTTATCCTTAGACATAAGTGCTGGCTGAAAATCTGTAACAGAAACATAGGAATTGCTATATCAGTCAGATTAGTGGTCCATCTACTCCAGTGTCATGTATCCAACATTGGCTAATACTTGATGCTTCGGAGGAAGGTGTAAGAAACTCCATAATGGACAATTATGAAATAATCTACCTGTAGGAGAATTTCTTCCTAATCCCCATCAGTTAGTAATTGATTTATGTCCTGAATCACGAGGGTTTATTCCATACATACTTTTTGAAATCTGATGTAACTGTGTGGATGTTCTCATTATCCATATCTAATCATGTTTGAATCTTCCTAAGCTCTTGGCATCGACGATGTTTTGTGGCAATGAGTCCCACCGGTTATTTATCTGTTGTGTAAAAATGTGTTTCCTTTTTATTGGTTCTTTCCATTTCATTGCATTTTGCTTTATGTTATGAGAGTGTGAGCTCTCAACTTATTTTCTCTGTACCATTCATTATTTACATAACTCTATCATGCCCCCTTCTTATTTATCTCCTTTCTAAACCAAATAAACCTAATCTCATCAATCTCTCCTCAGGCAGAAAGTCTTTTCATGACTAATATTTTTGTTGCCCTTCTCGGGACCCCTTGTTTTCTGTTACATTTTTAGATGTGGTGACCAGAACTAAACTCTGTATTCAGGATGAGGACATACCATTGATTTTTATACAGGCATTAAAATATTTTCAGTGTTATTTTCTATCCTATTCTTAGAGAACATCCTAACATTTTGTTTGGGGTTGGTTTGTTGGTTTTTTTGGATCACTTCCATATTTAGCAGATTTGTTTTCATTGTCCTGTTCATGATGTCCAGGTCTCTTTTTCCTGCACACTTTTCATCTGCAAATTTTGCCACCTCACTGTTTACTCCATATTCCAAATCACTAGTGGAACTGGTGGCAATTCTTGTCTTTACATTGTGTAACATTTTCCATTATAAATTCTAGTGATCTTTTTGAGAAGGTCTGACACCTCTACCATTTGCAGCAGGCCTTTGAAGTTCAGCACGGGAAAGACCTTAGGTTAGAGAAGTGCCTTTGTTGCCTGTCCTCTGGTTTTCCATTCAGATTTTGCTGAGATTATATAAACTGTTAAATTTCCATTTTCCTTTTCACTTGCATTCCTCAGGAAAATTTTGGGAGCATGAACATTCTAAGGCCAGTCCAGTGCCACAACACCAGCAGACGACAATGACATTTCACTGGGAACACACCTAGGAGCTGCCATAGCAGATGTAGTAGAGGCTTTGGGGAGAGAAAGCCAGGCTTTCTCCCAACCCATCCCCTGGACCCAGCACATGGCCCTAGGACCCCCATATTTGTGATGATAACTTTCTTCTGCTATCAGTTAGGTCATGTATTACAAGCAGTAGAGGCATGTGGTGAAGGGTTAGGGTTCAAATCCTGCTGATGATGCATGAGCAGAGGTCATTACAGTTGTACATAACCAAATTGTTTTTTACCTTTTTCTGTAAAACAAGGAAACAAATAATGAGGAAATGATATGCAAAAATCTGCTTGTGCAATCTTAATTCGGCCCCTTGGGCATACGTGTTGTGATAGTTTTAAATGACATGAGCCCCAGGAAATTACAGGCCCCCGCCCCTGCTGAGGACAGATGCACTAGGGCAGTGGTTTTCAAACTTTTTTTCTGGTGACCCAGTTATAGAAAATTGTTGATGCCTATGACCCAACAGAGCTGGGGATCAGAGGTTTGGGGTGCAGGGGTGAGGGCTGTGGGGTGGGACCAGGAATTAGGGGTTGAGTGTGGGAGGGGGCTCAGGGCTGGGGCGCGGGAGGGGGTCAGCTCTGGGCTGGGGGTGCAGGCTCTGGGGTGGGGCCAGGGATGAGGGGTTTGGGGTGCAAGAAGAGGCTCTGGGTTTGGGGGGGCTCAGGGCTGGGGCACAGGGTTGGGGCGCGGGCTTACCTCGGGCAGCTCCAGGTCAGCGGCACAGCAGGGGTGCTAAGGCAGGCTTCCTGCCTGTCCTGGCACCGCAGACCGCGCTGCGCCCTGGAAGCGGCCAGCAGCAGGTCCACCTCCAAGGCGGAGGCAGGCAAGCAGCTCCGTACGGCTCTCACCCGCAGGCACTGTCCGTCCCTCCCAGCTCCCATTGGCTGGTTCCCAGATAGGATTGCACAGCCGGTGCTCAGGGCGGAGGCAGCGCGTGGATCCCCATGGCCCCCCTGCCTAGGAGCAGGACCTGGGAGCAGCACGGTGTTGGAACAGGTAGGGACTAGCCTGCCTTAGCCAGACAGCACCGCCGATGGGACTTTTAAAGGCCCAGTTGGCAGTGCTGACCAGAGCCACCACGACCCAGTGCCTTCCATTCCGCAACCCGCAGTTTGAAAACCACTGCACTAGGGGATAGAAGTAAGGTTGCAAGTGTAAAATGGCATTTCCTACCTTTTGTGTGTTTAACTTTGCTAGGGTTACCATATTTTGTGCCTCCAAATGGAGGACACTCCCAGGGACCCCGGCCCCGCCCCCAGCCCCGCCCCCGCCCCAACTCCGCCCCCTCCCAAAGTCTCCGCCCCCTCCCCTGCTTCCCGCGAACATTTGAGTCGCGGGAAGCCTGTAGCAGGTAAGGGGCGGTGTGGGGGGAGGAGGCGCGGCCCAGGCTGGCCCCCCGGCGGCTCCAGCCTGGGTCGGCTCGGGCCCTGGGGTGCCGGCCCCGGCCCACCACCCCTGGCCCGCCCAGCACTGCCGGCCCCCCGGACCCCCCGGCTCGCGGCCCCGCGGCCCCCCCGGCTCGCAGCCCAGCGGCCCCCCCAGCCCAGCGGACCCCGCGGCCCCTCCGGCTCGCGGCCCCGCGGACCCCTCTGGCTCGCGGCCCCGCGGCCCAGCGGACCCCCCGGCTCCTGGCCCAGCGGACCCCCCGGCCCGCAGCCCAGCGGCCCCCCCGGCCCAGCGGACCCCGCGGCCCCTCCGGCTCGCGGCCCAGCGGACCCCCCCGGCTCCTGGCCCCGCGGCCCAGCGGACCCCCCCGGCTCGCGGCCCAGCGGACCCACCGGCCCAGCAGACCCCGCGGACCCCCCGGCTCGTGGACCTCCCGGCCCAGCGGACCCCGCGGCCCAGCGGACCCCCCCGGCTCGCGGCCCAGCGGACCCCGCGGACCCCCCGGCTCGCGGACCTCCCGGCCCAGCGGACCCCGCGGCCCAGCGGACCCCCCGGCTCCCAGCCCAGCGGACGCCCCGGCTCGCAGCCCCGCAGACCCCCCGGCCCCGCGGCCCCCCCGGTCTCCTCGGCTCCCGGACCGGCACCGCGCCCCTGGCTCCCCGCCCGGCCCCCGCACCCACCCCGGACCGGCACTGCGACCCCGGCCCGGCACCGCGCGCCCGGCCGGGCTCGGCACCATACCCCCGGCCCCGCGGCCCCGGCCAAAGAGCCCTCCTGATTTTCCCGGACATGCCCGGCTTTTGGGGATTTCCCCCCGGACGGGGATTTGAGCCCCCAAAAGCCGGACATGTCCGGGAAAATCCGGACGTATGGTAACCCTAACTTTGCAACCTAAATGTTCTTTCAATGTCAATTAAAAAAAAAAGTATTAATCAATATATTAAGCAATTCCAGTTCTGGTACTGATCCTTTGGGTACCTATGGCCATGTTGAAAACTGACCTCTTATTCTCTGAAGTCTTTTAACCAGTTTCTAACTCACTACAATAGTTTATTTAGATTACAAAAACATTCGAAATCTGTTGCTGGCCATGCAAATTCCTGGAATCACTGGTAGATGCATATTTAGGAGGATTTAAAAAAAAAAAAAAGAGCCACACTTCCCCCCTGGAAAGCCCTCTTGTCTTTTTTTTTTAAGTCTTGGCTTCAGCTTCGTCTCCCGTCTAGCCCCTCATCCCTTTCTTGGTTTTCATTTTCAATTATTTTTGTTTATGTTGAGCTGCTGCCTGCTCAGCTGCAGCAGAGCTTGGTCTTGGCAGCCAGCCTTGTGTTTTACAATTCTACAGCTTCTGCTGCTTAGAGCACGTTGAAAACTGCTTTGAAATAAATCCATGTTGGACTGAAAGCAGCATCTTTGTTGTTACCCCCTCAGAATAATTTGGTGCGATAATTGAGATTCGTAGTTGAAGGAAATAAACATGATTTCTGATATATAGACAGACAGAGAGACACCGTTCAGAGATGTATAAACATGCATGCACAGCTTTGCTCCTCTGGACTATAAAGAGTTTTTGAAACATGCCTGGGGGTGGAGGAGCACTGGATAAAGTGCATAGGAGCTGCACAGCAGCAGCGGCAGGAGCCAGACTTCCTCCCAGAGCTCCCAGGAAGCAGAGCACAGTAATAGCTCTGCCCTTGACATGGGTATGGTGTGTTCGCTCTCCCAGTGTGCTGGCTGGGCAGAAGAGGGGTGGAGCCATGGCTCCACATTCACCTTGTCCCCTTTTGATAACTAGCACCAGCAGTGGCAAAAATAGGAAGCTGTGGCTCCACGCCTCAACTGCAGTGTTGCCTGCACTTGCATGGGTGCTTTGGAATAAGGGCACCTCTCCTGCAGGTGGCTTAGCTATTTCCCCCCCCCTCTTCTATTTGAAATTAGCTGTTTGACCTTTAAAAAATGTATCTCTAAACCCTGACTGCATTAAAAGCAGTTGCTGCAGAGACACAATGAGTGTTTAAATCTACTTTGCAGTCCTTTAATTGAGAAACAATGAGGACACAGTAACTTGAGATTTTTTTTTTTTCAAGCCAAGAGCATATTGTTCATTGTGGTCTATTGTGTTTGATAATGGTTCCAAATATCTGTCTGAATTCAATCAGGAGGCAGCCTGTGGTAAAGGTAGAAAGGCAAGAGGATGAAAAGAAGGTGACAGAGGAGGGGGTGACTATAGGGTTACCATATTTCAACAATCAAAAAAGAGGACGGGAGGAGCCCGCCCTAGCCCCGCCCCGTCCTGCCCTAGCCCCGCCCCTTCCACTCCCTCCCACTTCCCGCCCCCTCAGAACCCCCAACCCCCCCCCCACTCCTTGTCCCCTGACTGCCCCCTCCTGGGACCCCTGCCCCTAATTGCCCCCCAGGACTCCACCCCCTACCTAAGCCTCCCTGCTCCTTGTCCCCTTACTGCCCCTTCCTGAGACCTTCCCCCCATCCTAACTGGCCCCCTAGGACGCTACCCCCTACCTGTCCCCTGACTGCCCCAACCCTTATCCACACCCTCACCCCCAGACAGACCCCCGGGACTCCCACGCCCCATCCAACCACTCCCCACCCCCTGACAGCCCCCCCCAGAACTCCTGACCCATCTAAACCCCTCTGCTCCTTGTCCCCTGACTGCCCCCTCCTGGGACCCCTGCCCCTAACTGCCCTCCAGAACCCCACCCCCTACCTAAGCCTCCCTGTGCCTTGTCCCCTAACTGCCCCCTCCTGAGACCCCCCCACCTGTACTCTGACTGCCCAAAACCTTACACCCCCAACCCCCAGACAGCCCCCCCCCGAACTCCTGACCCATCCAACCCTCCCCCCTGCTCCCTGTCTCTTGACTACCCCCTCCAGAACCTCCCTGCCGCTTCTCCGACCCCCTGGCCCCCTTACCATGCCGCTCAGAACAGAGTGCTGCAGAGCAACGCGCTCGGCAGCAGGGGGAGGGGAGCAGGGTCGGAGCTCCAGACTGCCGGAGGCCCGAGGCGAATGGCCGGCCGGCGATCTGCGAATGCAGGGACGGGGAGGGAGGGAGAGAGAGGAGGGGAGTGGTCTCAAGTTGCAGAGGAGAGGAGGGGGAAGCGGAGCAAGGGCTCTGGCTGCCGGAGCCCTGTGCGAGTGGCACGATCTGGCCAGCTGCCCTGTCAGCCGCGCGCACTCTGCATGGGGGGGAAATCCGGACATTTACAAATTCCCCCCGGACGCTATTTTTAACTCAAAAAAGCCGGACATATCCGGCAGAATCCGGACGAATAGTAACCCTAGGTGACTAGAAATACAGTTGATTTGCAGTTAGCAGTTTCCTGTATTCTGGCTGTCCAACTTGTCTAGTGGGTACAGAGGCAAAGAGAAATTTTGTTTATGAGAACACTGAGGATGTCTTCAAAAAGCCATCAGGGTTGAGATGTCCATGGTGCAGGCAAGGAGGAGCAAGTCATGCCCCATAGACTTCTGTGGAAAGATTCATTTAGTGCAGCTTGATGGGACCTGGGTAATGGCAATATGGTTGGAGATTAGATTGAGGAGTAAATGATGGATGAACTGCATAGTCCAAAAATGTTGTATATAGCTGTTAAGTCTGTGTTCTCAAGATCAATAGCTGTCATAACAGTGAGTAGGTGTCTCCATCCTCCCCCTTCACCTCTCATTGCAGCCTGCTGTTATATAGTAGCACCTACTGAAGAAGATTAAATGGCATAGATTATATTTGAAAGATGAATGGAAACCTTTTTTTTTTTTTTAAAGAATGACTTACCACTGCAGTTCCCTTCTGCATGTGGGGATCAAGGGTTGCCAACTTTCTAATCACACAAAACCAAACACCCTAGCCCTGCCCCTTCCCCAAGGCCCCACCCCCCACTCACTACATTCCCCCTCCCTCGGTGGCTCACTCTCCCCCACCCTCACTCACTTTCACTGGGCTGGGGCAGGGGGTTGGGGTCCGGGAGGGGGTGAGGGCTCTAACTAGGGGTGTGGGCTCTGGGGTGGGGCCAAAAATGAGGGGTTCAGGGTGTGGGAGGGGGCTACGGGCTGGGGCAGGAAGTTGGGTTGCAGGAGGGGTTCAGGGTTCCGGCTGGGGGTGCAGGCTCTGAGGTGGGATTGGGGATGATGGATTTGGGATGCAGGAGGGGGCTCAGGCTGGGGGATGGGGCCAAGGGATTTGGAATGTGGGAGGAGGCTGCAGGTCCAGCTCCTAGGTGGGGGGGCTAGGAGGCTCCGCGGAGTCCGTGCGCTGCTCTTGCCCGCAGGCGCGCGCACACACACACACACACACACACCAGCTCCCATTGGCTGCAGTTCCTGGCCAGTGGGAGTGTGGAGCCGGTGCTGTGGCAGGAGCAGCGCGCAGAGTTCCATGCCCCCCCCACGTAGGAGCTGAATCTGCTGGCAGCTTCCGGGCACAGCACAGTGCCAGGACAGGTCGGAACTAGCCTGCCTTAGCCCTACAGCACCACTGACCGGAGCCGCCAGGGTCCCTTTTCTACCAGACACCTGGCAACTCTATCTACATGCCCCAATGTACTGCATTTTCTTTAAAAACAAATTAATCTACATTTTCCTCCCCGTGTTTTTAGACTTCCATATTTGTTCCCCTAAAATTACTAACTATCCATTTCCACACTCATTTCCCAGCAAGTTCTGACTTGGGGATATCACTTTGTCACTGGTCAGTGGCGGAGTACAATGGACTGCCTATGAGAAAGTATATCAGTTTTATGCTAACATTGAGTGAATCTATAACTCTCACAATTTATGGCTTTAATTCTATGAGATTTTAAGATTCGATAATTTTTGGCTCAAGCAGTTAGCCAATATTTTAGGCCTTACCGAGTTATTTCCATTAGCAGAAAACGATGATACAAGTTAGGTATGTCTTTGGTGCAGTCCTGTTTATTTACACAGAATGTACACAAAGTCCTAGTTCCCTGAGCTCAGCAGGAAGTTTCCTGGTTCACAGTGTCCAAACCTGTCTTTCCGGTGAGTCTTATGCCCCAAAGATCTTGTCTCTACTCCCAATCAGGGCCATGCTGTTAGCTGGTTTTGTTTTGGTTTTCTTCTTCTCACAAACACAGCTACAACTAATCGATCCCTCAGACCTTGCATTTGCAGTCAGTCTCCAGGGAAACCCCTCTGCCAACATGGCTTTTAGCTTCTGTTCAGGCCTACCCATGCTAGTCAGTGCCTTGGGTAGTAGCTTCTATTAACCTGAATGAAAGGTGCTTAATACACCCTTAGACTTTAACCAGGTCTATAACTAATGACAGCCATTAACACCTTCCAGTATTAAACAGGAAGCTATAGAGATCCACTCAGTGCTTAAGAAAATTTGGCTTATATATTTTGAAACTGGCTAGACTTGTGTAAGTGGAAATCATGCAGACATGGGGCAGGGAGAAAATACAATTTAAAGAAACACTTACGGAAAAGTCCTGTAAAATTGCCTAGAGAATGATAACCTTTTTGTAGAATTTTTGAGACAAACTAGAATTCTATAGCAGGGATATATTTGTTCTATAGTATGACTTAAAACTGTATAGAAAACATATCACTTTGTATTAAATTATGGAAGGTTTTGGTGTAAGTTCTGTAGAACCCTGTGAAATTCTGTAAAACTGGATTACTTCATGCCTAAAACTATTCTATAATTTGTTTTCCTAAAGAATTCAAGATTATTTCAGTAATGTTTAGTATTCAGAAGATAATAGTACCTTTGAACCTTTTGTTAAACTCTTCAAATTGTATATGCCAAGGCTTGGTCTGCACTTAAAATGTAGGACAACCTGGTTACATTGCTCAGGACTGTGAAAAATTTTGCACCCTAAGCCGTGTAGTTAGATCGACTTAACCTCCAGTGTAGACCTGGCTGGGTCAATGGAAGGATTCTTCCATCGACCTAGCTACCACCTCTCAGAGAGATGGATTACCTACATCAATGGAAAAAACTAGGGCTGTTGATTAAACGCAGCTAACTCACACAATTAACTAAAAAAAAAAATTGTGATTAAAAAAATTAATCACGATTAATCACAGTTTTAATCGCACTGTTAAACAATAGAATACCAATTGAAATTTATTCAATATTTTGGATGTTTTTCTACATGTTCAAATATATCGATTTCAGTTACAACACAGAATACAAAGTGAACAGTGCTAATTTTATATTATTATTTGTAATTACAAATATTGGCACTGTAAAAATGATAAACAAAAGAAATATTATTTTTCAGCTCACTCATGCAAGTATAATCTCTTTATTGTGAAAGTGCAATTTACAAATATAGATTTTTTTTTGTTACATAACTGCACTCAAAAACAAAACAATGTATACATAAGAACGGCCCTACTGGGTCAGACCAAAGGTCCATCTAACCCAGTATCCTGTCTTCTGACAGTGGCCAGTGCCAA